>NC_053154.1:310864387-311214387 GCF_016835505.1 Polypterus senegalus
ATTTCATTTTGACCAACAAGATGACTAATATTTCTCATTTGAATTAGGGGCCTAGAACCATCGCACCACACCGGGTGCAGGCTTAGAATCACACATGCCGTAAATCTAACGTGTTTCTTTGCGCAGTCCATACTTGTAGGACACAATACTTTTGGTAGTTGGTGACTGTTTCAGCTCAGTCCTCGGCAGATTATCCACGTAGTGGCGTCCTGACAATCATGACAAGTCTGATGCCTTGTGATGAAGAAACGTCTTTCAGCCAGCCATCCACATCAGTGCCAGAGACCTACAGGTGCCACGTCATCCAACTGATTGTCACCATCTCGATCACTGTCATTAGCATCACAGCATTCATCATACAAGTAATCGAATTGCTTCAAAACATCAGTAGCTTTATACCCTTTTTGTGACAACACAACTACAGACTTTTTATTTATAGCATTATTTTCCGCAAGCTGTTGCCACCAAAAAAAAATTCTGCGGCTTTCCACTAGATGGCAGTAATTCAGTAGGTAACAGAGATGCAGCAGCAAAGCTCACCAGCAAGCTGGCTGCGCCTACAGTTGAGATCGGAGTTATAGCGTAACTTGACAGGCTGAATGAGATAGGATTTAACTCGTACCTCACGCTCAAAGTGTTAACAGAGTGCCACCAGTAATTTGTTTCCACTTCAAGCTACTCATTTACAGTATAAAAAGCAAGAAAATGTCAGAAAATGCAAAAAAAGACTTAACAGGTTTGCCTTAAAAGGCAAATGAAAGCAAACGAGTCTCAATTCGCAGTCCAATAAATTAAATATGCAAAACATGAAACAAGAAAATGAAAACGCACTATGATATGCACTCGGTGAACCACTAAATGATCCACTCTCATCTTCAAGATGTGGCGGCTGGGGGCGGTCCTTCAGTAGTGACATCAGGTGGCTCCGCCTCTTGAGGTTCCACCCAAAGCAGACTTAATAGAAAATACATAATAAACAAATGAACAGTAAAATATTAAACAAAAAATAAACATGCATCAGGAAGCACACCCTGGCTGAAAGGTGACGTGTCCCTTTATGAGAGTTAAACAAAACAATGTAATTTTTTAAAAAATATATTATTAACTATATGTCAGTTTTTAAAACATGTTTTTTTAAGGATAAATATACTGTAATATCTTTAAGAATGCATTGTAGAATATGTAAATTATTGCCATTTTTGTATACTGTGATATATTTCCAACGGCAATATAAAAATGGGACTAATATACTATAAAATACATATTAGACAATTACAATATATGTGACCACTGGTAACACATGCAAGACCCCAAACCTATTGTCCCAGTCTAATTCTTCTTTACCTCGCCAGTTGGGCAGTTTTTATTGCAGGTTTGAGAAGCCCCCCATCCACCACTCAGAAGATCAATCTACCTGGCCTCTCTCTCTCTTTCCATCCAACTTCACCTCCCCTCTTGGCATTGCTGAGTATGAAATCCATTTGTCAGAAATGTCATGAAGCTCCTGGTCCAGACAGCATCTCCTCATCCACGCTACAGCACTCTTCTGGTCAGTTAGCTCCCGTATTTGAATACATCTTCACTCAACCTTTGGCTCAATGCCTCTTTCAGAGTATCCACGACCATCTTCGTGCCTAAGAAGCCAAATATAAGTCAAGTCAAGCTGGGGAGCAAGCACTGGTACAGTGCATTGCTGCACCCACCACACGACGAAACAACTTAGGATCCCGGTTGGCAACCCCCCAGGCAGACATACGGTCCAGTCCCACCTTCCTAGAAAATTACCTTCTATCTGCCACAGCCAGGTGTTATGTGGGCGACCCACCCCTTGGCCTGGTCCAGCCACTCGGGTCCCCAATAATGAGGATCTTACGAGCCGGATCACCTTCGGGGAAATGTGCCACATGGCTGTAACTGACGCTCCCTCACAATGCAGGTCATGTGCCTCATTCGGGACTCCATGAGCAACACGAAGTCAAACCAGAGGTACCCAATGATTTTCTGGAGAGACGCAGTACCAAAGCCAAATACATCCAGTCTAAATGATTACAGGCCAGTGGCGCTGACCTCTGCAATAATAAAGACATTTAAACGTCTGATTCTTCAGCATCTCAGATCTGTCACAGATTCTCTCCTTGGACCACTACAATTTACGGTGCCAACTTGTCCTCACAGGTGGTGCAGTGGTAGCGCTGCTGCTTTGCAGTAAGGAGACTGTGGAAGATTGTGGGTTCACTTCCTGGTTCCTCCCTGTGTGGATGGCACTTTGAGTACTGAGAAAAGTGCTATATAAATGCAATGAATTATTATTATTAACAGGTCACTTGCGAAGGCAATGAACATGGTCGCTCTATACTATATCTTCAACCTACTTATAATATGATGTTATCTGTGGATTTCATTTGTGCATTTCACACAATCCTACCAGATTGTCTCCATAACAGACTTCTCAGCATAAATGAGGATTATACCACGTGTCTCTGAATCACTGACTTTCTCAGTAATAGACGTCAAACAGTGAAGATGGGTGATTATCGGTCAGATCCCCTGATTCTGAGCACAGTGCCCCCTCAAGGTGTCCTGTCTCATCTTCTTTATTTTCCCCTCTCTACACCATTGACTGCACCTCTAGTTTCCCATCTGTTACTCTGCTGAGGTTTGCTGATTGCACTGCACTGATTGGCCTGACTACAGACAGAGAGGAGGTGGCATGTTGGAGATGGATGTGGATCAGCTGGCTGCTTGGTGCACCCTCAGCAATCTTAACCTGAATTCCTTGAAAACATTATAAATAATTGTGGATTTTAGGAGACATTCCTCACCTCCTACACCCCTAGTTATTAATGGTGGCACAAAGAACAGGGTGGCTTCATTTCAGTTTCAATTTCTCGCAACAACTATCACTAACAATCTAAACTGGGATGAAAACAGAACTGGTCTCATCAAAAAGGCTCAGCAGTGAATGTTGTTTCTCTGACAACTTAAAAAGCTAAACCTGTCCTGATCAATGCAGGTCCAGTTTTACCACTGAAAGCCTTCTCATGTTCTCCATAACAGTCTGCTCACTCGAAACATAAACCGCAGCGTGTTATTTGATCAGCAGATCTGAAACTGGAAACATGTAGGAAATGAAATCAAAGACGCTACTCACCTGGGCAACCATCTCTGTCAGTTCTGACTATCGAGGACACATAAGCAGCCACTAAAGGCAAGAACTACTGGACATGTCAGCAGTTTGCGTCCTACTGCAGTCACTCTTGCTAAACACCATCTCTGATTCATCTCGGCTGTTCCTGATTCTAAACTCCTCCAGTCAACATAAATTATGTTTATTTTGTACAGGACTTATCTAATATATTATTGGGCAGGAGTGCAATTCTGCTTTAATGCATTGTTTTGTAGATCTGTGATCACTGTATATAATGCTGTGAGGGTGTCATGTATTGCACGTTGTTACTTTCATGTATACGAAGTATAGGGAAATGATTTGAATCGTCCACAGATTCGATGTTGAGATTTTGATGATTCTCAACGTTTAAGACCTTTTTGACTTTCTCGTATATCAAGTATAGTAAAAGAACTGGAATCATACACACTTTCGATGTTGAGATTTTAATGAATCTCGACGTTTAAGACCTCTCTTACTTTCTCGTATAAGAAGTAAAGGGAAAGGATTGCAATCGTCCACAGATTCGATGTCGAGCATTTGATGAATCTCGACGTTTAAGACCTTTCTGACTTTCTCATATTAGAAGTATAGGGATAGGATTGGAATCGTCCACAGATTCAATGTTGAGATTTTGATGAATCTCGACGTTTAAGACCTCTCTGACTTTCTCGTGTTAGAAGTATAGGGAAAGGATTGGAATCATTCACAGATTTGATGTCGAGATTTTGATGAATCTCGACGTTTTAGACCTTCCTGACATTCTCATATATGAAGTACAGGGAAAGTATTTGATTCCTATTTCGAGATTTTGAATAATCTTGAATTTTTAGACATCCCTGAATCCGAAAATACAATTTTCAGAATTATGTCTGTGTTTCTGTGTGTGTGTGGATATGTAAACACGATAACTTGAGTACGCTTTCACTTAGGTCAACCAAATTTTGCTTACAACTATTAGGTACAAAACATACATTTCTATCAACTCTTGGGCTTTTTCTGTTAACTGGAAATGGTACTTTACCCTTTATTCTGATTTATTCAACTTTACTTTATCATAATTGTTCAATATATTATTAATTTGATTTGATATGTTGTTGATGTTTCTTTAATGTACATGATATAAAATTATAATCATTGTCATTCGGTTTACTCCTCGAATATCTATCCCCCTATCTGAGTATACGAGAAAGTCGAGGGGAGACCACTCCTGATTTTGTTGTACTGTAAGTGTCAGACTGGAGGGGCTGGCATCCCAATTGGGACTTGAGATAATTACCAACCCAACCAGCAGGCCATAATAGATGGAACACAGAAACACAGCTGAGATGTTTATGTCCCACTCAGGAAGACCAAGTAATGGATGGACAAGGAATGAAAGGATTGCAGGAACAATTTATCCCCCAGCGCGAAGGTTGCCAGTTTTTCCTCAGTCAGGGGCTCAGTTAGGACACCCGCAGGGTTGCTTGAGAATTGTAGAGCAGAATGGTGACCCTGATAGGATCCTTCAATGGACACAGTTAGGAATGGACCTCCCTATTTTGTTGAACTTCCATGAGACAGACACTCTACTGGTTCCACCATCATTTGAAGCCACCTTCTCTACAAGGGGGTCAGATTTGAGAGGAGGTGGGCAACACTAATGGAGGAGCAGTAGAAGGAGATGCAAGCTGACTAGCTATGTGTCTTATTATTTGCTGGAATGATGTAGCTTTATAAGAGTCATTATTAAACAAACATCATGTAGAAGCTGGAGGCGCTGGTCCTCTGTAAGGACACAATTCACATGCACTGCATTGTGGGAGGAGGTGGGTTGATGAGTGGAGAGGCAGCACTTTTAGTTGTATTTAGTTTAAGCACTGTCAGGGATGCCAGGGGCAACGACCCGGCCGGGACACCTTGAGGGACCAGAAGAGGGTCAGTGCCCACCCTGGATCACGTGGGGGCTGCCTTCCTAGTTTCTTTGGGGGCCACGGGTTGAGGGCTTGGAAGCCCTACCCTGTAGGGGCCCGTGGTCACCGCCAGGGGGCGCCCCAATGCCTTGGGGACCTGTTACCTCAGCAGTTCCACCAAACCCAGAAGTGCTGGGGGGAAGATTAAGAAGAGAACAGCCGGCACTTCCGCCACGCTGGGGCGTGGCCAACGGGGGAGTGTCAGGAACACCTGGTGCTCATCCGGGGTATGGATAAAAGGGGCCGTCTTCCTTCATTCAAGGCTGGAGTCGGGTGGAAGAAGGACGAGGCAAGAGAGGAGAGTGGAGGCGGCCCGAAGAAAGGCATTGTGAGGCCAGGACTGTGTGTGTTGGGGTGTTGTGCACAAACTGGGTCTGAGTGACCACAATACTTGTAAATAATTGTAAATAAATACGTGTGGTGGTGAAAAACAACATGTCCGCCTGTCTGTGCCCGGGTTGGCTCCACAGCACATTCAGTTAAAAAGTTCAGTAGCTTTTGCCTGCATTGAGACAACATTATCTGGTGTGTTTTCTTCCCACACAAGGCACTACAATCACTTTATATATTGTGCTGGCTGAATTGGGTCTGGTGGTCAGATGTCACATACAGGAGGGAAATAAGTATTGAGCGAATCAAACATTTTTCAGGGTAAATCTATTTCTAATTCACCAGATGTCGGTAACAAGTAATCCACACATACAAAGAAATCAAAACAAATAAGTCCATAAATTAAGTTATGTGTAATAAAGTGGAATGACACAGGGAATAAGTATTGAACACATAGAAAGCCAAGAAAGAAGGTGAAATCTGTCAGGATTTAGAAAGCAATCCAAATAGCCCCCTATCAGTGCAAATGAATATCAGCTGCTTTAGTCCTAATTGATGGTTTCTCATTCCCAAGGTGTCACACAAGAAGCATCTCATGATGGGTAACAGCAAAGAGCTCTCTCAAGACCTTTGCAACCTTACTGTTACAAAACATCCTGATGGTATTGGTGACAGACGTATTTCTAAACTTCTGATTGCTCCAGTGAGCATCGTTGGGGTCATAATCTGCAAGTGGAAAGAACATCATTTCACCATAAGACAGCCACAACCAGGTGCTCCTTTCAAGATTTCCGTCAAAAGAATTATCAGCATAGTTTTCTAAGAGCCATGGACCACTCGCCAAGAGCTTCAGATAGTCCTGGAATTAGCAGGTCCAGTTGTTTCAAAGAAAACAATAAGTAATAAACTCAACCGCCATGGCCTCTACACACACTTACCACACAAGACTCCACTGCTGAAGAAGCAGCCTGTTGAAGCTCGTTTGAAGTTTGCTGCACAACATTTGGACAAGCCAATGAAACACTGGGAGAACAGAGTCTGATCAGATGAGAGCAAAATGGAACTCTTTGGATGTCATTGCACACACCATGTTTGGAGGATAAATGGCACTGCACATCATCGCGGTGTGGGGCTGTTTTTCAGACTTCATATAACTGAAGGAAGGATGAATGGAGAAATATACCGGGGCATTCTTGATAAGAATCTGCTGCTATCTACCAGGATGCTGAAGACGAAACGAGGGTGGACATTTCAGCAAGACAAGGATCCCAAATACACAGCCAAGGAAATTCTCAATTGGTTTCAGAGAATTAAGAAAATAAAGCTGCTAGAACGGCCCAGTCGATCACCCAACTTGAATCCAGTTGAAAATCTATGGAAAGAACTGAAGATCAGAGTTCATAGAAGAGGCCCTCGTAAACTTCAAGATTTGAAGATATTTTGTGTGAAAGAATGGGCCAAAATCCCACCTGAGCAATGCATGTGACTTGTTTCTCCATACAGGAGTCATCTTGAAGCTGTCATTACCATCCATCCATTATCCAACCTGCTGCAGCCAATCCCAGGGCGCAAGGCAGGAAACAAACTAGGTGCCAGCCCACCACAGGGCGCACACCCACATCAGGGACAATTTAGAATTGCCAATGCACCTAACCTGCATGTCTTTGGAGACACAGGGAGAACATGCAAACTCCATGCAGGGAGGACCCGGGAAGCGAATCCGGGTCTCCTAACTGAGAGGCAGCAGCGCTACCCACTTCACAACCGTGCCACCCCCTGTCAATACCAACAAAAATTCAATACATTTCAGTAAGCGTGTTCAATACGTATTCCCTGTGTCATTTCACTTTATTACACATAACTTCATTTATGGACTTTGTTACCGACATCTGGGGTAAATTTCATGTCAATAGTTTCATTGGAAATATATTTACTGAGAAAAATGTTGACGTGTTCAATACTTATTTTCCCCACTGTATGTATATCACAACCCATTTTAAAAAAAATATTAATTTAGTATCGAAAGCATCATCCAGTAGAAATCGTCTGGCTACTTCTTATGTTGAGATCTATGTTGGACCAAATTACACTGTGTTCAGCCAAATAAATGAATGATCTGTCAGAAACACGGGATTAGATGAAACAGTTGGGGTTGTCACCGTGGATTATTAACAGGTGGAGGAAGGGGAAGCAGAAGAGGGGATGCCCGTCTGGGGTTCTAGAGAGGCTCAGGAAACAACCACATAAGCCTCCTTCACCGAATATGTTTCTCACCAATGCCAAGATCCATGACTCAGAAAATGGATGAACTGGTGCTGTTAATCACTGTAAATCATTACATTTGTAACTGCTATGTTATGATAATAACTGAAACCAGGCTTCATCCGATTATTATGGACGCAGCAGTTCAGCTAGCAGGCCGCACAATCCACCATGGGGACAGAAATAAAGACTCCAGTAAGAGCAGAACACGGTCTTTGCATCTATAGTATGTGCACAATGACTGGTCAACATACAGTATAATTAATGAAGTATCTATCTATCTATCTATCTATCTATCTATCTATCTATCTATCTATCTATCTATCTATCTATCTATCTATCTATCTATCTATCTATTATATAGTGCCTTTCATATCTATCTATCTATCTATCTATCTATCTATCTATCTATCTATCTATCTATCTATCTATCTATCTATCTATCTGTTATATAGTGCCTTTCACATCTATCTATCTATCTATCTATCTATCTATCTATCTATCTATCTATCTATCTATCTATCTATCTGTTATATAGTGCCTTTCATATTTATCTATCTATCTATCTAATTATAGACAGCCATTGTTCTTCTGATCTAAATCAGGCTGAGTGGTATCTCTGAGGCTATGGATCTGCACTGGCAATTGGAAGGTTGCCGGTTCGAAACCCGTAAATGCCAAAAGGGACTCTTCTCTCTTGGGCCCTTAAGCAAGGCCCTTAACCTGCAACTGTTGAGTGCTTTGAGTAGTGAGAAAAGCGCTATATAAATGCAAAGATTATTATTATTAAATGTTGCTGTACTGCTTTTTCGCTCTTCCACGTCTCCGTTAGTTTGTTTATGCAGTTAACCTTAAGAAAGACACAAACCTGGAGAGCTTCATGGGGTTGGCTGCCAGCCTCCTGTTGTGTCTCATCAGCATGTGTCACATTACAAGCTTTTGATCACAATTTCTTACAACTGCTAAAACACAAAAAAATGATACTTTAGACACAGTATCTTTATATCTGTTACCCAAGTGTTATCTCTTTTTGCAGAACCTTAAACAAACTTCCCCTTTCACACCGATTGGCACATCTCCTAGACACGGTTTGTGGTACTCTGAGCACAGTTGTCACCGTGCTGTCATGCAGAAAAATTTACAATCCAAAATACACAACACCTGCAGCTACGAAACAAACACAAACAGCACGCAGCCGCCAGCATCTGAACACAAATAAGCGTAACGCTGTCACAAAAAGACTCGGGAAACATTGAAGGTTTGGGGCAGCCACCCATATATTATGCCTTGGCTACAAAATTGGGTAATTTTGTTGAGTTGTGATTGGTTCAATGTCCAAAGCAGAACTGATTTGATAGTGAGAACATGGCGGCTTTAAAGATACAGTTACAATACAATACAATACAGTTTCTTTTTGTATAGCCCAAAATCACACAGGAAGTGCCGCAATGGGCTTTAACAGGCCCTGCCTTTTGACAGCCCCCCAGCCTTGACTCTCTGAGAAGACAAGGAAAAACTCCCAAAAAACCTCGTAGGGAAAAATGGAAGAAACCTTAGGAAAGGCAGTTCAAAGAGAGACCCCTTTCCAGGTAGGTTGGGCGTGCAGTGGGTGTCAAGAGAAGGGGGTCAATACAATATCAGAATTAAAGATCAGTACAGGAAGTGACGTCTTCGGGACTGTGACTGAAAATGATGTCATCGGGATCAGAATTAACATCTTCAATAGCCACCGGACCTGGAAGTGACATCTTTGGGGACCATAAGTGGCGTCTTTAATGGCGCCAGTACCAGAAGTGATGTCATCAAAGGGGCCAGAACTGGAAATGACGTCATCAATGGCACGGGTACCTAGCGGGATTTCCCATGGATGATCTGAAGAAGATTGAGAGAGAGAGTTAATGCAGCTCGCCACCCCCTGGTCTGGTGTGGTACTACTATTATTCAGGCCCTGTAGCTGCATCCCACTCGCACGTGTGTGACAAGGCATTAGTCGAAAGTTGCAAATCAGCCAATGAGGAAAGAGCAATTGAATTCCCAGACCACAGATTACAGTTTTTTCCATCCATCCATCCATCCATTATCCAACCCGCTATATCCTAACTACAGGGTCATGGGGGTCTGCTGGAGCCAGTCCTAGCCAACACTGGGTGCAGGGCAGGAAACAAACCCCAGGCAGGGTGCCAGCCCACCGCAGGGCATGCACACACACACACCAAGCACACATTAAAGACAATGTTAAGCACATTTAAATGAATGAGCCCTCATCTCCTCAAAAGTTTCAATACAATCTCATCACATCCCACTCATCTGGTCAAATCGCAGACTGCAGGCCCAAAACTTAACACTTGAGGATGAGGTGCCATATTCCAAGCATTCCACTCAAATGACACACACAAGCAAGGAAGAACTGATGGCACAGACACAATGACCGCGAGACACCACCCAGATTCATTCAGGACACGATTCCAAAACCTTCTGACTGCCAGGAGCCACATATCACATGCTTATGAAGGTTTTCATTGATAGCACTCGCCATGTAATAATGAAAGTGTTCAGGTACACCATATGCAGCACCAAGTTTCAATTTTTTTTCTCAGATTTTCTGCTACTCAAAATGATACTAAAACAGAGTAAAGTTATGCACAAAAAAAATCAAATTGTACTGTACGTGCTTAAAACTACAAAATAATTGCAAAGTAAAACAAAGGTTCAAAACAACAATTGTAAAGAAATGAATAAGCTGTTACTTTACAGTATCTGACAGGCTTTATCCATCTCTGGGTTGGCTCAGGCCACAAAGCCTCATCCATGTCACGTAAGATGTTTGCTTTTGTGTCTTAACCAGGCTTGGACTCTTCCATGGCCCTCAGAAGTTCCTCTCCATCACAGGGATTCCTGTCAACTTCTTTCCATCACCACGCTCAGATGAATTCTTTTATGTGTTTGACCAATGGGCAATATGCTGGCAAGATGAACTGGAAAAACCTGGGATGATCACTGAACCAGTTATGCATGGCTGCAGCTTGATGAAAACTGACCATGGTCCCAAAACCACAACGTATTGTGACCACTCTGAGCGTCCAGCCTCATTTTGTGCATGTTGCTCCACATGCTCATGAAGGTGATCTTGGAAATTCAACAGATGTGTTCAGAGAGGCATGGTGGTGGAGACGTCCATGTTCACTTCTGGCTGAAAACATTGTCACACCCCCTTCTCCTTCTTTTAGGGACTTTAATCCAGCCTCACCAATACAAAGATGTGCTCATGTGGGGTGTCACTGGCATCAAGCTCAACAATGGTCTACAATGAATGGGCTGCACAGTAATCGTCGAAAGACTGTATGTTCACTAAATCATAGTATTGTACATTTTACCATATCTGGTAGGACATACTCTGTGATTTTGTGTGGCCTTTACCTGCACATGTGGTATGTGCAGCCATACCACCTGTACTTTGAAGCTTAGCCTGTTCAGACCCAGCCTGGACTTGGATGGGAGACCATCTAGGCAAAGCTTGGCTTTCTTCTGGAAGAGGTCTTGGTGAGTCCAGCAGGGGACACTTATCCTGTGATCTGAATGTGGATCCCAATGCCCCAGTGCAGTGACAGGGACAGTGTGCTGTAAAAATAGCATCATTCTTTGGATGAGACATAAAACCGAGGTCCTGATTCACTATGTTGATAAAAGATCCATGGGAATCCTTCATAAAGAGTAGGGTGTATCGTGATCTTCTGGTTAAATTTTCCACCACGTCCTGGTCATTCTGTCCCCTTAATCATCCCCGATATCTAACTGGCTATCTATCTCTCACCTCTTCACTACTTAACAGCTAATGTGTTTTGGGTTTACTTACACAAAAATGGCTGCCACTGCATCATCATGTGGATGCTACACATTGATGGTGGCTCCTTACTCAATATGAAAAGCACTTTGAGTAGTGAGATAAGTGCTATACAATTGTAAATACTTATCTATACTAATAAAAGGCAAAGCCCTCACTCACTCACTCACTCACTCACTCATCACTGACTCATCACTAATTCTCCAACTTCCCATGTAATTAAAAGGCTGAAATTTGGCAGGCGCATTCCTTACAGCTTACTTACAAAAGTTGGACAGGTTTCATTTCGAAATTCTACGCCTAATGGTCATAACTGGAAGGTATTTTTCTCCATTAACTGTAATGGAGTTGAGCTGGAATGACGTGGGGGGCGGAGTTTCGTGTGACATCATCACGCCTCCCACGTAATCACGTGAACTGACTGTCAACGCAGTGCGTAGAAGACCAGGAAGACCTCAAAAAAGCGCTTAAGAAAACATGCATTATATAATTGAGAAGGAAGCGAAACAATAAGAAGCGAGCGAGTGACATATACAACCATATTCATGAGTTCTGCTACTTCGGAAACAAAGCACGATGTAAACCTAAAGTTTAAATTAAGTTCATAGACAGGCTGCCGCTGGCGTTTCACATGCCCACAGGTAATGCGGGATACAAGTTTAATGAGAGGATATAAACGAGAGTTTTGATCACTTTGTAACTAAGTTAAAATTGTAGGTGAAGGGGTATGCTTATGCAAATTCCGAGAGACTGTGTTTGTGGGGATTGACAGTTAAAGGCGTGGGGAGTCACGTCATCATCTCCCCTCCCATTTACCTCATTTCACTCTGAGCTGAGCTCCGCGGCTAACGCCGTCTTCCGAAGCAACTTCGTCAGACTGCCACCAAATACTCCCAGAAAAATCCACAAGTTAATACACACGCTGTCTCTAGAGTTTCTCCACACTGAATCCTCCAGGCACTACTTACAAAAGGTTACATTGACAATCGTGTTACGTTATTTTTAAAATCTTTCCTTTTCTTAGCACAAGCACAGCTGAGAAGCTTCGATGCATGTGCTCCATAACGCGTTACAAAATAATGCATTTAATCACACTTTGCATTACAAGCAAAGGGGAGCTTTTGTCAATGCATGATTTCCTGGTACTGTACACCGATTACATTGATCAGCGCATCCCGATTCATTTTACCCTCGCACCACCTTAGTTTGAGAAGAAGTATGAAAAAATATGAGGTTAACACAGAAAAACAGATCACCAATTCAAGCTTTATGAATAATCGATTCGCCATCAATAATTGTTTTGGTAAAGCCATCCTCCTTCCATTTTATAATTTTTCCGCCATTAGCTATGATTAAATGAACGGTAAAAAGTAAGAGCGAGGGTGACTTATTTAGGCAGGCATATATATGACAGCAACACTCATGACAATGTCAATCATGTTACGTTATTATTAAAATGTTTCCTTTTCTTTTTCATTACTTCTTTAACACATGACATTGCTGCGAATCGCGGGTATTTTGCTATATATATATCACAGCGACACTCATAACAGTGACAAAACAATTACATTGACAATCATGTTACGTTATTTTCAAAATGTTTCCTTTTCTTTCTCTTGCCTTCTTTAACACACTACTTCTCTGCTGCTAAGCGCGGGTATATATATATATATATATATATATATATATATATATATATATATATATATAGATTGATAGAGATATATATAGATAGAGATATATATATATAGATAGATATGAGAACAACATATATATATATATATATAGATAGATAGATAGATAGATAGATAGATAGATAGATAGATAGATAGATAGATAGATAGATAGATAGATAGATAGATAGATAGATAGATAGATAGATATGAGAACAACACTCATATCAATGACAAAACAATTACATTAACAATCATGTTACGTTATTTTTAAAATTTTTCCTTTTCTTTTTCGTGCCTTCTTTAACACACTACTTCTCCGCTGCGAAGCGCGGGTATTCTGCTAGTTATTATTATATTGCAGGAGTTGGGTCTTGATTCGCTCTGAATTATCGTCAAAAGGGACTTTGTATACCTTTCAACGAGTATGTGCATAGGGGACAACTAAAGGGTCCTAGTGACTGAAATTCTACTGCCTCTCCAGGGGTTGGCGCTATGTACTAATGCCTCTCTCTCTTACTTTCTCCACAGACCAGTTGATTGCTGACTAGGACACCTCTGACATCACTTCCAGTATCTGTCCACCTGGACCCACCTCTTCCTGTCAGAAGGGCCCTAAACCAGAAGCTCCGCCATCTTGTATCTGTAGAGATGACACCACAATATTGGTAAATATTTGGTAAAGCAAGCAAATTTATGCATTCTTTGTCCAAACCCTACAGCCAATAAGACATTGTGCTATAGAATGGTATCTGATTCAAACCAATCTCAAACAGCCATACTTCAAGACCAATGGGGCACAGAATACCTTCACACCTGCCCTAATACCATTTGCTTAGCTGATGCTTGCCAGCTCGGTAGTTTGGCTTTCCTGTGAAGGTTGACAGAGAGAGTCCTGCAGAGAATCACTTGCTCAACTTGTTTTAGGCATTTCCCTCAACCCAGACTCAAAGACTCAGTCTTGTATTGTTCTTATCAATAATATAACACTAATATTACATTGCTTTGTCTAAGTTACAAATTAAGACATACAAAATATTTATCAACTTATATACAAAATCTCACACCACAACACCCATCCAGGAGGCATTTCCTGCCTCAACCAGGAGATTGGTAGAAGGTACCAACACCACAATAGAGATGCTGGAATCCTGGAAGGGCTCAGTCAAAGGTCTCCTCACCTGGCCAGGAAGCCAGCATGCTGGAACGACAGGGGGAGATAACTTATGTGAACTATTCACTTCCCTAAGACACTAGATGGCAGCATCCTTGAACTACGGTACCTATACGGATACCCACAGGGCACGCTGGGAACTGTAGTCCCATGGACTGGCCCAGTTGGGCCAGGAGTTGTCAAAGGAACTTGCACTCCCTAATTTTGAGTGGTTTCCACCTGTTTAATTGGAGCAGCTCTGCCACTCTCAAATCAAGTTGTAGACATTAAGGAGACATGGAGGAGAAAAGAGACATAATTACAACTCTGTACTGTGCTGAATTAATGAAGAGAAACTTGTCAAAGGTAGTCTGTTCAATAAATATTTGTATTTTGAACCCAGGACTGTGTCTGTGAGGTTGTGTCTGGGGTTTAGGGTGCTGACATTAGTAAGTGGTGGTCGGCCTCATATGCTTACTCAAGACCAGCAGAATGTCATTGTGACATTTTCAATGTGACAGAAGTAATGTCTACAGCCGTGGTCAAAAGTTTTTGAGAATGACACAAATATTAATTTTCAAAAAGTTTGCTGCTTCAGTGTTTTTAGATCTTTTTGTCAGATGTTTCTATTGTGTACTGAAGTAGAATTACAAGCATTTCATAAGTTTCAAAGGCTTTTATTGACAATGACATGAAGTCCATATTTGCAGTGATGACCCTTCTTTCTTTTTCAAGACCTCTGCAATTCACCCTGGCATGCTGGCAATCAACCTCTTGACAAAATCCTGACTGATGGCAGCCCATTCTTGCATAATCAGAATTGGCAGGATTTTGTTAGTCCACCCACCACTTGAGGATTGACCACAAGTTGTCAATGGGATTAAAGGTCTGGGGAGTTTTCTGGCCATGGCCATGACCCAAAATTTCGATGTTTTGTTCCCTGAGACACGTAGTTCTCACTTTTGCCTTATGGCCTGGTGCTTCATCATAGTGGATTGTTCATTGTTGGTCACCAAACTGTTCTTGGATGGTTGGGAGAAGTTGCTCTTGGAGGATGTTTTGGTCCCATTCTTATGGTTTTGGAGGTGAAGAGAGTGTCAGACAGAGTGATGATTATGGAGCTGGAAATTGAAGGTGTGATGATGAATGTTTGTATGCCCCACAAGTTGGGTGTGTGATGGATGAGAAAGAAGATTTCCGGAGTTCAGAGCAAACATCACATCTGTGTTGTTCTTTCTTGGCATGAAACCATCCTGCTGCTCACTACAATGAATTAGCAAGGAATAAGTAAGGACAGCGATGAAGAGGATGAAAAATGGACAGGCCGTTGGTCCAGATGACATACCTATGAAAGCTTGGAGGTGTATAGGAGAGATGGCAGTTGAGTTTTTAAGCAGATTGTTTAATGGAATCTTGGAAAGTGAGAGGATATCTGAGGAGTGGAGAAGAAGTGTACTGGTGCCGATATTTAAGAATAAGGGGGATGTGCAGGACTGTAATAACTACAGGGGGATAAAATTAATGAGCCACAGCATGAAGTTATGGGAAAGAGTAATGGAAGCTCAGTTAAGAAGTGAGGTGATGATTATTGAGCAGCAGGATGGTTTCATGCCAAGAAAGAGCACCACAGATGTGATGTTTTCTCTGAGGGTGTTGATGGAGAAGTTTAGAGACGAACAGAAGGAGTTGCATTGTGTCTTTGTGGACCTGGAGAAAGCACATGACAGGGTGTCTTGAGAGAAGCTGTGGTATTGTATGAGGAAGTTGGGAGTGGCAGAGAAGTATGTAAGAGTTGTACAGGATATGTACGAGGGAAGTGTGACAGTGGTGAGGTCTGTGGTAGGAGTGATGGAGGTGGGATTACATCAGGGATCGGCTCTGAGGCCTTTGTTATTAGTAATGGTGATAGGTTGACAGACGAGATTAGACAGGAGTCCCCATGGACTGTGATGTTTGCTGATGACATTGTAATCTTTAGTGAGAGTAGGGAGCAGGTGGAGGTGGAGGTGGAGGTGGAGATATGCTCTAGAGAGGAGTGGAATAAAGGTCAGTAGGACCATCATGGCAGAATACATGTGTGTAAATGAGAGGGAGGTCAGAGGAATGGTGAGGATGCAGGGAGTAGAGTTGGTGAAGGTGGATGAGTTTAAATACTTGGGATCAACAGTACAGAGCAATGGGGAGTGTGGAAGAGAAGTGAAAAAAAGAGTGCAGGCAGGGTGGAATGGATGGAGAAGAGTGTCAGGAGTAATTTGTGACAGTCGGATATCAGCAAGAGTGAAAGGGAAGGTCTACAGACGGTAGTGAGACCAGCTATGTGATATGGGCTGTAGACGGTGGCACTGACCAGAAAGCAGGAGACAGAGATGGAGGTGACAGAGTTAAAGATGTTGAGATGTGCATTGGGTGTGACAAGGATGAACAGGATTGGAAATGAGTACATTAGAGGGTCAGCTCAAGTTGGACAGTTGGAAGACAAAGTCGGAGAAGTGAGATTGTGTTGGTTTGGAAATGTGCAGTGGAGAGATGCTGAGTATATTGGGAGAAGGAAGCTCAGTATAGAGCTGCCTGGGAAGAGGAAAAGAGGAAGGCCTAAGAGGAGGTTCATGGATGTGGTGAGAGAGGACATGCAGGTGATGGTCTAACAGAACAAGATGACGAGGACTGGAAAATATGGAAGAAGATGATCCACTGTGGGAACCCCTAACGGGAGCAGCTGAAAGAAGAGGGTTGTGTGTGTGTATTTTCACAACAAAGTTTCACTGAGAGCAAAGCTAACATTGTTTTGAATCAGTTGTTGGGTTTTGACAGAGATGCATTTTGAAGAATAGAGTGAAGTAAAAATTTAGGGAGCCGACAGAAAAAGGTATGGGGACGCCTACCCCGTATACTGAAAAATCAACAAAGAAAAGAAACACGTCTTTACATAAGCAGCGTTCACAACTGAACTGACTAACTGGTCGATTCTTCTCTATAAATATGGTAGATAGGAGGAAGAGGTGGGGGTCAGGGTGGCCGGTCCAGGAATTGTGGGTACTGGAAATGTATTCATCAAGGTTTATCAGAAGTGATGTCAAGAGTGGGCGGACCAGTGGTGATGACATTGAGAGGCAGGGCCTTCGACTGAACTGAAGAAAAACAATAGGAGAGAGGATCAAGTGAGAGCGCCAACCCCTGGTCTGGCTGACAAATAGCACTATTTGAGCCTGTAAACCAGTGCTTCCCAAACTCAATCCCAGAGACCCTCTGTGGCTGCAGGTTTTTGTTCCAACCAACTTCTGTTTTTCATTGGACTCTTCTAAGTCAGTCGTTATTTCATATTTTCATATGTGGAAATTACAAACTAAGTTTGGTAGATATTTATTAAAATGTAATAAGCAGTTATATGGGGAATATGTAGGGTTTTTTTTATTAAGTCATTAACAGCATTTTTAACCTAATTTTTATTCTGCTTTTCCAGGTGTTCTGGTTATTTAACTGATTCTTTACGACTGAAGTCGTTGGAGCTTTCATCACCCCGGGTGTCTGCTATGCTGGTTGTTAATTGTCACTTTTAGGGTTAAATGACGGGAGCAAACTACAAAGGAAAAGAGGAAAAAAATAGGAAAACAACAAAAGGGAGGTAAGCATTCATAGCTTTAGAAAACAGTAGTAATATTTGTAAATGTCTTAGAAATGTGAAAACCATAATGTTGTGTTTCTCTGAATGCAGAATAAGGGAAGAGTAAAAAAAAGACCAGCTAATTAAATCTGATAAGTTGTTATTGATTATTCTCACCGATTGTGAGTCTGGTTGGAACAAAAACCTGCAGCCACAGTGGGTCCCCGGGATCGAGTTTGAGAACCACTGCTGTAAACTGTCCCCCATGTGTGTGACACGAGTTACAGAGTTTAGATTTAGGCTCAGGGATTTGAAAAAAAAATGGCAATGTAGTTAAAGAGAAATTATTTTTAGTAAGACCAAGTTCAAGGTTGCAACCCCAGTGGTTTGGAAGAAATCACATGATATACCGATGCCACACTTAGCGTTTTATATATTTAGATCGGAAATGCTTTTTTGGCTTATAAATATTTAACATAGTGTTTTATGGACTTATTTCAGTCTTGCCCTTACTTTCAATTATTTATAAGTCACATGTTTGTCTGTTCAGGGCTCAATTTCTTCTGCTCTCTTTGTCTCCTGAATGAGTCCCTTTAACCGCTCTGTGCTCCAGATGTAAAAACATTGAGACAGAGTTTATTACTTAAAAGTCAGTTTTGCTTATGAAAAGTATGTGGCGAGACTTACAGTAAATGGTAATTCAGACTGTGCTCAGTTTACATCTTTAGTCAAATAAAAGCTGATTTTATCTCCTGTACATGGAATGCTGAGGGCTGGCTGCTCACCATCCATACCATTTCACGTTAACACGTAATCCCACTCCAGTCATTCCTTTAGCTTGTCATTCATGTAATGATAACCTTAAAGCCAACCTAAAGGGTCTCAGTCAGGCAACAGCGCCCCCCTCTGGCATTTTGACCAGATCTGTAGAATGGACTCCAATGGTACACAATGCAACACTGCCCCCTAGAGGCAGCTCGGTTAGGTTGCCCTTGGCATGAGGTACCTCTATTATTTTTTTTTTTAATCAATGTTGTTTATTCCACTGCTTTTGCTTCAACCTTGTCCTCATCTGAAACCCACTCCCTGGGTAGACATGAGGGTCTTTGTATTCCTTCATGAATGTTACATAAGCACCATGATGGGGTCTTTGTTTGCATGGACTTTTATCACATGTCATTAATGGACCTGCGTTCCAAGCTGGAATGGAACCCCTGTTCTCTATCCCAGGTTGGCAGGCCAGTATAACAAATGGCCAGGAAGGGTGGTGTGACATTCATTCCCTGTACCTGGCAAGGAGGCTGGCATGGACAAGCACTGTGACAGCTAGTGCATTGGGGCTGGCATCCCCGCAACAATGGACAGACTGTGTGGCCAGCATAGTGGATGGATGAGCTGAAAGGAGAAGCATCCTGACATGGATGGTCAGGAGTCTTTTTCAGGGTTACGAGGCCAGAAGAAATGAGGGACAGTGGAAAACAGCCCCCCATGCTCAGGTCGTCCTCCTTGTGTACCATGGGGCAGCACCGCTTCTGACAGGTCTCAGTTTGGACATCTACAGGGTCAACATGGGAATTGTGGTTCCATTGTGCTGTCCTGTTGGGTTCAGGTGAAGAAGAAGAAGAGTGTTTTGTGTCAACGAAGAAGAAACACAGCCATCTGCTGCCAATGTCTTTGATAAATGCAAATTCTAAACACGTGTAATGATCTGCTAGTGCAGAAAGGCTATAATTAGAGCCCAAATATGCACACAGAATTAAGAAAGGTGGAATTGTGGGAGTCTGGAGGCTGTGATGGCCTGCCTTGACAACTCTTCGGGTTTGCTGTGTTTGTTTGTTTTTTCAGTCAAATCTTCCTTTCCACACACATTTAAAGCAAACCTATGAATTATAAGAGATTTGTGGGGAAGCAAATCCTTCATCATTGTCTTTGGTGTAGGTAGGAGCTCACTGAATCCAGCCTATAATTTAAAAAAATTCCAGTAAAATAATTTAAACATAGTCATCAGGTTAACACCGCAGTTTAGGTACCACAAAATGCATTTTCTTAGTTAGATCACATTGCATTGATGAAGTGTTATGAAGCCTTTAATTAAGGTCTTGTTATATGAGTAATAGCTGCATTTCTGTAGTAGCTAAACCTTCGGGTCTCCAACCTTTTTTCCCCTGAGAGCTCCTTTTACAAAATGAAAATGGCCGAGAGCCAATCCTGTTTTCTAACGTTTATTCTCATAGCTTATTTCAACCCAAACAAACTGAATTAGCTCATTTTGCTTGAACATTTACAAAATGTTGGTGTCCACAACTCACATTTTGCATTAAAATGTCACAAAAAATATTTAGTTCACCTGCAAGTGCATTTTGTGTGTCTGTGTGCATTTTCTAGTGCATCTCACTCACACTATTGAATTAAAACACGAATGCTGTCAAAACAAAACAATGCAATTACAAATACACCGATGTGACTTCTTCATTTGCCATTTTGTCACATGTCACTGTGTCACTTTATTCACAGGTCCAGTTGCATGTGTGTCAACTGGCTGGTGTCCTCACAGACATCTTCAACACATCGTCAGTCCCAGCATGCTTCAAGTCGACCACCATCGTACCAGTGCCGAAGAAGTCATCAGTGACATGCCTGAATGACTACCGACCAGTTGCACTCACGCCAATCATCATGAAGGTTAGTCATGTCACACATAAAGACGAATCTCCCTGCCTCCCTTGACCCTGATCGTAGGAGGAATCACATTTAATTTGAAATAACATCTGAAATAAAAAATTTAAGCCAGTTCTCCACTGCACCCAAGATGCCACAGTACATTAACTCTCTGTGACAGCTCATTCAGCTTGTTGAAAAGCATTCTACATTCCTCATGATATGGAGGCTGGCTCGATCTTCGACATATCTTCCTTTCTTTTGTTCCTACTCTGGCTCTTCATCTTTGTCCCTTGCATACCGCTCAAACAGGTCAACTGAGGATGCTCTGCCCTTCACTTCTCCCTGACACATCAGGATAAAAAAGTCACATATGTCAGGATGCTATTCATAGACTTTAGCTCCGCCTTCAACACAATCATCCCTCCAAAGCTGGTTGTAAAACTGAGCAGGTTGGGCCTGAACACCACCCTCTGCAATTGGATCCTGGACTTCTTGACTGAGAGGGTCCAGTCAGTTCAAATGGGCTACAACACTTCCAGCATCATCACACTGAGCACTGGAGCACCGCAGGGCTGTGTGCTTAGTCCACTGCTGTTCACCCTGCTGACACACGACTGCACCGCCATGCACAACACCAATCACATCATCAAGTTTGTGGATGATACGACGGTGCTGGGACTGATAAGCAGGGATGATGAAAGAGCATACAGAGATGAGAAGAAACGGTGTGAAGACAACAATCTATCTCTCAATGTCGACAAGACAAAAGAGATAATCGTGGACTTCAGAAAATCACGTCCTGCCCACATCCCACTCAGTATCAACGGTTTAGATGTGGAGATTGTTAGGAGTACCAAGTTCCTCGGTGTGCACATAACTGAGGAACTTACGTGGACACACAACACCTCATCACTAATCAAGAAAGCCCAGCAGAGACTACACTTCCTGAGGTGGCTGAAGCGAGCATGTCTTCCCCCTTCCATCTTCACCATGTTCTACAGAGGCACCATTGAGAGTGTTCTGACCAGCTGCATCACTGTCTGGTATGGAAACTGCAACATATCCGACGGAAAGCACCTGCAAAGGATAGTGAAGACAGCAGAGAACATTATTGGGGTGCCTCTCCCTTCACTACAGGACATATTTTACAAACGCAGTGTCCGAGAGGCCTGTAGCATTGAGCGGGACTCCTTACACCACTCACATGGACGTTTCACACTTCTGCCATCCAAGAGAAGATACTGCAGCATTAGAGCCAGATCTGCCAGGCTGCAGGAGAGTTTTTATCCACAAGCTGTCAGACTCCTTAACACCAGGCTGCTCCATGGGACCTTCCACAAAGCCTCAACCACCTCTAAAAACAGAACTTTTATACATGAGAGCCACAGAACTGCAAAGATGAGTGTGCAGGTAGAAAAGAACTGAAAATCTCATACTGACCTTTAAGGATTTGGACACTCTTGATATCGTTCTGCTGTGAAACATTCTGATCTGTCATTGTTTACACACGTCTTAAACAACTATTATCATACACTGATAATGTCTGTATTATCTATATCTATTATTTATTTATTTATTATATTACATATCTTACACATCAATATTGCTGCTACTTCTTTGTCCTATCTTTGCACAATGCCTTGTCTTGTTTGTGTTTAATTTTTAATTTTTAAATTTTAATTCTATTTTTAATTAATTATTTGCACTTCATGTTGTTACACTGTGGACCCTGAACTTCGCATTTTCGTCTATCTGTATACTTGTATATGGTTGAGATGACAATAAAGTTCACTTTGGCTTTGATGTGTGATGTGTTTTTTATTTAGTCAGATGACTGGCACTGAGAGGTATGGTGGAGGTTCACTCTTATGGAGTCATTTCAATGTTCGCCTGTCAGTCTTCTTCTGAACTTTGATTTCATGACATTCACGTCAGACTCACAGACAAACAAAGCAGACATTTTTCAGAGCTTCTTGGTGAAGATTCTTCTAGTTACTGTATCTGGCTCTACTAAGCTCCAGTAATGCTGTCAAGACTTTAACTGCACATTATTTGGAAGGTTTACTGATATGTAATATATAAAATCCAATGTCTCTCTGTCTGTCTGTATGTCTGTCCGCTTTTCACGAGAGAACTACTTAAAGGATTTAGATCGTGTTTTTTTCGACAATTTGCTTGATTCTGCGACTTCTCTCATTTCACTATGTATTATACTTCACTTGCCGCACCGATTTATTTGCACGAATCTGAGAACATGCAGTGGGCCGATGGGGTGGGGCCTTCCTCACTCACTCGCCAGCTTCAAGGGCATGTCCCTTAACTCCACTTAACTAGCAAATGAGAGAACAATTGAATTCAACTTTGTTTGATATTTAAAATAAAGTGTTACTTAGGTCTTGATGAGTTTGAGTCCGGTGTCACAATACATGCGAGTATGGGGACGTTGTATGGACCAAGCAAAGGTAATTCCACACCAGGCCAGGGGGTGGCGGCGTGCACTAAACCCTCTCCTGTTATCTCTATAGATCAGCCGCGGGAAAACCTATTTGATTCAGTGCTGACGATACCGTTTCATGCACCCAGAAGAATGTCACTTCTGGCAAACAGGCTGATGTCAGAAGAACATCACTTCCAGTTCCCTTATATTACTTCTGGTCTGATCCCTTAAAGCTGCCATCTTTTCCAACCCTCATCAGTTCTGTCTTGAACTCCGTATTGCCAACAGCTCTGTGCTAGTTCAAAAAAACTATTTGCAGCCGTGAATAATATACGGGTGGCTGCCCCAAGCCTTTTTACGTGTGTTCCTTTTTACACCGGATATTCTCTTTAGGGTTAAGGTTAGGGTTAGGGTTATGTGTGATATGATTTTTTGGAAATATCGCCAACCCCTAATTTGACTAATCAAGTTTTCAAATTTATGTAAAATTCATTAACCCTTTGGTGAGCTACTTGGAAAGTAGTGCTGTCCCACATTCAGAGCACCAAACTGGACACTCTGGACCTCCTGCAATATGCCTACCGGCCCAACAGGTCCACCTCGGATGCCATCGCGGCCGACACTACATTATTCCCTCTCCCATCTGGAGAACAAAGACTCCAACATCAGGATGCTTTTTGTTGACTACAGCTCTGCGTTTAAAACGGTTATCCCCCATAAACTGTCTTCACTTGGCATGCACCCCACCCTCTGTGACTGGCAGGACCCAGTCTGAAAGGATTGGTAATAGGACTTCAGCCACCATTATCACAAACACAGGCACCCCACAGGGGTGCGTCCTCAGCCCCATCGTCTACACCACAGGTGTCGAACTCCAGTCCTGGAGGGCCGCAGTGGCTGCAGGTTTTCATTCTAACCATCTTCTTCATTAGTGACCAGTTTTTGCTGCTAATTAACTTCATTCGCCTTAGTTTTAAATTAGTTTGTCCTTAATTAGCAGCCAAACAATAATGAGACACAAAACAAGCCACCAGATGACTAGCTCACCTGTGCCCATCACTCAATATCTGAAACTAAATGCTAATCTCTCAGGTCACCAAAACATTTTGACGGTTTGACGGTTTTGGAAATGTCTGCTGTGGCAGAATGAGAGCAACAACAAGCCATGGAAGTAAATAACGGGCTTACTTAACAACAAGAATTAGTTTCTCATTAAGAGATTGGTTGGAGTGAAATTGGTTGGAGTTTGAAATCCCAGTTTAGTTGGTCATCTGTTGGCTTGTTTCACATCTCATTTCTGTGTGGCTGTCATTTAATGAAGAAAAGAATAAATTCAGAGGACAGAATCCTTCAAAACACGGATATTAAAATGAGTTAATTAGCAGTGAAAACTGATTAAGAAAAGGGTCAGATTGAAAACCTGCAGCCACTGCGGCCCTCCAGACCTGGAGTTCGACACCCCTGCTCTACACCCTGTTCACCCAGGACTGTGTCGCCTCCCACAAAGATAACATCATCCTAAAGTTCTCAGATGACTCCGCAGTTATAGGAGGAATCACTGGAGGGGACAAAGTGGTCTACAGGAGGGAGGTGGCCAGTCTGGCATCATGGTATGAGGACAACAACCTCACCCTCAACACAGACAAGATGAAGGAGATGATAGTGGACATGAGGAAGGAGAGGAGACCTCATCAGCCACTGTTCATCTGAGGGCTTGAAGAAGTGGAGAGGTTGAGCAGCATTAAATACCTTGGCGTCTACATCAGTGAGGACCTCACTTGGACAGCTGGTCAGGAGGGCTTAACAGCGGCTGTACTTTCTGAGGAGGCTGAGGAAGTTTGGCATGTCGACTAAGATCCTCAGCAACTTTTACAACTGCATTGTTGAGAGTGTCTTGACCAGCTGCATCACCTTGTGGTACGGCAACACTACTGTTATGGACCGCAAACGCCTGCAGAGAGTGGTAAAGACCTGCTGAGAAGATCACCAGGACCCCACTGCCATCTGTACAGAGCATCTACAACTGCAGAGTACACAGGAGAACTGCCCCGATCCTCAGGGACCCCAAACACTTCTACCCTCAGGCAGGAGGTACAGACGTATGAAATGCAGGACTTCCAGGCTAAGGACCTCTTTCTTTCCCAAGGCCATTAGACTCCTCAATAACTGACTGGAGTTTATAACCGAGGCTCACCTCATTCTATTGACCTCACACAACTGTATTGGACTTGTCCATCACGCACCTACCTGCACATTACACTTTATATTTCTATTCTGTTTTAATACTTTATGCTGCCTCTGTTACTTATTATCTATCTGCTACTTATTATTTATGTTTATCTTTATACGTTGGTTTTGTAATTTGGTGTGGACAGCAAAGAAAGAATCTCATTGTATCTCAACGTGTTTCCTTACTGTGCACATGACGTGTTGGAGACCCCTGATCTAAAGTAAAGAGTTACCAAGTTAATTTATATCTGTGCTGCTACAGCAGCCTGTGTTAATATCATTATTAGCCTGTTTGGTACATTCCTAACCCCCGCCCCCAACTTGGTATGTCCCTAGCTCCCTTTTTGCTACTGGCGCTGCTTTAGTCATTGCTCTACCTCCCGCGATATTGTATTTTTGGTTAAGGAAATTATCGTCCTTTTACCTTCAAGTTGTCAATGGATATCACATCAGAATACTTTGATGTCTTGCCAGAAATCTATATTAACATCTATGGATTCTCAGCCTTGATTTTCTTGGTGAGTAAAGCAATCTGTCCATGTTCACTACAACCACACACCCTCCGTACGGATTGAGTCTTTAGGAGAGAAGTCTCGCTAGCACGGCGATCGGGGACGGAATAACATCTCAGTCAGTCAGTCATTATCCAACCGACTAAAAAATATAAAATCCATCCATGCATTATACAACCTGCTATATCCTAAAACAGGGTCACGGGGGTCTGCTAGAGCCAATCCCAGCCAGCACAGGGCGCAAGACAGGAACAAATCCCGGGCTGGGCACCAGCCCACTGCAGCAGAATAACATCTTGTGGAGTGTAAAGTGGGGTCCCGCACTCAGCTGGTATCCCACCCACACTTTATTGGTGGAAGATTGACCGAGGATGGCAAAGATGAAGAGCCAGAGTAGGAATAAAAGAAAGGAAGATATGTCGAAGATCGAGCCGGCCTCCATATCATGACGAATGTCGAATGCTTTTCAACAAGCTGGATGAGCTGTCACAGAGAATTAATGTACTGTGGCATCTTGGGTGCAGTGGAGAACTGGCTTAATTTTTTTTATTTCAGTATGTTATTTCAAATTAAATGGGATTCCTCCTACAATCAGATGGAGTGGAAAAAGCAGGAGGGAATCTGGAGGAGGGCGGCACCGTGGCACAGTGGAAGCGCTGCTGCCTCGCAGTTAGGAGACCCTGCATGGAGCTTGCATGTTCTCCCTGTGTGTGCGTGGGCTTCCTCTGGGCGCTCCGGTTTCCTCCCAAAGACATGCCGGTTAGGTGGATTGGCGATTCTAAATTGGCCCTAGTGGGTGTGTTTGTGTATGTCCTGCGGTGGGTTGGCACCCTGCCCAGGACTGCTTCCTGCCTTGTGCCCTGTGTTGGCTGGGATTGGCTCCAGCAGACCCCTGTGACCCTGTGTTCAGATTCAGCGAGTTGGAAAATGGATGGATGGATGAATCTGGAGGTTTATGACCATGAGAAATATAAAAGTGAGCATGCTATAATCAGATTTTATACAGTATGTGTGATCCAGACATGGAAATGTTGACTGAGTTCATCCGTGCTACTGACTAGGGACCAAAGTTACCTGGTTGATGTTTATTATTCTCTCTGTTAGCCACACTGAAAAGATGAGTCGTTCTGAACTTTCAATTGAACAAGCTTGTAATGGCATATTCCATTTGTGGACACAAGTTGAACCTGCTCTGTTCAAAGGTTAAGGCCTTTAAATGTACAACTGGACAGTTCTTGCCATCTTACTGCCAGCTACAAGCCTGCGATTGAAGGCAGTAGCTCCCCAGTTTTCATCTCAGAAGTTCTTATTTGTGTTTTGGTGGCTGTTATTTGTTTCTCATAATATATTGACATCTCAGTAATCCACATAGACGTCAGCATTAACGTTTGCAGTGCATTCAGTGTTCCTCTGCTATATGCCACGTGGGATGGAATTTGTAAAAGCAGTGCTAATGTTTGTGATGTGCCATCTGTTGGAATGACAAACACAATGCATTTTACTACTAAAACGGTTTGTGATGCACCATCAATTAGAATGACAGATATAGCAACTGGACAGACACACAGGCAGACACACAGACTCTTATTCTGATATATAATAAAAGGGAATGCTGGGGTGATAAAAGGGAATGCTGGGGCATCAACTGGGCTACACCATTTAATTGGAAAATTAAAAACAACAAAAAAATAAAAAAAAAAAAAAAAAAAAAAAAAGCAACACCTGGGGAACATACAAGAAATTACTTGATTCATCCTTGCAGCTGTGGTTCTAAAGATCCCATTAGCCGGATCACTTTCCTCAATGATGGCTTAGGTCAAAATGAAAGAAAAGGAACCTTAGTGAATGTACCCCATTTAATCCCAGCATGGTATCACTTAACTCATGAGAGCCAGTAAACTGGTTACCAGGCACACATGCGTTGCAAGATACAGAATACAGAGTAACAGTTGTGATGTATGGCCGGCTGTTCATCCCGGCCAATACCCCCACGCCGCCAGGTGGAGCCCTCTCTGCAGTATGGAGGCGCCCCGAAGACCAGCAGGGCATTATGGACATTGGAGTCTTTATTCACAGCCCTGCTGGATACCCTGGGGGCCGCCAGGAGTCGCTGCAGGGAGGCCCAGAGACTATTTGCCTTACGCCCAGGAAGTACGTCATAGTCACGTGGACAAAGAGAACGATGTGCTTCCTGGGTGAAGAAAAAAGGATTTTTTATCTGACCCGGAAGTGTTCCAGGTCATATGGACAGAGAGGGTGAAACGCTTCCGGGTCGAGGAGTATAAAGGACTGTGGGAGATCCCAGACAGACGAGCTGAGTTGGCAGGTAGGGTGTCTAAGTGTCTGGGAGTTTGGAGGATTGGATTATTGTTCATTGTGTATTTCTTTATTGAGTATTGTGGAGAGGAGGGTGCTTTGTGCACTTAATTATTATAATAAATATTATTATTGGACTTTTATCTGGTGTCTGACGTGTGGTCTGAGGGTACAAGGGTGCGAGAAAACCCTAATCTGTCACACAGTATACATGTAACTTGAGATTCTGTAAAGATTTAATTTCCCCTATCTATTTATCTTATTATATAGTGCTTTTCATATCTTTCTATCTATTTATCTATTATATAGTGCCTTTCATCTATCTATCTATCTATCATTATTATATAGTGCCTTTCATATCTATCTAATCCTGCCGACTTTACTAAAATTAAATTCTTTCTTTCTTTCTTTCTTTCTTTCTTTCTTTCTTTCTTTCTTTTAGTGCCTTTTCTATCTATCTATCTATCTATCTATCTATCTATCTATCTATCTATCTATCTATCTATCTATCTATTATATAGTGCCTTTCATATCTATCTATCTATCTATCTATCTATCTATCTATTATATAGTGCCTTTCACATCTATCTATCTATCTATCTATCATATAGTGCCTTTCATATCTATCTATCTATCTATCTATCTATCTATCTATCTATCTATCTATCTATCTATCTATCTATCTATCTATATATCATATAGTGCCTTTCATATCTATCTATCTATCTATCTATCTATCTATCTATCTATCTATCTATCTATCTATTATATAGTGCCTTTATCTATCTATCTATCTATCTATCTATCATCTATCTATCTATCTATCTATCTATCTATCTATCTATCTATCTATCTATCAGACCCATTAAAAGCAAAGTAAATCAAGAAACTGGTGAAACTGTTTAAGAGCAAAGAAAAAAAGACTTCAAATGAACAACTGGGATGGTCTGCTAAGCAGCAGCAGTCACAACATGGTCAAATGTGAGATCATCTTTTTAAACACACTCATGTTTACCAAATCATAGGCTAATAATTTGAGAAAAACAGACGACTTTATGGGGATGACGAAGTGTCTAGAAAGCACAGAACTGGAATGTAAAAGCTCTGTAACTATAAATGAGGTGGCATCACTGCAGAGACCTTCTAATCCAGGCTCAAAATACGTATATTCCAAATACCAAAAAGGTTGTCTTCTAATGGTGCTGAGGTGTCGTCCATTGCATGGCTGCACTCGGGTCCTAATTTGGATCCTGAGGTGGTTCATTGTGTGGTGGGCGCGCCAAGTTCACAATACCTTCATAGTAGCATAAACACAAATGCAGGTTATCTCTTTCCACAATTCAATTCTCCTCACAATTCTTCTCACCACTGCACTGCCCTCCTCCAGTCAAGTGTTGCTCCATGTTGTCACAATAACAGTCCACAGACATCAAAAAGGTTTAGGGCAGCCTCCCATATACTGTATTATGTTTTGGCTGCAAAACGGTATTTTTCTTGAGATGTTTACAAGTTGGAGTCCAAAACAGAACAGATTTGAGAGTGTAAAAATGGTGACTTTAAAGGCCGGGGCAGGAAGTGACAGCATCAATAGCACCGGAACCAGAAGTGACATCATGGCTGCCGAAGTGATGACATCAAAGGTGCCGGGACCTAGCGGGATTTCCCGTGGATTGAGAGAGAAAGTCAGTGCAGCTCGTCAACCCCTGGTCTGGCATGGTACTATTATTATTCAGGCCCTTTTGCTGCCTCCCAATCGCACGTGTGTGACAATGTCTCCTCCCAGCTCTGACTCGCCTAGATAAGAGAGTGCGGTCCCTTTTATTAAGTATCCAGGAATACTTCCGGTGACAGGGCCGCTGCCCAATGGAAGTACTTATGGGTCATATAGAACTCCCATAAATTGACGAGCACATCTCCCGACAGCACCCCCTGGTGGCACCCATGGTCACTAGCAGGGTTGTGTTGCCGGACTACATCTCCCAGCATTCCCTGCTGGTTCCCAGTGCCCTGCCGTGTCCTGGGGAAATAACACATCCCGCGCAGTGCTTTTTACAACTGATGGGCTGTCCGTCCATCCATTCTGGCCATCTCTCCTGGGTCGGGCTACTTCATCTACCCTAACCGGGATTCTTTTCTGCCTGTTTGGAGCCTCCAGTCTGGGTAAGGAATCATCTCATTTTCTGGTTGGGATGCCCGTCTAACCCATGTGGCACTGGCAATATACAGTATAATACTGAATTTTACTTTTGAGTATTCATTGTTTCTTTAATTAATAATTCCAAAGACTTTAATCCAAAATAGAATTTCTGATGCCCTCAGCAGTTTTCTTCCACTGGTGCCAGTGGCTCTGATGAAGTGTAACACGCAATGTCAGTTATATCAAGAGCATTTGCTGCAGCACTGCTGAAACAAAATGGCAGCCCCCATAACAAACTTTACCATTAGAACAAAATAACAGACAGAAGTTTAGCAGGCCATCACCCTATCAGCCCACAAAAAGATGCCTGCTGTTATTTGCAGAGCATGCCATTCTATTTAAATATACCTCATCTCATTTTCCTTCTTATTTTCATTCTAATACTCATCCCCAGCAGGGTAACAAGATGAACGGGTCAGACCAGATGTTTGGGCTCCCAGCTGTCCTTGTGGAGTTCTGAGGTACTTGTTAACCAAATGAGAGATGTTGTCTTTGGCTTCCTCCTAGTACCTGAGGGTCCATCGACCTGTGGGTGCCCAGCTGCATCTTGAATATTATTAAGTACTCTCAGGGCTGCTGGCCCCGCTGTTCTTTGTTTGTTTGTGAGTATCTCTTCTAGGATTAATGATGTTTCCAGAGGGATGAGGAGCTGCTTGAGTGGTGTCATCTGTTGCTATGAATTAAGGGTTCAGCATTTGTTCAAGATCCTCTTTGCCAGAATCTTCAAAATGACCGCTTCATCCTTCAAGTTAGTTCTGTCTCTGGAACAGAGATGTCTGGAGCCATTTGAGCTTGGTGCATCATTTGCAAGAAGCGTCATGTGCTGTGGGGATCAGCGATACTCGCCATATCCTCTTTCCACTTTTTCTCGATGTAGCAGATCTTCCTAAGGTTCTAAGCCTAGGTGCACTGGTGTTCTACATATGTTTGTTGCAAGTTGGCATCACCTTGAAATTTGTACAACAAGGATCTCAAACCTCCACCCTTAATCACATTGGACTAACTTATTGTCACTGGTCAAGCAAAACTGAACATCTCTTGGGCAGGTGGAGGAAACCAAAGAGACAAACCCATATTGATATAAAACAGATCTATTCAGTCACTTGTCAATTTGTTATCAGTAAATGACTGGGCTCTTTCTGACCTATTATTTATATATATTGTGAACGTAGCCCCTAGAGGATGTAGCCATTAAGCACATCCAAAAAGAAGGCAGACATGCTATAAGCGCCTGCCATCAATGGGTGATACAAGGAACATTATAAAGATCCTGCTACAATAAAGAACAGTGCTGTTGCTGTTTCAAGCTGAATAAAGCTGGTGTTAAAGTACTGAGACTCAGCTTCGTGTTTTGGGGCGCAAGACGGGGACACACAAACACACAGTCACAATGCTGTAGTAAACAGTATACGCTCGTACTGATGTTGACTTTATGAGTGAGGCACACAGACTGAGACGGAGAATAGGAGACGATTGCCCTCAAGAGAAGAGAGAGAGAGAGAGAGACACGTGCGAGCGAGCGAGAGAGATAAGGAGAGAGAGAAACGCGCTGTGCGCCAAGCGTGCGAGCAAGATAAGGAGAGAGAGACACGGGCGAGCGAGAAAGATAAGGAGAGAGAGAGAGAGAGACTGCGGGTAAGGAGCAGCAAGATAAGGAGAGAGAGAGAGAGAGAGCGAGCGAGAGAGATAAGGAGAGAGAGAGAGAGAGAGAGAGAGACGCACGCGTGAGAGAAGAGCCATCAGCTCAGTTGTGGTCACATGACGCTCAGCAGACAAAGTGTATCCATACTACTCGTATTGCAAGACATCGCTTGTTTATCAAGTCAAAATTTATTAAAAAAAATTTGCTCATCTTGCAAAACATTCGTAAACCAAGTTACTCATAAACTGAGGTTCCACTGTATATATATAAAATCCAATGTTTGTCTGTCTGTATGTCTGTCTGCTTTTCACGAGAGAACTACATAACAGATTTGGATCGGGTTTTTTTCTACAATTTTTATAATTTGCTTAAACGTTCTGATTGATTTCACAGCTTCTCTCATCACGATGAGTATCATAGTTCACTTGCGGTACCGATTTATTCATGTGAATCTGAGAAAGACACTGTGTGCTGAAGACGGGAGGGTGAGTGCGGCCCTCCTGACTCACGTGCCAGCCTCCGTCCGAGTCGCTCTACCTCTCGCCATGTGTTGGAGCGTACTATGCCTCCGCTTAGCAAGCGATACCTGTTTGTTCAATAAACATTATTCTCTAGATCAGGGGTGTCAAACTCCAGCCCTGGAGGGCCACAGTGGCAACGGGTTTTCATTCAACTCTTTTCGTAATAGATGACCAGTTTTCACTGCTAATTAACTTCTTTTCTTTAGCCCTGTTTTTAAGGCTTCAGTCCCCTGATTTGATTCTTTTCTTCATTAAATGACAGCCAAACAGGTATGAGGCATGAAACGAGCCAACGGATGACCAATTAAACGGGGATTCCAACTCCAACCAATTTCTTAATGAGATGCTGATTCTTGCTGTTAATTAAACTCGTCGTTTGATTCCATAGCTTGTTGCTGCCTTCATTCTGCCACAGCAGACATTTCCAAAACTGTTGATTTTCTGTTCTACTGAGACTTTCACCTTTCTTTATTTTCAGCTATTCTGTGATGGGCACAGGGGAGCTGGTGATGTGGTGACTTGTTTTGTGTCTCATTATTGTTTGGCTGCTAATTAAGGAAAAAGAAACAACTAAGGGGTCTGAGTAATGTCAATTAAATCAAAGGCAAAAGAAGTTAATTAGCAGCAAAAACTGATCACTAACTAACTAACTAATGGTTAGAATGAAAACCTGCATCCACTGCGGCCCTCCAGGACTGGAGTTCGACACCCCTGCTCTAGATCAGGGGTCTCCAACTCCAGTCCTGGAGAGCTGCTGTGGCTGCAGCTTTTCATTCTAACCCTTTTCTTAATTAGTGACCAGTTTTTGCTGCTAATTAACCATTTCCCTTTAATTACATTGACTTTTCTTGAGACTCTGACCGCTGAATTGATTCTTTTTTCCTTAAACGACATCTAAACATAAATTTAATGTGAGGCGAGCCAACAGATGAGCAACTAAGTTGTGGCCTTAAACTCCAACCTTCATTCAGTTTCTTAATTTGAAGCCAATTCTCATTGCTATTTAAACTCATTATTTACAGTAATTCTATGGCGCTCACTCATTCTGCCATGGCAGACATTTCCCAAACTGTTGATTGTCTTTTTTAAAAGTGCTGTCCAAATGTTTTGTGGACCTGAGCAGATCAACATTACTGAGGCCTTCACCTTTCTTTATTTTCAGTTATTGTGTGATGGACGCAGGTTGTTGTTTATGTGTTGGTGTATTTTGTGTCTTAATACTGTTTGGTTGCTAATTAAGGAAAATAGAAATAATTAAGGGGGCCTGAGTCTTAAGTTGTGCATCGATTAAAATTAAGGCAAAGAGTTAATTAGCAGCAAAATCTGGTCGCTAATTAAGAAAAGGGTTAGAATGAAAAGCTGCAACCACAGTAGATCACCAGGGGCCTCATGTATAAACGGTGCGTACGCACAGAAATGTTGGGTAAGAACTTTTCCACGTTCAAATCACGATGTATAAAACCTACACTTGGCGTGAATCCACGCACTTTTCCACGGTACCTCATGCCTTGTCGTACGCAAGTTCTCCGCCGGTTTTGCAAACTGGCGGCACCCAGCGTCAAAGCAATGGTACTGTTCTTGTGTGATTACTCATTATTTTCCTGACGCGGCTTTATAAATATACAGAAACTAACCGCATATTGTTTATTAGTGTAATGCATCTGATTGTAATTAACTCGTAACAATATAATGGTCCAGGGAACAGCCATAGTATTCCAAATACCATAACTGCTTTAGTGTTCTTCTTCTTCTTCTTCTTCTTCTTCTTCTTCTTCTTCTTCTTCTTCTTCTTCTTTCAGCTCCTCCCGTTAGGAGTTGCCACAGCGGATCATCTTTTTCCATATTACTCTCACTGCACGACTCGGAGTATTTATATCACTGTATCTGAGTGTGAATCACAGCAGCAGCTGATCAGAAAGAGAATTATCGGTATACAGCTTCAAGGACACGCTGTCTCAGCCACTGCAAAACGTTTTAAAGCCTTTCCTGTACGGACCTCGCGGTTCAGAAACAGTTTAATCCCAAGAACTTTAAATGCACTCAATCAATTGCTCCTTGTAGAACTGTTTGTACTTATAAGTACAATCACCCCACTGTAAACTTGCACTACAGTTATAATATCTCACAACCTGGGCCACTTTATAAAGCGCGTATTTACATATGATGACGATATCATTTTTAAGGTGAAATGCAGCAAAATATGTTTGTTAAATTATACACATAAAACTTTAACTTCATTTAAATAATCTATATTCTTCACTGGGAGTGTCATGAAGGATAGAATAATTAAACATGTACTATGAAGATATTTCAATGTTCTTTAAACGTTTTGAAGAATCGGCGCTAAGCTTACAGATGGCTTAACGCCTATTACAGAGCTGATTGTATGGCGATCGGTTACTTGGGGAAAGAAAAGCAAGGACTGCAGTGACGGCTACGCCAATATATATTGAATATAAAACAGAAAGAAAATAACAACACAGCTAAAAGCATGCGACAAATTTCGACAAAGATAAATGCTTGTCATGAGCACGAGGCTCATGAAACACATGTTTAATAATGTGCTTTAGCTCCTATCATCATGAAAATGACATCACGTATACATCTCAGTATTTTAGTTATTCAGAGAGCTGTAATATCACAAATGTAATGGACTCTGTGTCCAGTTGGAGGAAGAGAGCCAGTTTAAGAAGCAAGTAGTGATTCACACACATAGATCACATACAGTAGAAGATCAAATACAAAACAAAGCATTTAACGTGCTACTTTAATTACGATGTGATTTGAGAAACTGGTTAATTAAATGATTTTAAGATGAAGTTTATAATGTTCTACTAAATGACAAAATAAACTACGTGATTAAAGTGGAAAATTCGAGATTAAAGTTGACATTTAGTGCTTTTCCCCACCGTGTGCCTTTTTCTCTGTACCCTAATAAGCTTTCATATGACACTCAGACAGTGGGCTACAACTCTTCTTTTCACGGCAACTTTGATATGTGACTTCTTTTTATTTCCGGCACTGTGCGATTTTGTGAATGTGAGCTTTCAAGTTTCTCCAACACGCTATGTCACTCGATCAACTTCCTTTTGTTGATTATACCACGGTTTATTTGAACAAATAGTATGTTTTTCCTTTGCCTCCACTTGGTATTCGCTGAAATTCTTATATTTTCCCCGTGCTTTTCCCATTGTCTTTTCACAGAAGGCTGCGCGTAAGGGCGATTTATATTGATTTGCATATTCAAAGAGGCGTAATTCTGGGAGGATTTGGGGCGTTACATAATCTGCGTGCCGGCGTTAGTTTTCCGCTGATCGGGGTTTATGTAGCGGAAAAACGTGGAAGTTGGAGTACGCACAGATTCCTGCATCTGGATTTTTCTGTGCGTAAGTACATTTCGGCTTTTGTGCTTACGCCATGTTATAGTGCGAGTTCTACGCACGGCGTTATACATGAGGCCCCAGGACTGGAGTTGGATACCCCTGGTCTAGAGACTGTTACGGAGTGACATTTGACATTGGAGCGTACCTACCTTCTGCTTGGCCAGTCCGAGAGAGACGCAGTGGGCTGAGGAGAGGGGAGAGTGGGCGGGGCCTTCCTGACTCACGCGCCAGCCTCCGTTTGACGTTTTTGAGAGAGAGATCAGAGCTACGTGTGTTTTAGAGAGTAGCGGTTCATTGGCAGAGATATCACTGCCACACGTCGGGGATGCTCTCCACTCAGAGCTGAACACGATCAGATACAGTGGCAACATTTGATATTTGAGAGTACCGACCTTCTGCTTGGCCAGAATTACAGTTTTGTTTTTAAATTTGTTTATTGATTTTTAAAGTTTGTCCTGTTTCACTGCTACGTGGGCAGAGCCACAGGGGACAGATAGCATTCTATATACAATTATGATATTTATTTAACCTGTGGAACGATTTTAACAGTGTCGTGAAAGAGGCAACATCAACAGCAACCTTTATTTCTATAGCACCTTTTCAAACACATTTTCATACACAAAATGCAACTCAAAGTTCAGAAAGAGGCTGTTGTGGAGCCGACCCGGACACAGACAGGCGGACATGTTGTTTGTCACCACCACACGTTTATTATTTACACAATTATAATTCAAAGTCAGTGCACAAACCCCAACACACAGTCCTGGCAACACAAATGCCTTTTCTTGGGGCCGCCTCCACACTCCTTTCGGGCCTTGTCCTTCTTCCACCCGACTCCAGCCTTGAATGAAGGGAGATGGCCCCTTTTATATGCTCCCGGATGAGCTCCAGGTGGTTCCCGACACTCCCCCGTTGGCCACGCCCCAGCGTGGCAGAAGTGCCGGCTGTTCTCCCGGCAGCTCTCCGGGTGTCCTTCTAATTTTTCCCCTCAGCACTTCCGGGTGTGGCGGTGACCCAAAGCAACCAGGAAGGCAGCCCCCACGTGATCCAGGGTGGGCGCAGCCCCACATCCAGTTCCACACGGCGTCCCGGCCGGGTCGTTGCCCCTGGCATCCCTGACAGTGTTCATCAAGCATACAAATAAGAAATTCATTGTACTCTGTATCCATGACAAAAAGTCTGGAACGAACTGATTCCACTGCATTACAATTTTGGATTGGATTAAACACTTTTGACTTTTGAAAGAGCTGCTGCAGTTGACATCCTGTGTGTGATTGTTAAGTTGACAATACTAATCAAAACACTCTCTGTGAGGTAGTTTGGGTGCAAATGATAAGAAAAATAACAAACAAACAAGAAATAGTTCTAATTGGAAGAGAAAAGATGAAGCTGTACTAAGTAATTGACGGAGAAACCCTGTTAATCTGGACTTGATGTAACCACACTTGTTCCTGAATTGTGTAAATCCGGATGAACCGGAAGCTACCTTTAATGTGGGGAAAACTGTCAAGTGACTACAATATCTTAAGGAATGATATTTGCTGCTGTAATCCCATATGAACTCCAACTAGTGTACAGTAGCTGCCCCTGTAAGAACAGCCAGCTAACTAAATGAACGATGTAAGGAGCAAAAATAAACTGGCACTTGGTGTCAGCAGTGGGATGTCACAGTCTGATATAGCGGCCTAAAGCAGTGGTTCTCAATCTGTGGGGTGGTTCTACCCCAGGGGGGCGTGAAGATGTGAAACAAAGAAAACAAGAATCAAAAATATGAAAAATACATCTATTGAAACCAAAACAAATTAACTTAAACTACATTCTGATACTAGAAAAATAAATATAGAGTTAGATAAATGTCGATAAAAGTTAAGTAGGTATAATAAAATACGCATCTATGATATATCATTAATTAAAAAAGAACAAATTGGCATTAGTGGGCTCCTTTCAAAAAAACGTTAGGGAGGTGCGATTAAAACTGTTATGAAAACTCAGATCGCAAATACTTAAAGGTTGAGAAACGCTGGCCTAAAGAGTAGTTTTGTAATGTAACGTTATACTACTTAAGTATTTGATGGGGGTATCTGAACTTTACTTGAATTTTTATATTTCTGACAACTTTCAGTTTTACTACATTCTCTAAGCAAAAAGTATACTTTTAGTCTGATACATTTTCCTTAAGCATCTTCGGCAGAAAAAAAATATATACACATATATATATATATATATATATATATATATATATATATATATATATATATATATATATATATATATATATATAGTTGGAACACAAGACTACGAGCAAGCGGCGAATCAGAGATCCCGGTTTGCAAGCACGTTTGTTACTCACGATAATGCACAGGTGCAAATGAGAGCGTTGAAGTAAGTTAATTGAATTTAGTTATCATAATCGATATTATTCCTGTCGAGATATCTAGCTAATGTTGCTGATAATGTCTGGATCACAAATATAAACTGCTGAATTCTACGGAATTAAGTCGATGTAAAACTATGGACAAAACTGTCTATTATTGTGAAAAGCTCTTATAAGTTATTACCTGCCATTCGGATCTTTCTTCAAGTACCTATTATTTACACCGGGAGGAGGGAATATTTGTGGTCGTGGCATTCAAAGTTCATTTAATAAATAAAATCCATCCATCCATTATACAACCTGCTATATCCTAACTACAGGGTCACGGGGGTCTGCTGGAGCCAATCCCAGCCAACACTGGGAAACAAACCCCGGGCAGGGTGCTAGCCCACCGCAGATAAATTAATAAAATTACAATGATTATTACTGTCAGTGGCACAAATTAGGGCTGGTAATGCACATGATTAAGTGATTACAGTTGCAGATGGGGTAAAAGTAACTTGTAACTAACTGTGTGTTAGGAAGTAGCTTTGAAATCCTGCAACTGCATCCTGAGGGATTGATAAAGGGAATGAGGAGGGGAAAAGAAGGAAGTTGGGAAGACCTCGTTTTCCCCCAACTGTAAAGTAGGCTCCATTTTAAGATAGCGTACATGCTTAAACCAATAAACTTAATTATACTTTTAAGTCAGTGGGCAACTGATGTTTTATATTATTTGAAACTGGAAAAAATCAAATTCTCACTTAGAGGTTCTGTGTAGAAATTTTTCAAAACCTGGCAGGAATAAACTCTTAAAGAATAAACTCTTAAAGCACTGAGGAAGCAACAGCTCTTCCCATTTCTTTATCTTCACCATTTATCTTTATTCAGTTATTAATTTATCTATTTAATTATTTTTACTAGCTTTAAGTTTTATTTTGGGTTGATTTGTTTTCAGTCCTCTTCTTGTAAAATTGATCTATTTGTATTGAATTTTGTGTGATTTCAATAAAATTAATAAAATTAAAAAAGAAAAGTAGGCTCCATTTTAAGGTGGTGTACATGCTTATGAGAATAAACTTAAATCTACAAAAATTGCCAACCTTTTTATTAACAACATTTACTTTTACTTTCAATATTTAAGTACATTTAATATCAGAAAAATACTTTTGATACCTAAGTACAGAAAATATGAAATACTTTAAGACTCCTGTAGTATATGAATAGGACACTTAAACTTTTACCAAAGTCATCTGTAATGGCTGACCCCTTACCCAGACCGGCCACTACACTACCAAGACTATTCCTTGGATCACCTGAGGTTTCTTGCTGTAATAACAAGCCGTACTCCTTACATGTTGTCTTACATTTCCCTTCACGATGAAATAACCGAAAAACAGTAAGAGATATGTAGAATCAAACACAGATATATAGTAAATTGTAAAGACAGACAAATATTCAATAATATGCGCGTGCAAAACACCACAATCAGAAAACACCGGTGACTAATTACCATATAAGAACACGGATATATAAATATTTACATTGAACTCTTCCCTGACCCTAAACAATTAATAGAAATGCTTAACACAAATACAAAGATGGATCAGCGATTGAAATGTGGTGAAAAACGAGTCCAAAATGAAGTCTGAAACTGGCTATAGTGTTATTGTGCTCCTTCCCGAAAACAAAATGACCTCACCGTGAAAAGTCCTGGCAATAGTTTGTATGACTCCGAACCCTGGGGTTTCTCGTGATGTTGAATTGGATGCAAGCAGTGGACTGAGGCAATAAATGGCAATGATGAGTTTTTAAATTATCGGGTAAAATTGTCTCCTTTCTCCTCTGGATTTCTCTCCTCCCTCTTTTTTCTCCTCGCTTTAGCTCCTCATTTTTAAATATAGAATGTCCCGGATGTAACTGGTGGATCCAACAGGTGATTGCGGCCTCTCTTTATCATCCTTCCTCTCTTTCGCTTACGGGGACAACATTCACTGACACACATACAGTGGGATGCAAAAGTTTGGGCAACCTTGTTAATAGTCATTATTTTCCTGTATAAATCGTTGGTTGTTACGATAAAAAATGTCAGTGAAATATATCATAGAGGAGACACACACAGTGATATTTGAGAAGTGAAATGAAGTTTATTGGATTTACAGAAAGTGTGCAATAATTGTTCAAACAAAATCAGGCAGGTGCATAAATTTGGGCACCGTTGTCATTTTATTGATTCCCAAACTTTTAGAACTAATTATTGGAACTCCAATTGGCTTGGTAAGCTCAGTGACCCCTGACCTACATACACAGGTGAATCCGAGTATTTAAGGGGGTCAATTGTAAGTTTCCCTCCTCCTTTCATTTTCTCTGAAGAGTAACAACATGGGGGTCACAAAACAACTCTCAAATGACCTGAAGACAAAGATTGTTTACCATCATGGATTAGGGGAAGGATACAGAAAGCTGTCCCAGAGATTGAAGCTGTCTGTTTCCACAGTTAGGAACATATTGAGGAAATGGAAGACCACAGGCACAGTTCAAGTCAAGGCTCGAAGTGGCAGACCAAGAAAGATTTCGGATAGACAGAAGCGACGAATGGTGAGAACAGTCCGAGTCAACCCACAGACCAGCACCAAAGACCTACAACATCATCTTGCAGCAGATGGAGTCACTGTGCATCGTTCAACCATTCGACACACTTTACACAAGGAGATGCTGTATGCGAGAGTGATGCAGAGGAAGCACAAACAGAGCCGCGTGAGGTCTGCTCAAGCACATTTGGACAAGCCAGCTTCATTTTGGAATAAGGTGCTGTGGACTGATGAAACTAAAATGGAGTTATTTGGGCATAACAAGGGGCGTTATGCATGGAGGAAAAAGAACACAGCATTCCAAGAAAAACACCTGCTACCTACAGTCAAATATGGTGGTGGTTCCATTATGCTGTGGGGCTGTGTGGCCAGTGCAGGGACTGGGAATCTTGTCAAAGTTGAGGGACGCATGGATTCCACTCAGTATCAGCAGATTCTGGAGACCAATGTCCAGGAATCAGTGACAAAGCTGAAGCTGTGCTGGGGCTGGATCTTTCAACAAGACAACGACCCGAAACACTGCTCAAAATCCACTAAGCCATTCATGCAGAGGAACAAGTCCAACGTTCTGGAATGGCCATCTCAGTCCCCAGACCTGCTGTGGTGTGAGTTAAAGAGAGCTGTCCATGCTCGGAAGCCATCAAACCTGAATGAACTCGAGATGTTTTGTAAAGAGGAATGGTCCAAAATACCTTCAACCACAATCCAGACTCTCATTGGAACCTACAGGAAGCGTTTAGAGGCTGGGATTTCTGCAAAAGGCGGATCTACTAAATATTGATGTCATTTCTTTTTTGTGGTGCCCAAATTTATGCACCTGCCTGATTTTGTTTGAACAATTATTGCATTATATTATATTACTAGCAAAATACCCGCGCTTCGCAGCGGAGAAGTAGTGTGTTAAAGAAGCAATGAAAAAGAAAAGGAAACATGTTGAAAATAACGTAACATGATTGTTAATGTAATTGTTTTGTCACTGTTGTGAGTGATGAGTGTTGTTGTCATATATATATATTTACACACACACACATAAACATATATATATATACATATCTATACATATACACATATATACATACATATATATATATATATACATACACACACATATATGAACATATATATACTTATACATACATATCTACATATATACACACACAGCTATTTCGTATCAGTGCAATACGCTGCTTGTTAAAACGGATAACTCCGCTCTTACGTGCAAGTCTGCGTGGATATTATGAACTATCGATTTGTTCAAGTTCTATTTAAATTTTAAATAGAAGGAATTTTTATTTAGTCGACAGAAATATCTTTGGTAGGAATGGTAAAACAGACAGGAATATTATTCCTGAATAAATCAACTCAAACCTTAAACAACTTATAATATTTTGCTCTCCATAAAAATATATCCTGTCTAAATTATACAAGTTAGAAATAAAGTAAACATTAAAAGAACAAACATTCAAATTTCTTTACTCTTATGTAATTTTATATAAAAAATAAACTTAGATTTTAAATATCCCAAAAGATTTTGCTCTCCATAAAAATATATCCTGTCAAAATTATACAAATTCAAATATGAACATGCTGCATAACAAAACCTGGAAATATAAATAAAATGTGTTCCTTTCAGCAATAACAAATCAAATCATTCAGTTGTCTTTGCTCATATGTCATTTTAGAGCTGGACGCCTGGCATCTTTTTTTGGCCACAGGTTCGTTTCTGTTTGGTGTGAGGTTCTGTGTTGTGGAGATTCTCAGGATGGATTGCAGGTGCTCATCAGTGAGGCGACTCCTGTGTGCTGTTTTGTTAGTCTTTATCACTGAGAAGAGCTTCTCACACAGATATGTGCTACCAAACATGCACAAGGTTCGAGCCGCATGTAGACGGACTTTTTTTGTTCTTCAAAGTCACCAAAGCGCCGTGCAAACTCAGTGCGCTCAGTTTATCAGCAAAGTGCGATTTGGGAACACCGTAGTGACGACTTGGTTTAACATTACTTGGCAACAGGGAAAGAGGGAAAGTTGCACTGGTGCATTTGTGTCTCCCATAAAAGCAGCTTCACTTGAAATCACTTTGTGATTGTGCACGGGTAAAACGTCCGCTGAAGTGTCAGATTCTTATTTAATTATTCTGCTTTCTGTATCTTCTGCATTGCATTCAGGTTACCCTGATGTTTTGTCTCATAGTGCCGTCTTAGATTAAATTCTGTAATTACAGCCACATTAGCTCCACAAATGAGACACACGGGTTCAGTAAACATATACTCAGCCTCCCATCGGTTTTAAAGGCTCTATTTTCAGAATGAACTTTTCTCTCCAGCATCGCGTGAGCTAGCCGCAATAAGTGTTAGGCAAGGCAGCTGAAGCGCTGCATTATGGGATCTGTAGTTTATTGTGTTACCAGCGCTTCATATACCTGGGCCATTAATAACAATAATACAGTATATAAAATGATCTCGCGGGTCGGATATAATTACACGCCGTGCCGGATGTGGCCCGTGGCCCTTGAGTTTGACAAATATGGACTAAATAGAACTTGAAAAGATATATTTTTTGAAATGTGATCGCGCAATTCAGATAGAGTTGACGCGCACTACAGCCTGCATCCTCCCCTCGCTCTTACTTTTTTACCGCTCATCTAATGAATACACTGAGTATGGCTTTACCAAAACAATCATTGATGGCGAATAAAGTATCCATTATTCGAGTATGTAGATCGGAATATATATATATATATATATATATATATATATACCAGCGTATCAGCGGAGAAGTAGTGTGTTAAAAAGCTAGAAAAGAAAAGGGAACATTTTAAAAATAACGTAACATGACTGTCAATATACAGTATTTGTTTTGTGAGTGTTACTGAGTGTTGCTGTCATCAAGGATTTGATTATCATTATTTCTTTCAATCAGGTTCGTATTTGTAGGATGTGTTGTGTTCAAGTTACATTCCGTGTTTGTCAATCGTTGTAAAGATGACAGGTTTCATTCATCGATTCGTTTCTTACTGCATCAATAAACAGCTCGTCTTCTTCTTTATCTGAGACCTGACACACTGCATGCACGGTTTTTTTACACTGTCTTCCTTTAGCGGGACATTGACTTTTTCCACCGTGTGCTTTGTTTCCGCAGTAGCTGGATTTATGAATATGCTTATCAGACGCTTCATATTTTTTGCTGCCTTTTCAATTGTGTAATTCGGTTTTGTTCAGCTCTTTGGAACTGTTGCTTTTATCTGTGCACTGCGTCAGTTCACGTGAGCCACTCGGTGTACATGCATCGAAGGTTCCCAGCTGTGCTGGTGCCATCTCGTGCTATGTCCATGGCTGTATTTAATGTTACCTTAGTCCTGGCACTTAAAACTTTCTCTCGCAGTTTCGCTGAGTTTGTGTCAAACACCACCCTGACCATCTCATCTTCCTCTGCATAAGCACAGTCCTTCACCCGTGAATATTTAGTGGAGTTTGCTATTGGATTGCCGCTGACGGACGGCCTTATATGGGCAGGCACTAAATTACAAACGCCAGCGCAGCCTGTCTATGAACTTAATTTAAAGTGTAGGTTTACATCGTGCTTTGTTTCCGAAGTAGCAGAACTCATGAATATGGTTGTATATGTCACTCGCTCGCTTCTTATTGTTTCGCTGCCTTCTCAATTATATAATGCATGTTTTCTTCAGCGCTCTTTGGAGGTCTTCCTGGTTTTTTATGTACTGCGTGATTACGTGGGAGGCGTGATGATGTCACACGAAACTCCCCCCCACGGCGTTGAAGCTCATCTCCATTACAGTAAATGGAGAAAAACAGCTTCCAGTTATGACCATTACGCGTAGAATTTCGATATAAAACCTGCCCAACTTTTGTAAGGAAGCTGTAAGGAATGAACCTGCCAAATTTCAGCCTTCCACCCACACGGGAAGTTGGAGAATTAGTGATGAGTCAGTGAGTGAGTGAGTGAGTGAGTGAGTGAGTGAGTGAGGGCTTTGCCTTTTATTAGTATAGATTATATTATATCTTCTACGCGGTGGTGTGCTGGGGTGGCAGCATAAAGATGAAAGACGCCTCACGCCTGGACAAACTTGTTAAGAAGGCAGGCTCTATTGTAGGATTAAAAGTTGGACAGTTTAACATCTGTGGCAGAGCGACGGGCATTAAGCAAACTCCTGTCAATCATAAATAATCCACTGCATCCACTGAACAGGATCATCTCCAGGCAGAGGAGTAGCTTCAGTGACTGACTTTTGTCACCGTCCTGCTCCACTGACAGACTGAGGAGATCATTCCTCCCCCACACTATGCGACTCTTCAATTCCACCCGGGGGAGTAAATGCGAACATTAATTTTATTTTAATTCTTTTCATTTTTATTATTATTTAATTTAATATTGTTTCTTTGTATAAGTATACTGCTGCTGGATTATGTGAATTTCCCCTTGGGATTAATAAAGTATCTATCTATCTATCTATCTATCTATCTATCTATCTATCTATCTATCTATCTATCTATTATATAGTGCCTTTCATTTATCTATCTATCTATCTATCTATCTATCTATCTATCTATCTATCTATCTATCTATCTATTATATAGTGCCTTTCATTTATCTATCTATCTATCTATCTATCTATCTATCTATCTATCTATCTATCACACTTTCTGTAAATCCAATAAACTTCATTTCACTTCTCAAATATCACTGTGTGTGTCTCCTATATGATATATTTAACTGACATTTTTTATCGTAACAACCAACGATTTATACAGGAAAATAATGACTATTAACAAGGTTGCCCAAACTTTTGCATCCCACTGTATATAACGAACTGTAAATGGGATGATGAAAAGAAACACACTCAGCACGGACAAAATCAAATACCTTTACTCAAGTAATGATTTCTGGTAGTTTATAGGACACAGCTTAAGAGGACCCAGTTATGGGAGAGTCTCAAAGCTGAGATCTGGACCTAGAACGCTATTCACAACATCAGTTCGGTAAAGGGAGACACATCTGCAGCTCAACAAAAGGAGGTTTGCTTAGCCACATATAATGCACAGACCACCACACAGAAGAGAAGTGTTGAACGCCTCTGTGACAGGTTTCTGGTCACACATACAGGTTATCTCATCCTTGACACCGACTACGTCACCCAGTTTTTATTAAGAGACTGAGAACTCTTAAGATTTACAGAAAGTAGTGCACAGGTTTTCTTTAAACTGGGCGGTGAATGAAAGACGTGGCAGCAATTCCAGGAAAAGCAACAGTAACTTGTGTTACCCAAGACAATATAAAGTACACCAAAAAGATAAAACAACATAAGAATCTAAAAATATCAGAAACAAAAGCCCATTTTTAAAAAAAAGAAAACCACACAGTCCACACTCTGTTTAAAACATGGAGTGGAGGATACAACCTTTAGTAATGTCCAGTTTCCGCACCGCAACAATTAATCGTCCAACTGTCCACGGATGCACTCTGTTCACCGGACGCTTGTTTCCCAACAGAAGTTTCACCAAATTGTCAAATTCCTGTCAGCGTACTCTTCCTCATGGAGTGAGCGTTCTCTCTCATTTTTTCCACTCTGGGCTCCCTGTGTTGACCTCGGCACGCCTCTCGTCACTTACTCCTTACATGAATCTTCTCTCATAACTGGCACCTTTCTATTGGGACAGTCTCTTCCTCCCTGGAGGTAAGTGTTGCCGTCCGTGTGCCTTGCGTCTTGCCAGCCACGTACCCTCGTCTGCATGCAAGACCCTGTGCTCAGTGTGAGTGGCCTTGGCAGTGTTCTCAGTGGACCGTCCCTCACTCTATGCCCTCTACTGCCCAGAAGTGTAAATCTCCATCAGTCCCTGCCCAGATCAACATGACAATGGATTAAACAATAGCACATGTCCATTTCTTAAGCTTGATAAATAATGTAAACACAGTGTCACACACGTGCGCATGGGAGACAGCTAAAAAGACCAAAATAAGGTAATTTCCACACCAGGCCAGGGGGTGGCAGGATGCAGTAATTTTGATTCCGAGGACGTCAATTCTGGTTCCTGCTCCAGATGACATCACTTCCGCCGACTAGCCATAGAAGAAACCCAACCTCCTCTTTGCAATCAGCTCTGTTTGTGGACTCAATCTGTATACTTCTGTGCAAGCACAACCTCCGTTTAGTATAGAGGTGGCTACCCCAAAACCTCTTTTGGTGTCAAGGTCTATTTATTTCACAACAGGTAAAACAGAAAGTATTGCTGCCAACTATCAAGAAGTACACATATGCTGATTAGATCCCAATATCCCCAGACATGTTCATTTCCAAGTCATTTTCCAAGGAAGGAGGAAGTTCTGTTATCACAATATTGAATGGTTTGCATGTTTAAACAGTTCAAAATTCAAAGCAGGTGATTCTTTTGCAAGACAGCAAATACCAAATATCCTGCAGAGAGCCATCATAATAATCAGTAACTGGATTACCCAGGAAAATTTGCCTTTCAGCTTATCACCCCAGTCCCAACAATGGGTGCCTATTGCCCCTTCATCTATCCATCCATCCATTATCCATCCCACTATATCCTAACTACAGGGTCACGGGGGTCTGCTGGAGACAATCCCAGCCAACGCAGGGCGCAAGGCAGGGCATCAGCCCTTCATCTACTATCTTTTAAATATAATATTTACAGGTTTCTTTGCCAAAGGAAAAAATAACCACCCAGGGTACAATAAACGTTCCTCTCTGACACCTCTACTACGCAGAATGGCAACACAGCACTCAACACATCTGGTGCACCATCTGACAATGAAGTGCTCAGGACCCCCGCTGATGTGTCTTTGTCATTGGCCCGCTGAATAACAGAAATAATAATAATAATAATAACTAGGGGCTTTGCCCCCTGCTCGCTTTGCTCACCAACCCCTGCCTGCGCTACGTGCCGTTGTGAAGATGGGGACTGAACACACCCAAAGGAGACACAGCCACTCCTCCAAAACCCCACTTAAATGGTGATACAATGGAAAACAAACACAGTTGGGTTTTTTTACCTCCTTTTTGCCCGATCAGCTGCTGGCTTGCTGCTGCTGCAGTGCCGCGTGATCTTCAATCCCGTGCGGCACTTCAAACATTTAAAAGCCTGTACAGCAGCTGCTCTTTTGTCTCACTGCCTTGTCTCTCTTGTCCCCCAGACATCCTCAAACACTATGCGACCTCTTCTTGCTGTTCTGTTATTTCACTGAGTAATAATTTCCGTTTGTTTGCGCTAATGTGGTCTATACTCTCATTTTTTTGAGAGTTTTGAATTTTCATACTTACATTATCTCTAACTTGTTCTGCATGTGCTTCGTGCCAACGTTTTTGAATTCTTTACGATGTTCTCCTTTGTACTTTTCCAGACCCTGGGTGGTTCTTTTGCATTCTTTTCTCTCCAACGCTTTTGGGTCTTTTTTAGACACGTGTCTGCCGAAAGCATTCCAACAACTGAGAGGTTAGATGACCGTCGTCTTGTTTGAAAATGATTGTTAAATAGGACGTGACGTACAAATGTCACTGTCTCACGAGACTTGCTTTCAAAGGTTGTAATTATGACATGACTTGAGCTTAAAAGTGTCTCTCTGTCTCTCTTCATGTGTCGTCACCGGAAAAAAGTCTTGTCTCGTCCCAAGATGTTTTTTTTTTTTATAATTTACAGATAATAATAATAATACATTTTATTTCGTGGCACATTTTTAAACGGAAACATTCAGTAAGGGCGCACACGAAAATTCGAGCTTCAAAAGGGCAACCTCAATTGGGCGTGCCGAATAAAGGCCCGCGTAAATAAAGGCGAGCTTCAAAAGGGCGACCTCAATTGAACGCGGCGAATAAAGGCGTTCGTAGATAATTTAGTTCAAATGGCTAATCTAATAATCTAATAAATTTTCTGTAATAATTTTGTTGCGTTTGCCTTTATTCGCTGTGCCCAATTGAGGTCGCCCTTTTGAAGTTCGCCTTTATTTACGCGCCCTTATTGAAGGATACCTTTATAAACACCCACAGACACCTTACAGATAATAAATTCATAAAACCAACATAAACATGAATGTACATATAAACATATATCTATGGAACTGAAAGTACAGCAGTAAGTCTACAGCCTAAGGCAGCGTTTCTCGACCTTTAAGTATTTGTTTTCATAACAGTTTTAATCGCAAATAACATTTTTTTTTAATGTAGATGCTGTCTCAAAAGCCACGATGAGACAAAGCAACGTTTAGGGCAGCCACCCGTATAATTTGTTTTCTTGGCTGCAAAGTGTTCTTTTCAAATGATAGCACTGCTATGCACAAAACCGAGTCCAATACAGAACTGAGAGCATAGGGAAAAGGAGGAGGTTTTTAAAGGGGAAGACAGGAAGTGAGATCATAAGGGTCGGGCTCAATGAGGACTTCAGCCATTGGTTCGAGCCCGGACGTGACATCACAGGGGCCGGAGCCAGCAAGGTCTCCTTCGATAGGCTTGGTCCCAGAAGTGACGTCAGGAGAGCCAGGCGGAATCTCCCAGGAATGGAAGAAAAAGAGTCAGTGCACTCTGTCACATCCTGGTATGTCTCAGAACTGTCCTTACCCGAGCCCTTTAGCTGCCTCCCAAGCGCAAATGTGTGACAATGCATATTTTATTATACCTACTTAACTTTTATCGACAATTATCTATCTCTATATTTATTGTTCTAGTATCAAAATGTAGTTTAAGTTAATTTGTTTTGGTTTCAACAGATATTTTTTTCATATTTTTGATTATTGTTTTCTTTTTTTCACATCTTCACGCCCCCCTTTTTGTTACTTCGCGCCCCCAAGGGGGGCCTGCCCCACAGGTTGAGAACCACTGGCCTAAGGTCATGCACTGTAAGCTAATCTAAATCGACAAGTCTTCAGACGAGATTTGAAAATAGGTAGGGAGTCTGTGTCCCGAATGTTTGGTGGTAGTGAGTTTGAGAGATGAGGGGCACTACGACTAAATGCCCTGGAGCCCATGGTGGTCAAACATGCAGTGGGGGGTGATGTGAAGACCAGAAGCAGAGGACCTAAGAGTGCGGTTAAGTGTAAAAACATGGGTGACGTCAGAGAGGTACAATGGTATAGTGCTCAGAAGGTAAGTAGAAGAAAATCAGTGCAAAATCTAATATGAAGCCAATGAAGCTGTTTAAAGATGGGGTCATGTGCTGCATGGAAGAGGTCTGAGGTATAATACGGGCAGCAGAATTCTGAACAAGCTGAAGTTTATGGAGAAGCTTATGTGAGAGACCAAAGAGAAGAGAATTACAATAATCAATGTGGGACGTGTCCGACATGCAAGTAAGGATGGCTGTGCTGTTTAGTGTGAGGAAGGGAGGGTCGCAGGCATGAAATGCTAAGGAGATGTAAAAAAAGATGGCCGCGTAACATTATTGATATGAGATTCAAAAGACAAGAGTCCTATCCAGATAACCCTCAAACCCTTAACCTGAGGGGAGGGACAGACTGAGGCTACCATCAATATTAAGCAAAGAATTATTAGATTTTGAAACCAATGAGGAGAACCACCATCTTAGGTAGGGTTGCCAGACGTCCCTTATATAGGGGGCATGACCCATATTTGAAAATTTTGTCTGTACTGACCTTTCAGGGACTTTCAAATGTCCTGCATTTAGTTCATTTTTGAATTTAGTAATAAAAATATATTTTTACTACCTATTTACTGTACTTAGTTGTAACTTTATAAGTAGTTATACTTGTTTTTCTCAGATACTCTTGATGAAAATGTCCCAAATGTGACGAGGAAACGAGTGTTTGTTGCCTGTTTGCAACTTGTTCCATTGCTCTGCTTGGCTGAGGACGGCGACACGCTTACTGTTTAACTCTCCAGCCGCGCCTCTCATAGGGGGGCTATGCAGTTCTGGATCAGCATTGCAGCATACAGCATCAATAAAGTGGACTGTGTTACTACTCGCCACAGCCCACTTTTTTTCTAACTGCCTGTATTAAATAATAATAATATTTCTCTGTATTAAATAAATATTTTCAAATGATTTCACTTTTACGGAATTTATTTTAGCTTGTATTAAATAATTTTCAAATGATTTTACTTTTGTTTGACGTTGTTTCCATTGACCGTTGCTACATCATTTTGTTCACAATGAGTTACTCACTAAAGATTTAACGTTTGAATAATTCGTTCATCAAGGAGGAAGTGACGAGCAGTAGGGCTGTGAAAGGCCTGAATGAGTCCCACACATCTGTCGTGTTCACATGAGTCAGTTAACCCCAGACTTACAAATCATGCTCTTTGTGGAGCCACATGAAAGAATGCTAACACCAGAGCAGGCCCTGTTGAAAAAGAACATTTGTCCTATTAGTATGGCATGTGTGTGTATCATCAGGTAAAGGTGTCAAACCGGATGGCAGAGGGGAAATCCAAGTATGCCAAGCAGGTGCCAAGACTCTTATAGTAGGGGAATTTCCACTCATTGCTTTAATGAGTTATACCAATGACCTTATTGTGCCTGCCGATATCTCTTTTGAGTAAACTATCAGGGAGCAAAAGGTACCAGTCAGCCCAAAAGAATTCTTCCTTTATCACGTACTTGAGTGGGGAGACAGTGCTAAATTAGTCAACAATTCCAAAGCTCAAATGCCATCCTGAATCAAAAAAAAAGAAAACATTATGGGGGATTCCAAAAGGCCATCGAACCATGTGATTCTTGAGTGAGCCTGTCATCTTATTATAAATATAAATGAATTATGCCGTAAAAGCAGAATTCATGTTACATTTCTTCCGTGCTGCTCCTAATTATGTGAAAACTGGTCTGATGGATCATTTTTGGATTGACGAAGCTTGTATTCCATTATTTTCAAAAGGGTAAATATGACTTTAAGTCAAAAGAGTGTACCACGGTGTGACAGTTCAGGGTGGTACCACACTCCCTGGTTGCTTCCAGGATCCTCTTGAACCCAGAACTGTCAATAGTCGTAATCCAAGATGAGCCAACCAAATGAGGACTCACACAATTAGCAAGGGGGTTGGTGCAAAACTGCTCAGTGCTTGCATTGAAGTCGGTCCAAAGTAAGCCGTGCCCAATAGTGCACTGCGAGTTCTTCAATAACAAAAGAATCCATAAAAGGTAAAGTGAAACAAGGAGGTTAAAATGTTCAATAAATAATCTACTAAAAACACAGTTAACATCCCTGGCAGGCTTCTCTATTTAACAACTCACGAGCCCCGATGTCTGGTGTCACCTCAGCTTATCCCATCAGGTCCTTGCAGCTTGAGGAGGTGCAATCATCCATTAAATGCCAGGTTCGGGGTCCTGTTGCCAGTCCCTCAGTTTCAGAAGGGAGACGCTGCACAACAGTGCCGCTCCTACTCCTCTTCGTCATTCTGAGCAGCGTCTCTTCTCCAGCTCCGCACTCGAGTGCTGGCCTGCCGCTTACTTCCTCAGGGCCCACTCCAGACCACCTGCCTCCTTTCCTCACAACACAGGCTCCTCAACATCCTGACTCCTTCTCCTTCCTTAACCTCTGTTCTTTCTTCCTTCGCTTTCTGACCTTTTTTCTTGGGTACAAGTGTTGTCCTCTGCCTGTTCGAGGTGTGAATGAGGCACCTGACTGACCCACTTGCATTTACGCATACATTCATCCATCCATCCATCCATTCTCTTCCGCTTATCCGAGGTCGGGTCGCGGGGGCAGCAGCTTAAGCAGAGAGGCCCAGACTTCCCTCTCCCCGCCACTTCTTCCAGCTCTTCCGGAGAATCCCAGCGTTCCCAGGCCAGCCGGGAGACATAGTCCCTCCAGCGTGTCCTGGGTCTTCCCCGGGGCCTCCTCCCGGTTGGACGTGCCCGAACACCTCACCAGGGAGGCGCCCAGGAGGCATCCTGATCAGATGCCCGAGCCACCTCATCTGACTCCTCTCGATGGGAGGAGCAGCGGCTCTACTCTGAGCCCCTCCCGGATGACTGAGCTTCTCACCCTATCTTTAAGGGAAAGCCCAGACACCCTGCGGAGGAAACTCATTTCAGCCGCTTGTATTCGCGATCTCGTTCTTTCGGTCACTACCCATAGCTCATGACCATAGGTGAGGGTAGGAAGGTAGATCGACTGGTAAATTGAGAGCTTTGCCTTACGGCTCAGCTCCTTTTTCACCACGACAGACCGATGCAGAGCCCGCATCACTGCGGATGCCGCACCGATCCGCCTGTCGATCTCACGCTCCATTCTTCCCTCACTCGTGAACAAGACCCCGAGATACTTGAACTCCTCCACGTGCCAACCCTGAGAGGGCACTCCACCCTTTTCCGGCTGAGGACCATGCTCTGGATTTGGAGGTGCTGATTCTCATCCCAGCCGCTTCACACTCAGTTGCGAACCGATCCAGAGAGAGCTGAAGATCACGGCCTGATGAAGCAAACAGGACAACATCATCTGCAAAAGCAGTGACCCAATCCTGAGTCCACCAAACCGACCCCTTCAACACCCTGGCTGCGCTTAGAAATTCTGTCCATAAAAGTTATGAACAGAATCGGTGACAAAGGGCAGCCCTGGCGGAGTCCAACTCTCACTGGAAACGGGCTCGACTTACTGCCGCAATGCGGACCAAGCTCTGACACCGGTTGTACAGAGACCTAACAGCTCTTATCAGGGGTCCGTACCCCATACTCCCGAGCACCCCCACAGGATTCCCCGAGGGACACGGTCGAATGCCTTTCCAAGTCCACAAAACACATGTAGACCGGTCGGGCAAACTCCCATGCACCCTCCAGGACTCTGCTAAGGGTGAAGAGCTGGTCCACTGTTCCGCGACCAGGACTAAAACCACACTGTTCCTCCTGAATCCGAGGTTCACTATCCGACGGACCCTCCTCTCCAGAACCCCAATAGACTTTTCCAGGGAGGCTGAGGAGTGTGATCCCTCTATAGTTGGAACACACCCTCCGTCCCCTTTTAAAGAGGGGACCACCACCCCGGTCTGCCAATCCAGAGGCACTGTCCCGATGTCCATGCGATGTTGCAGAGACGTGTCAACCAAGACAGTCCTACAACATCCAGAGCCTTAAGGAACTCCGGCGATCTCATCCACCCCGGGCCCTGCCACCAAGGAGTTTTTGACCACCTCGGTGACTTCAGTCCCAGAGATGGGAGAGCCCACCTCAGAGTCCCCAGGCTCTGCTTCCTCATTGGAAGGCATGTTAGTGGGATTGAGGAGGTCTTCGGTACTCCTCCCACCACCCATAACGCCCGAAGTCGAGGTCAGCAGCGCACCATCCCCACCATATACGGTGTTGACACTGCACTGCTTCCCTCCTGAGACGCCGGACGGTGGACCAGAATCTCCTCGGCCGTCCAAAGTCGCTCTCCATGGCCTCCAAACTCCTCCCATGCCCGAAGTTTTGCCTCAGCAACAACCGGCCGCTGCTCCGCTTGGCCTGCCGGTACCTATCAGCTGCCTCCAGAGACCCACAGGACAAAAAGTCCTATAGGACTCCTTCTTCAGCTTGACGGCATCCTCACCGTGTCCACCAACGGGTTCGGGATTGCCGCCACGACAGGCACCACCACCTTGCGCCACAGCTCCGTCAGCCGCCTCAACAATAGAGGCACGGAACATGGCCCATTCGACTCAATGTCCCCACCTCCCTCGGGACGGGTTGAAGTTCTGCCGGAGGTGGGAGTTGAAGCTACTTCTGACAGGGGACTCTGCCAGCCGCTCCCAGCAGACCCTCACAACACGCTTGGGCCTACCAGGTCTGACCGCATCTTCCCCACCATCGGCCAACTCACCACCAGGTGGTGATCAGTTGACAGCTCCGCCTCTCTTCACCCGAGTGTCCAAGACATATGGCCGCAAGTCCACGACACCACCACAAAGTCGATCATCGACCTGAGGCCTAGGGTGTCCTGGTGCCAAGTGCACATATGAACACCCTTATGCTTGAACATGGTGTTCGTTATGGACAATCCGTGACGAGCACAGAAGTCCAATAACAAAACACCGCCGGTTCAGATCGGGGCCATTCCTCCCAATCACGCCTTCCAGGTCTCACTGTCATTGCCCACGTGAGCATTGAAGTCTCCCAGCAAAACGAGGGAATCCCCAGAAGGTATGCCCTCTAGCAACCCTCCAGAGACTCCAAAAGGGTGGATACTCCAAACTGCTGTTCGGCGATATGCACAAACAACAGTCAGGACCCTTCCCCACCCGGCGGAGGGAGGCCACCCTCTCCCACCGGGTAAACCCCAATGCACAGGCTCCAAGTCGGGGCAATAAGTATGCCCACACCTGCTCGGCGCCTCTCACCGGGGGCAACTCCAGAGTGGTAGAGAGTCCAGCCCCTCTCAAGGAGATTGGTTCCAGAGTCCAAGCTGTGCGTCGAGGTGAGTCCACTATATCTAGCCGAACCTCTCACCTCGCGCACTAGCTCAGGCTCCTTCCCTTCAGAGAGGTGACATTCCACGCCCCAAGAGCCAGTTTCTGTAGCCGAGGATCAGACCGCCAAGGTCCCGCCTCGCCACCACCCAACTCACATTGCACCCAACCTCCTTGGCCCCTCCCATAGGTGGTGAGCCCATGGGGAGGAGGACCCACGCTACCTCTTCGGCTGTGCCCGCCGAGCCCCATGGGTGCAGGCCCGCCACCAGGCGCCGCCATCGAGCCCCACCTCCAGGCCTGGCTCCAGAGGGGGCCCGTGACCCGGTCCGGCAAGGGAAAACGTTGTCCAAGTTTTATTTTCATTGGAGGTTTATTGAACCGCTTTTGTCTCATCCCTCACCTAGGACCAGTTTGCCTTGGTGGTTCTACCAGGCATAAAGCCCCGGACAACATAGCTCCTAGGATCATTGGGACACGCAAACCCCTCCATCACGATAAGGTGACGGTTCAAGGAGAAGAACGCATACAATACAATTTATTTCTGTATAACCCAAAATCACATAAGAAGTGCCGCAATGGGCTTTAACAGGCCCTGCCTTTTGACAAAGCTTTGGCTCCCTAAGAAGAAGAGAAAAAACTCTTATAGGGAAAAAATGAAAGGAAACTTGGAAATCGCAGTTTAAAGAGAGAACCCCTTCTAGATAGGTTGGGCGTGCAATGGGCATCAAAAACAAGGGGGGTCAATACAATACAACACAATACATAGAACAGAACACAGAAGTGAATACATGAATGTGCAATCAGCCAAGCCCCGTGAATTAACCCCAGAGTGACTCCTGCAATACACACACCTGCACACATCTGGAGCCTGCAAGCTCCGATACCCGATTATTTATTGAAACATCGCACTTCACCACAGACCTCATATCACACACAAAGGAGGTGGCAGAAGGTTTGCAAATGGGTAGAGCAGTTCAAGAAAGTTTGGATGAGCGTTAAGCACAAAGAAGAAGCGGAACGATTGTAGCTGTTCCTGAAAGTCTTCTCCTGGTACAGATGAGCCCACACTCTGACCGATGTCTGAAGAGTATTTATTTGCTTTCTTTCCTTTTTTTACAGCTCTCAAACACCGTGAAAAACTAAAATAAAATAAAGCTAGTCAATTAAACAATAAATGAATTACACAGGTGTAGGGATAACAAAATTTAAACATACCGTGTGCACCTTCTGACCTGAAATTCAGGAGTCCCTCTGATACGGCACTCATGTTCATCGTATTAAAATGAAAAACACTTTTCTTCAGCTGAGCATCCATTAAGTGTCTCAATCTCAGATCAGATTGCATGGAGTTTGCATGTTCTCCCCGTGTCTGCGTGGGCTTCCTCCTCCAGTTCAAAGACATGCAGGTTAGGTGCATCAGTGATCCTAAATTGTCCCGTGTGTGTATGCTTGGTGTGTGGGTGTGTGTATCTATCTATCTATCTATCTATCTATCTATCTATCTATCTATCTATCTATCTATCTATCTATCTATCTATCTATCTATCTATCTATCATGTAGTGCCTTTCACATATCTATCTATCTATCTATCTATCTATCTATCTATCTATCTATCTATCTATCTATCTATCTATCTATCTATCATATAGTGCCTTATCTATCTATCTATCTATCTATCTATCTATCTCTCTCTCTCTCTCTCTCTCTCTCTCTCTCTCTCTCTCTATGCTGTTTCGCTGTCGGTCTGTGGTTTGATCGCGTAGGTCTTTCGTGGGCGTGTCTGTGGGTTGCTGGCGGGAGGTGGAGGAGGTGGTGGCGTGCCGGGTGGGCTCGTGAGTATTTCTTATTCTTTTTTTTCCTAATCTTTATATTTTTTGTTGTTTGTTTTTCTCTAATGTGTAGGGGTTCTTTTCTGTCTACATATTGTTTTTCTTATTGACTCCAGTATTGTATTTGCGGCGTGGCCGCAATGGCCGCGCCGAGACAAACACCGCCTGGCTTGATGCCGCGCAATTTTGAAAACTTAACACGCCGGCATGGCGTGAAGTTGTTGGTTGATCCGATGGTCTCTGTTGAGACGTGTGTAGTGGAAGTCGGCAAGTTAATCAGCTGTAAAAATGTCCGTTCAGCATCTAGAATGAATAAAAGTGTTATCGTGTTTCTAAATGATGAGAGTTTGGTGCATACTCTTGTTCAGAATGGTGTGATTATTAACGGTACCTTAGTTTCAGTTTTACCTCTTTCTACTCCTGCACTGAGAGTGATTATTTCAAATGTTCCTCCGTTTCTAAAGAATGATATTCTCATCAAAGAACTTGAAAGATATGGGCAGATCATATCAAAAGTTTCAATGATTCCCTTGGGCTGTCGATCACCCGACTTAAAACATGTCGTCTCTTTCAGGAGACAAGTTCACATGATTTTAAACGATTTACAAGGTGAACTTGATGTGGCTCTCAAATTCAGAGTAGATGGATTTGATTATGTGGTTTTTATATCATCAGAGTCCATGAAATGTTTTAAGTGCGGTCAAGTGGGGCACATGGCTAGCCAGTGTAAGCGCTCTGAGGAAACGACAGACTCCGCAGTACCTGGTGTTTCTAAAAGTAGCCGCGAGGACTACTCGATATTATTTGACTATGAAGGCAGTAAGTCTTCCGTCAGTTTTTCTGATGTGGAGGAGGACTTAATGGAGGGCCCTGGTCAGAGTGTGCAGGATCAGAGCAGTTCTTTACCTGCTACGATGGCGCAACCGGCACCTGAACGTGCAGCTGAGCCGGCGGATGCGGCTGAGTCCGCGCCCGCAACTAAAGTCGTGCAGAGTGGTGAGAGCGCCCCAGAGAAGGACGCTGCGGCCGAGGCCGGATCACTGCCTACGGACGGTGTTACTGTTCATTCTGCACATACGAGTGATGGTGCTGAGCAGCCTGTGAGTGTGGCTGCCGTTCATGATAACGGGGCTCTGTCCAGCGGCGAGCTCATTGAAACAGAATCTGTACATCAGATACGGGAGGTTGAGGAGAATGTTAGGGCTGAGGGTGCGATCGATAAAATGAGCACCTCAGCAGACAACAGCGAGAGCAATGTTCAAGAAATGGAGGATGACACAGAGTGGGTAAAGCCCGTGACAAGGAAAAGGAAAGACGGGTCCGCATGTAGTGGTGTTGCAGTTAAGCACAATAAAGTTGAGAACTCAGTCTCCACTGCTGATGACTCTGAGAATGTTCAGGATGAGCCTGAGGTGCCTGTAGACGCGGGTACAGCGAGTCAGGATGATGGCGGTGGCTCGGGGACATCAGTGAGGTCCAATCTGTCACCTCAGCTGAGCTTCCGTGGTGGCTACAGTAACGACAACATAATCCGTTTTGTAAAATTTATTGAGGGCAAGAGGGGTGTGAATGTCAGTCACCATTTCACTGATCTTCAGCTGTTTTTGAGCTCAGCTAAGGGGGTCCTACGCCAGGCTACAACTTTAGGCCTTAAGAGAACTGAAGCTGTGCGGCTGAAAAATGTGATGAGCAGGGTGAAAAGATCCTTAAATCCCAAGCCAGTATGATGTACTGCTGGACACGTCCTTCCATGTCTTTTTTAAAGTTGTTTTTAGTGACCGCTTTTCTTTTTTGCCTTTTCATGCCTTTGCGTAATTTTGGCACAATTAACATCAATGGAAGTCGACATGACAACAAGCGGGTCGCGGTGTTTGATTATCTACTAAATAAGCAGCTTAGTGTTATTTTTTTACAAGAAACTCACACAGACCCTGCTAACCAGGCAGACTGGCACAGAGGCTGGCAGGGACAGATGTTTTTGAGCCACGGGTCGAGTGTTAGTGCCGGGGTCGCCATTCTGTTTTCTACTTCTTTCTCACCCGACTCGACTAGCGTGACAGAGGTAGTTAAAGGCAGACTGCTGAAAGTGGAAGCCTGCTTAGGGGGCACAACGTGGGTCTTCATAAATGTTTATGCACCCAATGAAGGAAGGGAACGTTTGCTGTTTTTCTCTTTGCTCCATGACTTACTTGTGCAGTGCAAAGATGAAGATCTTGTTTTTGTGGGGGGGATTTTAACTGCACAGATGACGCCTCCTTAGATAGAAATGGCCTGGAGCCTCACCCCAGCTCCGCGGCTCACTTGAAGTCAGTCCTCAGCAAGGCCGACCTTTTTGATGTCTGGAGGGCATTACACCCAGGAATTCACCAGTACACGTGGTTGAAGGGTTCGGGAGGCTCGATCTCCATGGCGAAACTAGACAGAGTGTATTGCTTGAATCACCACAGCAATCTTATAGCGAACTGCTCCATTCATCCTTCTGGCTTCTCTGATCACAGTCTTGTCTTTCTCAAAGTTTCCCCTCCATTTCAATCTTCCTTTCCGTCATACTGGCACTTCAACAACAGCCTACTGAAAGATCTCCGTTTCATTCAAGTTTTTGAATTCTTCTGGAAGAGGTGGAGGTTGACGACAAGTTCCTTTTCATCTCTGCGGCAGTGGTGGGACTGTTCAAAAATTGAAATCAAAGTGCTGTGTCAGCAATACACGCAGAATGCAACTCAGAATATGAGGAAGGCAATGGCAGAGTTGGAGGAGGACATCTTAGAGCTCTCTTCGTCTTTAGACAGCTCTTTTAACAATGGCGTCTTTGAAAATCTAAAGACAAAAAAACAAGATCTCATGGACTTATTGGACAGACGGGTGCATGGTGCTCTTGTGCGCTCAAGAATTCAGGAGTTGGTCGAAATGGATTCTCCTTCTCAATTTTTTTTTGGACTTGAAAAGAAAAGATCACAGAGTAAAGTGATTCACGCTCTGAAAAATGAGTCCTACAAGCTTTTGGGTTTGGGTCCTCCTTCTCCAAATACATTGAAATGCTTTACTCAAATATATATGGCGTCCTGAAGATTAACGGTGCCCTGACAGCCCCCTTCTCTGTCACCAGGGGTATTCACCAGGGCTGCCACCTCTCAGGGATGCTCTACTCTCTGTCAATTGAGCCCCTCCTAGAGCAGCTCAGGCGTCGTCTTTCTGGTCTCAGCATCCCAGTTTGCCCCACTGCTTGTTTTAAGGTCGTTGCCTACGCAGATGTTGTGACTGTGTTTGTGTCTTCTCCTTCTTAGGTGGACACTTTAGTCAACTGCTTAGACGTTTTTCAAAGACTGACGTCGGCGAAAGTCAATTGGCTGAAGAACAATGCTTTCTTGCTGGGTGACTGGGGACTCGCATCTCCTCCAGCTCTTCCTGAGACCCTCCAATGGAATAAAAACGTATTTAAGTACCTGGGGGTGTATTTAGGCATAGATGGCACTGCTGTAGAAAATTGAGTGGGGTGGACAGATCTGATCCAAGTAAGGCTGAACCGTTGGAAGTGGCTTCTGAGGGACATTTCATGTAGAGGCAGGGTGTTAATCCTGAATAACTTGATTGCCTCCATGTTTTGGCACAAGCTTAGGTGTGCTGATCCACCAGTAGCTCTGATCAAATCCGTACAGACGATCATCCTTGACTTTTTTTGGGACAGTCTACACTGGGTCCAGAGAGGTGTGCTGCACCTACCAGTGGCAGAAGGAGGGCAGGGACTGATTGACGTCAGAAGTAAAATCGAGGCCTTCAGGCTCCAGACGCTGCAGAGGCTGTTCTATGGTCCAGACGGCCTGCCTTGGAGAGACCTGGCGTTTGTAATTTTACACAAAGTGAGCGAGTTAAAATTTGACAAACAGCTACTCCTCTTAGACGTTTCTAAATTAACTTTATCAGTTTTGCCAAAATTCTATCAGTCAATGTTGCTTACTTGGCATAGTAAACTTATGAGATCTCGTTTTGTTTTTGGCAATCTTCATTGTTTTTTAGAGGAACCTCTGATTAGGAATAATGTGTTGAAATCTCCTCTGCTTTTCTCTTGTCACTTCACCTCAATCCTTATTAAAAGTGGAATCACGAAGATTGGCCATCTTTTAAATAACCACACTAGCACATGGCACACCACAGCACACCTCACATCGGTCCTGGGCGTGAGGTCTGAACGTCTCGTACACCACTTTCTGTGCCAGTTTAAGGAGGCCTTGGTCAACTTAGGCGCAGGGTCACTGTGCCAGAGCGTCTCTCCGGACAATCCGATCTTCGACTCAGATGTCACAGAGCTCGTCATCCAAGTCAAGCCCAACATCACAGACTGCACTGACCATCCAGGATCCATTCTGATATTTGGCAACTTAATAGACAAGCAGTTTGACACGATGGGAAAAAATGAGCTCTACCAGGTGTGTGTTAAGGTGACTTTTTATAAATTTCTTAGAGACTTGCCAGACACACGCTGGAGACAAGAACTGCATGTTGGAGTGAATGAAACTCCAGCGTGGAGAACTTTTTATAAACAACCACTGCAAAAAAGAATTGGCGACCTGCAATGGAGGATTCTTCATGGGGCTCTCGCCACCAACTCCTTTTTATCGGTTATTTCACCAGGAACATCAGATTGTTGTCCGTTTTGTCAACAGCGAGAGACTGTCTTTCATCTTTTTGTTAACTGCAAACGGCTCAAACCATTTTTTATATTTCTCAAGACACTTTTAGATAGAATAGGACTGTCATTGTCAACTGTTGGCTTTATTTTTGGTATTAAGTATACTCAGAGACAGAGAAACAAGTGTGTGCTGGGAAATTATCTACTGGGCCAAGCAAAACTGTCAATCCTCAAAACCAGGAGGAACAGAGAAAAAAACTCAAAGACCACTGATGTGCTCTTGATGTTTAAAGTGCTGGTGAAGTGCCGATTGAAGCTGGAGTTCACTTACCATCAACTCATTGGAGACATGCAGACCTTCTGTGATTTATGGGGGCTTGGGGGGGCTTTGTGTTCTGTTGAGAAGGGCAAGCTGGTGACTGGGTGGTGACTTCTTTAAATGTCCTTCAAAATATTTATATACTGGATAATTGAAAGCTCAGAATAGGAGACTCCTGGGGAATACAATGCTGTGTGTATAATGGAGAGCGATGTACGGAGTAGGAGACGAGTACAGGGGGAGTGATGGTGGAGTAGAATGATTATGAATTGTGTGTTTATTATGGACAATTATTTATATTTATGTGTGGATCAGGAGGCATGTATAAGGGAATAGTGGGTTAATGAACAAATTATGAATGACTTATTATGGAAATTCTGTACTTTATGTGTGGAGTAGGAAGCGTGCACGGGGCAATAGTAGTGGAGTAATGCAACATATTTATTAACTGCATTTTGCTGCTGTGTTCATGTTTTTTGTCATTGCGCAAAGTAAAGTTAAATTTTTAATTTTAAAATAATCTATTAATGTGCAGAGTGGGAAGAGTGTAAAGGGGGAGTAGTGGTGGTTTTTGTATTATAATGAACTGTCAATTTTTTTGATTTTCTTATTAATGTGCGGAGTAGGAGGAGTGTAAAGGGGGAGTAGTGGTAGTTGTCTGATATATACCTTTTGTTTATCTTGAATATTGGGATTGTTTGTCTTATGACTGTGTATATTGTTAATGTTCATGATAAAGGTCATTTTAAAAGTAAAAAAAATATCTATGTACTTAGGATATAGCAGGTTGGATAATGGATGGATGGATGTTTATTGAGCTGAGCTAAATTGCATCTTGGGACAAATAAAGATCTTTCTATCTATCATGTAGTGCCTTTCACATATCTATCTATCTATCTATCTATCTATCTATCTATCTATCTATCTATCTATCTATCTATCTATCTATCTATCTATCTATCTATCTATCTATCTATCTATCTATCTATCATATAGTGCGTTTCACATATCTATCTATCTATCTATCTATCTATCTATCTATCTATCTATCTATCTATCTATCTATCTATCTATCTATCTATCTATCAGACCCATTAAAAGCAAAGCAAATTAAGAAACTAGTGAAACTGTTTAAGAGCAAAGAAAAAAAGACTTCAAATGAACAACTGGGATGGTCTGCTAAGCAGCAGCAGTCACAACATGGTCAAATGTGAGATCATCTTTTTAAACACACACATGTTTTAATAATTTCAGAAAAACAGACGACTTTATGGGGATGACGAAGTGTCTAGAAAGCACAGAATTGGAATGTTAAAGCTCTGTAACTATAAATAGGTGGCATCACTGCAGAGACCTTCTAATCCAGACTCAAAGTAAGTATATTCCAAATACCAAAAATCTATTTCAAGTCTTTTATTTTTGTCTTTTCCATTAGGATCCTAATCTTCATGCATTGTGCCTCGATTAACCAGCCATCATTCTACTTTTGGTTTCAATGACTGCTCATCTCCATCTCGTTTAGTGGCCTAATTTGTGTCGTGGGTGAGATGGCCCTCTGGTTTCTCTGTTTTGGTGTTTTATTTTTTTTCAGATTTTTGTCTTCCTTCCTTAAGCTCATGTGGTTGTAATTTGTGGATTATTTAGCATTAAAAACAATTGGGGCTTTCAAATGTGAGGCTGCACTTATAAAAAGGCCATTGTGGTAGAAACTAAAAAGCCAGTCGGCACCTCAGGCTGTGTGGTATGAGTAGAAGAGAGGCCGAGTTCTTTTCAGAGGCTCAATACACGCACACCAGATGTGGGCGGTTGAGTGACTCTGATTGGCACAGAGAGCAGTCGCCCGCTGCAGGGTTGGTGTTTACTTGAATCAGAAAAGGACATGCAAGCAAAAAAACAAAAAAAGAAATAGTCCGACTACTGAGGATCTAAATGTCAGCACATCCTGAGGCCCAAACAGGCTATCTGAGCATCAGAGTTCTTGGCTTCATCTCCGGAATGTGACCCGTCCCCTCCTTACTACCTACATTTCCTAAAATTACCCGTCTGCAAATGATCAACAGCTGGAATACTGAGCAGAATGAAATCCTTCATGTGGCTGGGTGGCAACAGACATTTAATTTAACAGAAATTTCAACCAAAAGTAAAAGCCTTGCGTTGCTTAGACATCTTGACTTTCAAATAAACAAACACAAATGCTTGGCTTTAGCCGTCGGTTCAGGGTCTGTTTGCTCAGGAGTTCTTATTACAAGTAGATGTCTCCTTTCAGGCATTCAGGGTTTTTATAGCTAGGGAAGCAAAAGGGGCGGGGCTAAGTGTTCTGATTGGGTGGCTTCTCGGTGCTCCACAGAGAGAAGGAGAAGAGGATGTTAGCAACAGCACCCCCTCTCGCGCCGGTGGGTTATTACCTACTTTGACTGAGCTCCTCTGACGCGTACTGTATGTCGGACATTACATTTGGCTAATAAGCTCCTTTTCAGCAACAGAGAATTATGCAGCACACCAATAACAGCAATTCAAGTTTATGGCCTCCTTTCTTATGCGTGAAGCAGTGCAGCACAGTTTGGGAATTGGGACATTCTGCACATTTCTTACCCCCCTGCACATGGAATGGGACCACTGAAGTTTATTGACAGGCAGACATGTGCTGCATACGCACATAAAAATACACACCCAAAGCTGTATATCTAAAGCTGCACATTTAATTCCCCTAATATTTCTTCTCAGACTTATAAATAATTTAACTACTGCATGTAAAATGTAAGGAAAATATTTTCTTTTCTTTTTTGGATTTGCATATAGGCCTCTCCTGGCAGAAGCCACTACCTTGGCTGAGGGACATTGAAAAAAAATGGTTGACAATGAGCCAGAGAAGCTGAGTAGTGGAACAAATATGTTGGAGTGAATAGTAATGTTAACAAAATATTTGGCAAGTTTGGGGCACTCATTTTAAAACCAGTTAGACTGCGTAACACATGGCCTAACATCCAGGGAGGGCTCTGCAGGCGCCATACCCCTCAATGGACTGAGTTCAGCAGGTCGGCTCTAGAACTTTCTCAATCCATTTCACAGGTGTGGGTGATGAGGGGCAACGGCTATCCCACCGGGACTGAGAAAAAGGCTGAAAACAGACAACAAGGACCACTCTCACTCACACACACACCCCATAGTCACACACACAGTGACGATTTGCAAGTGCCAGTTAGCAGAACCTAAATAAATAAATAAAAACCTTTTTACAATTCATCCATTCTTCACTCGGTCATTTCCATGTAACAGGACATGCAAAGCTGCTCAGTTAGAGACATGACAGACACAAAAGGCAGACTTTATTACAGAGACTGACCATTGCGGGCATCAAGTGAGTGTGGCACTCTCGTTTTAAATTAAAGGGTCATCCGATTTTCTGGGTCACTTGTATAGCATGTATGCCCACACAAAAAGCCCACCCTCATTTGTTCAATGGCTGCTTTGTTTCATTGTCATCAGAGACACGGAAAAAAAATGATAAAACAAAGACCCTGTCACAAATGACGGCACAGGAGCTGACACTGTGCTTGAAGTAGAAACAAATAAATGGCAGCGCTGTCTGTTTCAGTCTGCTTCGTAGTCATCGCCGTGATGCTGTTCAGATGTAACAAAAGCTTTTTATGAAGCTCTCAGAGATATGGCCATGTTATCATTTGGGAGGGGGATTGGTTATGGGGTTTTGTGCCCCTTGCAGTTTCATAAATATACAGTCATATGATAAAGTTTGTGAACCCTTCTTAATTCTTTGGATTTTTGTTTCTCATTGGCTGAGCTTTCAAAGCAGCTACTTCCTTTTAATATACGACTTGCCTTATGGAAACAGTAGGATTTCAGCAGTGACATTAAGTTTATTGGATTAATATGCAATATGCATCATAACAAAATTAGACACGTGCATAAATGTGGGCACCCCAACAGAGATATGACATCAATACTTAGTTGAGCCTCCTTTTGCTCCTTTGATCCTCCAGACGCTGTCCTCCTGTAGCCTTTGATGAGTGTCTAGACTCTGGATGGAGGTATTTCTGACCATTCTTCATACAAAATCTCTCCAGTTCAGTTACATTTGATGGACAGCCTGCTTCAAATCATCCCATAGATTTTCGATGATCTTCAAGTCAGGAGACTGTGACGGCCATTCCAGAACATTGTACTTCTCCCTCTGCATGAAAGCCTTTGTAGATTTCAAACTATGTTTTGGGTCTTTGTCTTGTTGGAATATCCAACCCCTGAGTAACTTCAGCTTTGTGACTGATGCTTGAACATTATCCTGAAGAATTTGCTGATGTTGGGTTGAATTCATCTGACCCTCGACTATAACAAGGGCCCCAGTCCCTGAACTGGCCACACAGCTCCACAGCATGATGGAACCTCCACCAAATCTGACATGAGGTAGCAGGTGTTTTTCTTGGAATGCGGTGTTCTTCTTCCACCATGCAAAGCGTTTTTTGTTCTGACCAAATATCTCAATTTTTGTCTCGTCAGTCCAAAGCACTTTGTTCCTAAATGAATCTGGCTTGTCTAAATGAACTTTGGCATACAACAAGTGATTCTGTTTGTGGCGTGAGTGCAGAAAGGGCTTCCTTCTCATCACCCTGCCATACTGATGTTCTGAATTGTAGAACGATGTACAGATACACCATCTGCAGCGAGATGTTCTTGCAGGTCTTTGGAGGTGATCTGTGGGTTGTGTGTAGCCATTGACAACATTGATTCTTAAATGAAACATAAGTGAGAATCTCCTTTAAGTCACATGACCCATCAAAGGTCAACCAATGATCAATAAAGTTTTCCTATGGGTGGTGTCTACACACACACACAGACACACAGGGACTGAAATAAATAACCACCATCAAAGAGGAATTTGACAGAATCACAGGAAGAGCAATTGAATTTAAACAAAGGCAACATTTTCTGAGCAATAATAACTGAAAAGGCACTCGCTGGTGGAAACAGCTGCCCACTGTCATCGCTTCTGCAGATTTCCTTGCTAATTTTAACAGAAAAATCTCTGAAGACTCCTCTCTTCCAAAAATAATGTTGTGACTAGGATTCTGGAATGAAATAAGGCAACAATAAAACTTTCATGTGGCTGATGGCATTTCCTTGTATTTGCAGCACATCTGTCTACTAGTTACAGTTCCCATTTTGCTTTTACTTATTTAAATAATAATAATAATGCATGGTGGCGCAGTGGGCAGCGCTGCTGCCTTGCAGTTAGGAGACTCGGGTTCGCTTCCTGGGTCCTCCAGGTTTTAATGTTCTCCCCGTGTCTGTGTGGGTTTCCTCCCACAGTCCAAAGACATGCAGGTTGTGTGCATTGGTGATCCTAAATTGTCCCTAGTGTGCACGTGGGCTGGCACCCTGCCCGGGGTTTGTTCCTGCCTTGCACCCTGCGTTAAGCCTTAAATCATCTCTGCTCCATCTTATATATTCAGAATGTCTTACACCTCACCCTCCAAATCGTAACCTTAGATCTTCAAATGAGTGTCTGCTTAGAATTCCAAGAGCTAAACTTAAAAGAAGTGGTGAGGCGGGCGTCCTTCTGCTGTTAGGCACCTAAAATCTGGAATAGCTGACTGATAGAAATTCACCAGGCTGATATGGTGGAGCACTTTAATAAACTGCTGAAAACTCATTACTTTAACATGGCTTTCTCACAGCTTCATCTTAGTTTAATCCTGATGCTCTGTATATTCAATTCATTATCATTATCATTCTTGATGGCTCTGTAGTCCATACTCCCTCTTCTGTTCTTTTTCTGTGGTGGCGATCTGCGCTCCCACCACCTGATCAAAGCACCGTGATGTCCCTCCATTGATCATCAAGTTCTTCCATGAGAACCCTGAATACAATGAGGACTGATTGAGGTCATTTATATTAGGAGGGCTGGGTGGTCTCATGGCCTTGGAAACCCCTGCAGATTTTTTTTTGTTTTTTCTCTCCTCCCTCGCCATCGGACCTTACTTTTATTCTATGTTAATTAGTGTTGTCTTATTTTAATTCTTACTTTGTCTTTTTTGCCTTTCTTCATCATGTAAAGCACTTTGAGCTACATTATTTGTACGAAAACATACTATAGAAATAAATGTTGTTGTTGTTGTTGTTGTTGGCTGGGATTGGCTAAAGCAGACCCCCGTGACCCTGTGTTAGGATATAGCAGGTTGGATACTGACTGACAGACTGACATTTATACAGCACTTTTCTCACTACTCAATGCACTTTACAAAGAAAGTGGGGAGCCACTTCATCCACCAATAATTAGAACATTAGAACACTCTGGACGAGAATATGCCATTCAACCCAACAAAGCTCGCCAGTCCTGTCCACTTACTTCTTCTAAAAAACATCAAGTCGAGTTTTGAAAGTCCCTAACATCTTACTGTCTACCACACTACTTGGTAACTTATTCCAAGTGTCTATCGTTCTTTGTGTAAAGAAAAACTTCCTAATGTTTGTGTGAAATTTCCCCTTAACAAGTTTCCAACTGTGTCCCCGTTTTCTTGATGAACTCATTTTAAAGTCACTGTCTCGATCCACTGGACTAATTCCTTCATAATTTTAAACACTTCACTCAGGTCACCTCTTAATCTTTTTTGTCTTAAACTGTAAAGGCTCAGCTCTTTTAATCTTTCCTCATAATTCATCCCCTGCAGCCCTAGAGTCAGCCTAGTCGCTCTTCTCTGGACCTTTTCTTGTGCTGCTATGTCCTTTTTGTACCCTGGAGACTAAAACTACACCCAGGACTCCAGAGGAGGCCTCACCAGTGTGTTATAAAGCTTGAGCAGAACCTCCTGTGACTTGTACTCCACACATCAAGGCGCTATATAACCTGACATTCTGTTAGCCTTCTTAATGGCTTCTGAACACTGTTGGGAAGTTGATAGCTTAGAGTCCACTATGACTTCTAAATCCTTCTCATAAGGTGGACTCTCAGTTTTTAAAAATGTCATTGTTTATTCAAACCTCACATTTTTTCTTCCTTTACATTTACTGACATTAAATTTCATCTGTCACAAATCTGCCTAACCCTGTATGCTATCCAAGCCCTTCTGTAATGATATAATGGATTCCAAATTATCTGCTAATCCACCTATCTTGGTATCATCTGAAAACGTAACCAGCTTGTTACTTATATTCCTATCTAAATCATTTCTAGATATTAAAAATAGCAACGGCCCTAGCACTGACCCCTGCTGGTCACCACTCTTAACATCAACCAACTTTAATGAGGTTCCTCACACCATCACCCTCTGCTTCCTGTGTCTGAGCCAATTCTGCACCCATCTAAAAACATCACCCTGAACTCCCACTTCTTTTAATTTGATGCCCAACCTCTCATGTGGCACCTTATCAAATGCTTTCTGAAAGTCCAGATAAATAATATCGTAAGCTCCACTTTGATCATATCCTTTAGTTGCCTCCTCATAGAATTCCAACATGTCAGTAAAACACGACCTCCCTCTTCTGACCCCATGCTGACTGTTCTGTAAACTCCTGTCCTTGCCATGTGTTGCTCAATCTTATCCTTAATAATTCCTTCCATTAATTTTTCTGTGATGCACGTTAAGCTTACTGGCCTATAGTTGCTCTGATCTGCCCTGTCACCCTTTTTATATAATATTTTCCACGTGCAACCTCATCTACAAATCAGTGTGTCAAGGGTTTCTATCTGTACTCGCTAGCCTCCTTAAGAACACGAGGATAAATATTATCTGGTCCTGGTGATTTGTTTGATTTCAGCGTATTTAATCTCAGCAGCACTTCTCCCTCTATAATTTCCAAATCCCTCAGTACCTCCTTAGTAGTCCCTGTTACCTCTGAGAGATTATCAGCTTCCTTACTTGTGAACACCTCAGAAAAATGTAATTTTCTCTGTCTGTTTCTTTTAATTCCCCTTTACTATTCCTGATGCACTTCACCTCCTCCTTGACTTTTCTTTTACTACTAAATTACTGAAAGAATCTCTTGGGGTCTTCTCTGCTCTATTCCTCTCCAACTGTCTCTTAGCCTCCCTGATATCCTTCATAATGGTTCCTCTCATGTTCTCATACACCCTACGATTCACTTTGCAGTCATTAGTCTTATATGTTTTATTCATTTTTTTTTTCATTTCCAGCTTCTTTTTTAAATCTTCACTAATCCACTGTGGAGTTTTTTTTTTTAATTTCCTATTAATTCCAATTGTAGGTATGTATCTGTTCTGCATTACATGTAAAACATTTTTAAACCTGTTCCACTGCTCCTTGACTGTCTCCACACTTAAAAGTTTATCCCAGTCTATCCTTCTTAGACTTTGCCGCATCTGCTCAAAATTTTCCTCACGAAAGTTAAACTTAATCTTAGTCTTTGCATTTGACTCTTACAAAATACTGAAAACTGTATTACAGTATGGTCACGTGACCCTAGTGGTCCAATCACCTCTAGACCCTCAATTCTATCCTGATTATTACAGAATACTAAATCCCGACAGGCTTCACCCCGTGTTGGTGCTTTAATATGCTGTGTTAGAAAACAGTCACTGATTACTTCTAAAAACTCCTGCTCTTGTGCTCCTCCATCTGCAAGGTTATCCCAGTTAATATTCAGATAATAAATTTCCCCATAACTTTAATATTTCTAACAAGATGTGTGTTTAAATTATTGTCTGAATTGGGTGGTCTATAACACACTCCTCATATAAGACCTCTTTCTCTAATGCTATCTAGGCAAAGCCAGATGTCCTCACTAAGATGGGGCTCATCGTCCAACTGAAGGGGACTTGCGTTTAAATTCTGTATGACATCAACACCAACCCGACCTCCTTTTTTGTTCTCTCTATCCTTCCTATAAAATGTGTATCCCTCTATGTTACACTCATTCCGATCTTTGTTATTTAGCCAGGTTTTCATTTTTGCTATAATATCGTAATTATGCTCTGCTACATACAACTCCAGCTCCCTTACTTTATTTTTTACACTTCTAGCATTAAGGCAAGCTAGTTTTATTGTGTTAGTCCTTGTAGCATCATCTGTCATGTGTAGCATCCACCTGAACGATGCAACATTTTTGTTCCAGTATTCTCACCCCACATTTGCTATCAGATGGTGAAGTGGTGAGAGAGTGATAGCCAGTTAGAGACAGGGAATGATTATGGTGCCAGAATGACCAGGCCTTAGCCAGAACCTCAGGATTCACTCTGCTCTTTTTAAAGGATGGCTAGAGATCTTTACTGACCACACAGTGTCAGGACCTCAGTTTTACTTCTCATCTAAATGAAAGTGCCATTTTTACAGCACAGTGTACCTGTCACTGCACTGGGGCATGGGGATTCACACACAGACTACAGGATAAGCAGCTCCTGCTGGCCTCACCAGCACCTCTTCCAACAGCAACCTAAGCTTTTCCTGGTTGGTCTCCTGTCCACATACTGGCCGGGCCTGAACATGCTTAGCTTCAAGTGGTGACGTGTTCTCAAGTGCAGGAGGTAGCTTGTCGTGTGGCACTTAAAGCCATTTTCATCTGACAGATGGTTACTCCACTATATCTCACCCCTTGTAAAGTTCTTCGGATTAAAGCCTTTTCTAAATGAACAAACAGATTACGGGATTTACATATAAAATGACTTCACCAAAGAAGGATGGACAATTCTGTTTTATAGAGCACAAGCAAGATAATCAGGAGGAAACTGTCAACGTGGTCATTATTCACTTCATGCTTCTTTGATTGTGTTCAAATCATTGCCTACAAGCTCTCTATAATAATTGTTGCAGCAATTTACAGTAAACTCACCACAACTAACTTGCTTGGTTACTCATAACCTGGTCGCTATTGCAATAAAAGAACACAATGCTTACGTCGGGGCAAACAGCGTTTCATATTCAGTGGTACATTTTACAGAGTTCAATAATTTAACAATAACAAAGTTTACATGGATTTCACTGATTAACTATTTTACACAGACCCTTCACACTGTCTTCGATTTCCTTGGAACTGCCGCTGTGTTACTCCTCCATTGTTAATGTGCCAATAATCTTCATGCATGGTCATCAGCACATCTTGCTCTGCCTGTTGTTTCGATTATCTAATTTCACTTTCTGGAACAAACCCCTTGATGGCTATCTATCTATCTATCTATCTATCTATCTATCTATCTATCTATCTATCTATCTATCTATCTATCTATCTATCTATCTATCTATCTATCTATCTATCTATCTATCTATCTATCTATCTATCTATCATTATATAGCACCTTTCATATCTATCCCTCTATTATATAGTGCCTTTCATATCTGTCTATCTATCTATTGTGAGAGAATTAAAGTGATCAAAGGGTAATCCTGCTTAGTTTTTATTTTGGTATGTAGTCCATATTCAAAAGAAGTATATTACTTTTGTCTTAGAAATAGCATTAAATGGAAAGGGTTACGTAAAGAGACAGAGCGTTACAGGTGGTGGTTTTAGAAACTGGCAGATGTCAAGTACATAACAAGACTTGAAAGTTGTCACTTACACAGAAATTTCATAAGAGGGTAAGAGCTGAAATTAAGGGGGATTGAAACAGACAAGAATATAGTGGGGTGAGACTTTTATTTTGGGTGTGTAAGCTGGCTGTGCTCCTTGCTAAAATGTCTCATGTGTTTTAATCAATCAGAGTAAATGCCATAGCTAATGCACCAATCAGAGTCAATGTCAGGTGGTATGTAAACAATTAAGCCAACACTGTTATGCAAACTCAGTTGTCTATAAGTGTGAGTCTCTACCTTGGCTGAAGATTCGCTAATCAGTGGACACTGCCTGCCTGGTCCCACTTATTCAAAGTACGAAGACCGTCATTCCAGGATTATCTTCAAACATCCACCTTGAGCTCCTCATTTCAACATCTAAAGAGCTGGGCAGCCTCTTTGTCATTCTCTGTCTCTGCATTATTTGACAAGCTGAGTTCCTTCCTTTCATAACTAAGCATAATGGAAGTTCAGACCTTTGACCAGTTTGACCAGTCTATAGGGAAAATGAGAGGTGCGCAGTGATTCCTGAAGATTGATGTCCACATCAGAGCTAGCCAACAAGAGGGATGGTCACTGCTGCACTCCTGGGTACTTCATGTCATTTTATTCACTATTCCAGAGTGACCCCATACTTTGGGGGCCATCACCCCACTTTCTACGGTGTTCAAAGTGATAGCTTTGGCTGGCAGACACTATAAACAGCATTGTCCCTCTGTGTCATCTCCTGAAAAATGATCAGGAAAAAGATTAGCGTTTGGCCTGCAGAGACAATTAGACCTGCGAAGGTAATGTCACCCCTACCTGGTAAACTCCTCCTGTGTCATTTTCTGGGGCTCCCATCTAAAACAAGCAGAGAGTAACATGTGAAAAGCTGCAAATCCTGGGGTGTCCAACTCAATTTAAGATTGTGTCTGGCCGGCTGCAGCAGCTTTAAGATCCTGTCACCGATATGAAGAAGATCTTACTCTTCCAATGCCCTTTACTTTATATAGTGTCTTTCTGCAATGAGCTCCATCCAAGACCGATGTGCTTAAATTATTCTGAAATTTCTGGCAAGTAAAGGGATTGAACCCATAGCCTTGTGATATGATGTGCAATGACTTAGCTTCAGGAATTAAAATTGTGTTAGACACGACTCGTATATAAAGGCTGATTGTGAGAGAAGTTTTTAAATGTTTGACTGTCGTAATGCTTCCAATGAAAGACACTATATAATGTAAAGGCTGCTTTGTAAAGCTCAAACCAGTGGCATCAGAGGCAATGCAGACAGGGCACCAGTAGACCACAGCACTCACTCACTCTCTCTCACAGGTCCAATTTACAGTCACTAATGGCACCCATGCGCAGAACACACCAAACCCACCATGACAATGACCACCCGAGATTTAAACTGGGGACCACTAAGCTGTGAAGCAGTAGTGTTAAAGACTGAACTGTCCTCTCTTGTCAAGTACTTCATGCAAGTGATGGTAAAGAGTAAAGGTGAATCACTAGGCCTTGCATCACTGGGTCAGCCATTTTGTTTACCACCTGAAGTCCGAATTCACAGGTCCAACCTGTTTAATGATTTGTACTTAATGATCTCACAGTCTGAACATTTCCTTTATTCTGTTGAGATGACATGTCTGTTTCAGTTTTATCATTGGAAACAAGGCCACAAGAGGAGCACCAAGATGGAGGCAGCAGGGATGATGCCTAGAGACTGGGGCAAAGAAGCTGTGGATGGAAGTGGTGGGAGATGACATAGGAAGAGTGGATGTCACCTCAAAAGGTTACCCAGGTCCAAAGAGAGTGGAGGAGATGGGGCAAAAAACCTGGATAAACCCAGAAAATGGTGATGGTGATGGACGCCAAAATTGTGGGCAGTCATTCCTGATGCCAACACACAAACGCACACACAAGAAGGACCATTGACCTTATTTCAAGCCAAGGCTATTAGAGTTTGGTTTATCAGCTTATCAGATGATGATCACTGATAACTTCTACTCAATAGACTGAGAAGAAGGCACAAGGCTATCATGGGAAACGGCGATGAGGAAACCAAAGCTAACGTGTCTGTGTGTGAGTAGAAATTGACAATCAGGTCCTAGAAACACATTACAAGTCTCAGGGAAGACTTCATTGACCCCTTATGGTGGCACTTCCTATAATAGGCACTACATAGAGTGGTGGGCTCTTGCATATGAGATCCTGGTGTTTCATTTTGGACGGTGAATTGTGACTTCCTCCCATCGCCTTCTCAGTCTGGTCTCCTGGGACGGCTCCGATCCTGTTTAGCATCAACGTGTGTGATGTCTTTAATCTGAGGTTATTAATTGGACCTATTGGGGCCACTTCAGAAATAATATCTCCAATCCCACCAAGAAGGTTGCAGATTCATTGTCTACTGCGTCGTATGCTCACATGTGTTGTGGATGTAACTCTGTCAGCCACTTTACAGAAGCACACCATAGATGGAACGTTCTCTGGTCACTCTTGGTTGGTCTCTTTGACCTCTGTCTCCCTAGTTAGACGATGATACCAGCCATAACTCACTCAGGGTCCTGTCCTTCTATATTACACTTCCTCAGTTGAAGAGGTTCGCCAAAATCCAGGCGCCTCCAAACTATAGCAGCATCTCATCTACTGTATTTTTGTGAGAAGATCAAAGGTCAGAGGAGGGCAGAGGGGTGGCTCTGAGGTTAGCGATCTGCACTGGCAATCAGAAGGTTGCCGGTTCGAATACCATAAATGACAAAAGTGACTCTATATTGTTAGACCCTTAACCTGCAATTGCTAATTCCTGGGTGTGACGTTAATTCGCATGTAGGCCAAAACACCTGTGGGTTGGTGGCAGAATTGTCACTCCAGCCGCCATAACAAAACCTCCCAGTGTTCACTCCATCTGAACTAGCGTGATGCTGAGTTGTCACCTGTTGCATGGCTGCACTCGGGTCCTAATCTGGGATCCTGAGTTGGTTTGTAATGTGGTGAGTGCGGCACAAGCTCCTAACCTCTTTCTCCTCTCAAGCCTCAGCACCACAACATCAATGCAGACGTAGGACAACAGTTTTAGGCAGGATGGAACTTTTGAACATGGAGAACGAAAAGCAAATATCAAAATATGATGTACAACGGGGAAATTAGGGTTAGGGTTAAGTATTGAAGATATCTAAGTTTTTCTTAGTAAATACAGGGAGATTCCCTCGAAAGAGGCCCCGAATATTCTGTAATCACTCTCGCTAGGATGAAGCAATCTGAACGAAACAATGTGCAAATGTGCTCCTCAGTATATGGAGCTTCGAACAAGCCAGGATGCCCCTACGCCGGAGCGATGAGATAGGTGCTGGTCAGCCATTTAACCTCTGTTTGCAAATTCTGGGTGCATACCGACTGTAACCCTTCACTCAGTCACTCGACTTCTCATCAGAATGGTGGTGTACAATATTGAGCAGCGCTTCGTCATGGTGCGAACCTAATGGGTCACCAATTCATGTAAGCGATGTCAGAATCAACTGGATGATCGTGAGTTAACGAAAGGTTACTTCCAGCAAGATGGAGTGACGTGTCACTCATCGGCAAGGAGTATGGCAGAAATTGAGTCCTTCTTCGGCATCAGGGTCATGTCAAAAGGACTTGGGCCTCCATGGATGCCAGATCTGACACCACCAGACCTCTTCCTTCAAAGGAAAAGTCTATCAGAACAAGCGTCGCACGGTGGAAGATTTGAAGGAAAACATCCAACGTGAAAATGCTGCTGTTCCTGAACATGGAGCGCCGTGTCGAAATGTGTCTGGCAGAAAATGGAAACCACTTCCAGCATCTCAGGTAATGTAATCGATTCCACATACGTCAAGGTATAGAGTGGAATTTCTTGGTTATTATTGCTTCATCCTAACGGGAGTTACAACAGAATCTTCGGGGCTTCTTTCGAGTGAATCTCCCTTTAGATTTCTAAGGGGGCTATTGACATGAAATGTTTACCAGATGTTGGTAACAACCCAAGTACTCCACACGTACACAGAAATCAAAAACAACACCCACCTTGTTCACAAATCATGTTTTGTTATTTGGGCGTATCCAACTATCCTACACGTGACTTACTTTGTAAACCTGGTAAAAGCTAAACACGGGCTTTACAAAGAGTCCAATTTATTGTGAACTTCCTGTAACTAACAAGTAGCAAGTTGTTCAAGTAGGCGGATGTGTCAGCATATACAGCGTGGAAAATAAGTACTGAACGCAACAATGTTTTTCTCAGTAAGTATATTTCAAACGGGGACTATTGATGCAAAATTTACACCAGGTGTCAATAACAACCCACGTAATCCACACATACAAAGGAATCAAAATAAATAAGTCCATAAAGGAAGTTAAGTGTAATAAAGTGGAATGACACAGGGAATACGTATTGAACAGATGAAGAAGAGGAGGCGCAAAAAGGTCATGGAAAGCCAAGAAACAGCTGACATCTGTCAGGATTTAGAAAGCAATCCGGCCACAAAATTCATGTCAATAGCCCCATTAGAAATATACCGAGCTATTCAAAATGAAAGAGCAGATTTCAAAAATGCATTTCAAACAAACTGTGTATCACCGGTTAGAGGAAGGTTTAAAGTTTGGTCCTTGAGGTTGCCTGCACTCGACGTGATCGCCATCAGTAGCGTGATAAATATCAAAGCGGTAGACCATATCTTGCCACACACTGGTCCCCAGTTGCTGAATTCACAGCTTCCTCAATTTGATTAGCAGGCACAGGTGGAACAAACACTCTTTATTTAATGTTCCCCAATCAATAAAAATCGCAGGGGGTAAGGTATCTGGAGACATGGGAGGCCATAAATGATGAGCAAGATCTCGTTGTCCACCTCTTCCAATCTATCGTCCTGAAATGGCATCATTCAGGTAACACCGGACCTCCAAGTGGAAATGAGGCAGGGGCACCATCTTGCATGAAAATTAAGTCATTCGAAACTTCTTGAAGTTGGGGAAACAGCCAGTTTTGCCACTCTTAAATTTTCCAGAATTCACGTTGTGCTTGAACATTGGACTCACACTTCAAAAATTGAAGCACACAAAATGATTTCTCTTGTGGTGTTGTTGCCATTTTACTATAAATGAGAAACAGCGCTCAGTGGCATTCACTGGTACTTTTAGGCAGGCTTTAAAACTTTGAACTTTCCTCTATTCAGTGATGTGCGGAACGTGTTTCTGTCTTATATAGTTTGTCTGAAATACATTTTTGAAATCTGCTCTTTCATTTTGAATAGCCCTGTATTTCACTGGGAAAAACATTGATGCGTTCAATACTTACTTTCCCTGCTGTATGCCCTGTGACAAAAGAATGCGGTAGATAAACCGTTAGCTACATACGGTAGGTAAGTATACAACTGAAGATTAGGTGTAATGTATGTTATGGAGAATGTGGGTACCATGCACATAAAATCCTACCCATACTAACCCTAACCTTACCATCTGCCCTGACATTGCACATTGCTTTTGGCACCATTCATACTAAATCACGACCACAACAACCCCTGACCTTAACCTTCTGTCCTTAACCTCTGCAAATAGTCACGTGAAAAAGTCTGTACACCTCACAAAAAAATTCTCTTTTTCAATATACTGTATGTGGAGTTATTTGGTCAACGGCATACTAAAGGGCAGTTGGCAAGAAGATCCTGATAGCAGAGTGGCACGGTGGTGCAGAGGTAGCACTGCTGCCTCGCAATAAGGAGACCTGGGTTCGCTTTCCGGGTCCTGTCTGCATGTTCTCTGCGTGGGTTTCCTCCCACAGTCCAAAGACATCCAGGTTAGGTACTTTGGCAATCCTAAATTGTGGGTGTGTGTGCCCTGTGGTGGGCTGGCACCCTGCCCAGGGTTTATTTCCTACTTTGCACCCTGTGTTGGCTGGGATTGGCTCCAGTAGTCCCCCGTGACCCTGTAGTTAGGATATAGTAGGTTGGATAATAGAGGAATCCTGATAGCAACTGTAAGGCACGGTGGTAAAAATGTTCTGAGGTAGGACTGCTTTGCTGCCATCAGGGCCTGAGCAGTTAATTAATCAATTAACGCTCACAAGATTCAATTTCATTAGCAGGCTAGGTAAAGATTTCAATTCATATTTATCCAAGAACTCAAATTTACTGAGAAAATTTTTTTTAGTGGACCATGCGGGTTAGGTGGATTGGCGATTCTAAATTGGCCCTGGTGTGTGGGTGTGTGTGTGTGTGTCCTGCGGTGGGTTGGCACCCTGCCCAGGATTGGTTCCTGCCTTGTGCCCTGTGTTGGCTGGGATTGGCTCCAGCAGACCCCCGTGACCCTGTATTTGGATTCAGCGGGTTAGAAAATGGATGGATGGATGGAAAAATATAAAAGAATGTAGATACATGCAAATACACTCAATTGAAAAGGGTAAAATTATTTTTACAGAAGTGAATTTACCACGTGTATCATTTTTAGAGGGTTACGACAGTTAAGCTATCCAAATAAGAAAGGGAGGAATGAAGTCTGTTCATTTAAGAGGCTTGATGTATTCAAAATATTTAATGGGTCATTAGTTTGCCGGTGACTGTGATTGTGGCCTTCATATCATAAATACTGTATAGTGATGAACTGCTAGTAAAGGTTTATATCTCTGTATTATACAAAAAAAATCTTGGGACGAGATGAGACTTTTGCAGAGAGACACTTTTATGTCCCGTGAGACAAAGCTTTAACCATGCCTGGGCCAGAAATAAAAGACAAAGAGTAGATCACACAGTAGAACGTCGTAAAGAATTCAAAAATGTTGGCGCGATAGACATGAAGAGCAGGTTAGAGAAAATGGAAGTACGAAAATCCAAAATTCGCAAAAAATGATAGTAAAGATTGCATTAGCGCAAACAAATGGAAATTATTACTTGGTGAAATAACGGAACAGAAAACAAGAGCGAATATATTGTTTGGATTTAAACTTTAAGTTGGAGTTGGAGATCGTTTAACTCGTGCTGCCATCAGGGAAAAGTATCGTTTCTTCCTAATGATAAGGCGTATCTGCGAGAATTAAAAAATTTGTTGGTTGGTGAAAGTGAAATCCACATACGCTGTCACGCTTGGGTCACAGAGCTGCACAGATACACGGGAGATTTTAGAGATAGAAACGTTATTCCGACACTTCAAATAAACATAAGTCTCTTTCAGGAGTGAATCGAGCTCCATGTGTATTCGGAGGGGACAGTTCCGTCTCTCAATTAAAAGAGTCGAAAATCTCCCTGTTCATGGAGGTGCGCCTTGGGAGCCGGGCCCCCAAAAGGAGCAGAGGATGTCTGGGGGAGAAGAGAGACAAGTCAGTGAGACAAAAGGATAGTTGCTGTATAGGCCTTTAAATGTTTGAAGTGCCACACTAGACGCAGATCACGTGGCATGGCAGCAGCAGCAGCAGCTAGCAGGTGATCGAGCAAAGAGGAGGTTAAAAAAAAAAAGGGTTCCCCATTGTATCACCGTTTAAGAGGGGGTTTTGGAGGCTCCTTGGGGTGCATTCAGCCCCCTCTTCACAACACAAGCGACAGAGATGTAAAGTGGCTGGGGCGTAGTGCAGGCCTTTGTTGGCGAGTCATTTTAAAAAACCGCAAGACAGTATAAAGGTGTGTTATGGCATCATAGGGAAAGGCTTCCGCATTTTCCAACTCAAATGTCCTCCTTTACAGAGAAAGTAGCTAATCCTCACACACACACTATTTAAAATGGCAGACGGCACAGTGGGAGGCATTTTTGAAATGTTTGAAATTTCAAGTGAGATTAGCATTTAACCAGGCATGAACTGAAGCAAAAAGAGAAGCCAAAGAGAAGCAGGTGTGTTTCTAATTAGAGGTAAAGGTAAAGGTTTTTATAGTTGGTTACTTCAGGGTCTCCTGCGTCATTCCTCGGGGTCCTTTCCACTGATGTTTGCCTTTTGCTTTCTAGGAAAAAGAAAGTGAGATTCTTGTTAATAATGGAAGTGAGACCAACCAGGTAAGCGATGTCTCAAATATTAAATGTGGCTCCAGTGGTAACCTCATCTGCTCCTCCAGCCTTAAACTTGTCAACAGATGGGCCTCCTGAAGAGCATGGTGACAGGAGATGCACCAGGATCTCCAGTCTGTCCAACAGGCACCTCACACTCTTTAGGGGAACAGGACAGGCAGACTTACCTTTTAGTTTGAGCCAAGTGTAAACGTATAAGCCAATCACAGTGAAAAGCAGGATTCCCAAAACGACGGAGAGCCATGGATACACTGAGCACTTTGATGGCACTTCATCTTGAAAATCAACAAAACAAAACAAAAACAAAAATGAAAGGACATTTAATAATGACAAACTGGCATGGCTGATGAGAGCCTTCATCCATGTCCTGTCGGACAAGTGCAAAGGCAATGGCAGGTTTTAGGCAGGCCAAAGGACAGTAAGAAAGAGCAGAGGTTGGTACCCCCCAGGGTTTCAGATTGGCAATGAACAATGTGCCAGCTAGTACAGCAGATGCTGCCCTATAATTTACGGTATAATTTTAGCTAACTTGTGTGCCTGTAAATGTACAGTACAAGGGTTCTTCCAAAAGTTTAATTTTATTTTTAATTTTATTAAAGTCATTCTTCTCAATCTAGCCTCTCTACTTTTCAGTTCTCGTACACCAATGGCCCACACACTTCTGAATGCCCGCTTTTGCACCAGCAAGTCCTCTCTGTGTTCCTCCGTTGTCTCCCATCTTTCGGCTCATAATTGCCATTTTGACTTGAATAGTGTAGGGGGCACTGAAGAACCTCAAACCCTGGGCATATCTGCACAGACACAAGTCCCCGGTGCAAACAAAAGGCTTCAACAGTGGCACAACACGACACAATCCTTCTCTCATCTTCTCTCTGTCTCCACTCCTCCAGGTGAGCTTTATTCTTTAGGCTGCTAGGACACAGCCCATTGGAAGAACTTCCGGGCGAGATGTAAGTCCCTCTAAGTAGGGATCTTTAATTCCAGGAACTCCCTCTAACAGCCCCCATGGAATCTAACAGGGCTGCCCCATGGGACTACAGATCCCAGCATGCTCTTTATGTACCCATGTGGGAATCCTGACCTAGGGATGCTACCCTCTAGTATAACAAGGGGGCATGTTGTCCTGGCAGGGTATCTACTCATGTCCTTCTGTCAAACTGGCCTCCCGGGCCAGGTATTATTGTTCACTCCAACCATGCTGGAATGCCAGAGTGCCCACATCTGCACTTGTATTTATTACACTAGTTTATGATTATTTATTGAAGATTTATAAGACTGAATGGTTATTATTTGTTTTATGTTGTGTGCCACTCGCTTACACGAGTTAGAAGTTACATAACTTGTGATGGCTCCCTATCTATGTAAGAGAATACATTTAAATTTACTCATTTGGCTGATGCCTTTATCCAAGATGACATAAAACATTTAGGATACGATTGGTTACATTTCTTTTGGAATTCCAATTGGAGCACTGGCAGGACTTAGCCACTGCTCCCGTGGCCAAAGGTTTTGAGAATGACACAAGTATCGGTTTTCACAAAGTTTGCTCCTTCCGTGTTTTTAGATCTTTGTGTCAGATGTTTCTATGGTAGACTGAAGTAGAATTACAAGCAGTTCAGAAGTTCCAAAGGCTTTTATTGTCAATTCCATGAAGTTTATGCACAGAGTCAATATTTGCAGCATTGGCCCTTCTTCCTTTTTCAAGACCTCTGTAATACGTCCTGGCAGGCTGTCTGTCAATCAACTTCTGGGCCAAATCCTGACTGATGGCAGCTGCCCATTCTTGCATAATCAGAATTGGTGGGTTTTTGTTTGTCCACCCACCTCTTGACGATTAACCACAAGTTCTCAATGGGATTAAAGGTCTAGGGAGTTTCTTGGCCATGGACCCCACATTTTCAATGTTTTGTTCCCCGAGCCACTTAGTTGTCACTTTTGTCTTATGGCCCGGTGTTCCATCATGCTGGATTGTTCATTGTGGATCACCAAACTGCTCTTGGATGGTTGGGAGAAGTTGCTCTCGGAAGATGTCCTGGTCCCATTCTTTATTCATGGCTGTGATCTTAGGCCAAATTGTGAGTGAGCCCGCTGCCTTTGGCTGACATGAGTGGTCTTAGGATGCTTTACTACTTGGGTGACACAGAACTGGTGGTAGCGCTGCTCACCTTTTCTTCTCAGACAATCGGAAAGGGGATTCATGAGAGACAATGGCTTTACCCCAGCAGTCCTCAGCAGCCCAATCCCAGAATATCAGTCTATCCCTAATGCAGTGGTTCTCAACCTGTGAGGCGGGCGCCCCTAGGGGAGCGCGAAGTAACAAAAACGGGGGTGCGAGGATGTGTAGAAAAGAAAACAAGAATCAAAAATATGTAAAAAACATCTGTTGAAACCAAAACAAATGAACTTAAACTACATTCTGATACTAGAACAATAAATATAGAGTTAGATAAATGTCGATAAAAGTTAAGTAGGTATAATAAAGTATGCATCTACACTTCAAAAAATGTTAGGGGGGGAGCGATTAAAACTGTTATGAAAACTCGGGTCGCAAATACTTAAAGGTTGAGAAACGCTGCCCTAATGTTTTTCTTGGCTTCTTTGATGCCCTTCTTGACACCCACCAGGCCTTCTTTCAAAATTCTTCGGCTCACTCACATCTGCCTGCTGCCATTCCTGACCAAGCTCTGCACTGGTGGTGCCCTGATCTTGAGCCATGAATAAAGAATGGGACCAAAACATCCAAACACCTTCTCACACTATTTCTAGGGGGAAACCAAGCCATTCCCGCATATCCTGAGTCTGCCCCAAGGTCTCCTCCTTTCTTTTTTTCTTTCTTTGGTCCCTAGCTGGTGTTTGGTCTGGACCTGGTCCTAAGCCCGTACGCTGCTGTGGGTGCCAATGGTTGTCGGATTTCATTTTGAAGGTGTTTCCATGCAAGGTGATCCATGGTGGCTGTTCTGGCCTCGTCGAGGTTGAGTCGACGGTTTCTGATGTCATCTTCGACCTGCTTGAGCCACGTTTTCTTTGGTGCCGTTCTTTGGATTCTCCACTGGGTGGGTTGATCGCATGAGAGGAGTTTGTGTGGTAACCGTAAACCACATAAAGGTCTCCTCCTAGTTTGACATACTTGAAATAGGCATCCAGGAGGCATCAGATGTTTCCAAAGTCACCTTAACTTGCTCCTTTTGATGGTCTACTGTAAGCTCATCCAAAATACTGCGCTCCTCACCCCATCTCTAAGGCAGAGTTCAGACGCCACTTATATCCACTATCTTGTTCTTTCAGATTGTGACCATAGGTGAGGGCAGCAATGGCGATCGAGGAGTAAGTCAAAAGCATTGCCCTTTGGCTCAGCTCTCTCTTCATCACATGACCGTGGACGCTGCTCCGATTGGCCTGCTCATCTCCTCCTCCATTGGTCCCTCACTCATCTTAAGATACGTGAACTCCTCCACGTGAGACGACACCTCATCCAAACCTGGAGCTGACCTGGGATGGGCTTGGGATTCTCTGTAAAGTTTTGGATGAGATGTTTTTGCTTTTGTTTTTAAGACTATCGTTTTATTTTTATATTTTGGGTACTTTTGCCAGGGTTTTTTTTAGCTTTCTGGTAATGACCTTAATCTGCTTCCTGGTGTTTCTTTCCTTATGAACCTTGAATTATGATTTCACATCTCCTGGTACACTTATGGTTCTTTTTGATTCATTTTGGCCTAGTACTAATAGCCAGTCCCAGCTGAATCATCTCAATCTAAACTCATCCTCTCTGATGAGGTAACACATTTTCCACATGCTAAGCACAGAAACAGGTGTGAGCTTCAGTTCCTTTAACAACTTTCATTAAAAAAAAAATCAACCGATGGTTCATGTCTACTGTAAACGGATGAAGACGTGCGGCTGCGTCCACAGTACGCCACACCAACAGCAGAGTCAACTACTACGATTATTTTCAATGTTCTCAATCCTGCAGACTTCACTTTACTTTGGAATTTCAGTAATGGTTTTAGACTTGTATTTACTTTTATGGAAATATTTTATTGCTTAGGTGCTGTTATTTTGTTTTTTGTGCGGGCCGCCATTCTGTGACTAATATTACTAGATTACTGCTGCAAGTCATTGGTGTGCAACGTCATTGCTGCTAACAAATACAAATGTCAGCACTGCATTGTTTCTTGGACAATTAGAGTCTAACGAGTTTTTTCAAAGAAGAATCTGATGCGCTAATTGATGGTATTCTTGACATAGTAAACTCGTCATTAGATACGGGGGTCTTCCCAGACTGTCTTAAGACTGCTGTAGTTAAACCCAAGAAAATAATCTCGACTTCTCTGTTTTTGACAATTTTAGCCCTATTTCTAACCTATCTTTCTTAAGTAAAATCGAGAGAAGGTCGTCATTATGCAGCTAACTAACTTAATAAGTTTCAGAACAAATCACAGTACAGAAACTGCACTCGTTAAAGTAGTAAATGACTTGCAAGTGAACGCACACAGAGGCCATTTATCTGTTCTCATCCTCTTAGATCTGAGTGCTGCATTTGACACCATTGATCATAATATTCTTAGAAATCGCCTTAGTCAATGGGTGGGCCTCTCTGGCAGGGTCCTAAATTGGTTTGAATCCTAAGTGGCAGGTAGAAAATTCTTTGTTAATTATGGTAATTATACTTCAAAGACCCCTGATATTTTTTTATGGTGGTCTGCAAGGATCTCTATAGAGTCCACTGCTCTTTTCGATCTCCATGCTACCATGAGGTCAGATTATCTCAAGGCATAACGTGAACTACCAGAGCTATTCTGGTGACACACAGCTGTACTTATCAATAGCGCCTGATGACCCCGACTCTCTTGATTCACTGACACAATGTCTCACTTGTGTTTCTGAATGGATGAGAAGTAATTTTGTCAAACTAAATAAGTGGAAAGCAGAAATCTTAGTGATTGGCAAAAATTGATACAATGATGGTGTTAGAAATAAACTTGATGCATTAGGATTAAAAGTCAAGACGGAGGTAAAGAATCTAGGGGTAACTATTGACTCTGACATGAATTTTAAATCACAAATTAATCAGATTACTAGGACAGTATTTTTTCACTTAAGAAATATACCAAAAGTTAGACCTCTTATAACACTGCAAGATGCTGAGATATTAGTTCACACTTTTGTTTTCAGTTGTCTAGATTATTGTAACGCACTCCTCTCAGGACCAACCAAAAAAGACACCAATCGATTACAATGAGTGCAGAATGCAGCTGCTAGAATTTTAACTAGGAAAAGAAAATCTGAGCACATCACCTCAGTCTTGATATCACTACCCTGGTTATCTGTGTCATTTAGAATTGACTTTAAAATCCTTCTTATGGTTTACAAAGCCTTAAATCATCTCTGCTCCATCTTATATTTCGGATTGTCTTACACGTTACACTCCAAATCGTAACCTTAGATCTTCAAATGAGGGTTTGCTTAGAGTTCCAAGAGCTAAACTTAAAGAAGTGGAGAGGTGGGCCTTCTGCTGTAAGGCACCTAAAATCTGGAATAGCCTGCCAATAGGAATTTGCCAGGCTAATACAGTGGAGCAAGTTAAAAAAAAACTCCAAAAAAACACATTATTTTAACATGGCTTCATTTTAGTGTAACTCTGATATTCTGTATATGCATTGAATTATCGTTATTTTCATGGCTCCACAATCCGTACTAACACCTACTTTCTATGCTGTTGTTTTTCCAGTTTTCTGTGGTGAGGATATGACCTCCCAGTACCTGATCAGGGCACTTTGATGTCCCTACATTAATGGCTTAATACCCAGAGGTCCACATGACCAGCATCTTCTAATTCTTCCATGTAAAGCCTGAAAACCATGAGGAATGATTGAAGTAATTTATGTTGTGGTCTTTTGGCCTTGGGACCCCTGCAGATTTATTTTTTTCTTTAGCCCTCTGGAGTTTGTTTTATTTTTTTTCTTCTCCTGGCCATCAGACCTTACTTTATTCTTTGTTACTTAGTATTGCCTAGTTTTATTTTTTAATTTTTTCTTTTTTTTTTCTTTCTTCATCCTATAAAGTACTTTGAGCTCCATCATTTGTATGAAAACGTGTTATAGAAATAAATGTTGTTGTAAGTGTGAATTATGGAAAAATATTACTGGCAGTTGTCAGTGCTTTACATTAACCTTCAGAGCCAAGCACAGGGTCTCGGTGAGCCACCTCACAATAGTGGCCTTTAAAAAACAAAGTACAGTGGCATGCAAAAGTTTGGGTCTCCTTGCTTAAAATGACTCCTCCTGTGAATAGCGAAGTGAGCAGAAGATGAACTGATCACCAGAAGGCATCACGTTGAAGATGAAATGTCTCCTTAATATCAATGGGAGTCAAGCCAAAGTTATAAACTGGGATTTATCAGAAAATGGTGAACCTTCCCAAAACTGATCCTGTCATTTCACAAAGGAGTCTCCACCCTTCTCAATGCACTGGCACCGTCTGCTCCCAGTTCCTTACACCTGTAACACTCTGTCTCTTTACTTAACCCTTTCAGCAGTCTTTTAATGCTATGTCTAAGAAAAAAAGTAATATGCTTCTTTTTGAATATGGACTATGTACCAAAGCAAAAGCTATGCAGTATTACCCTTTGATCGCTTTAATTCTCTCACAATGGATAGATAGATAGATAGATAGATAGATAGATAGATAGATAGATAGATAGATAGATAGATAGATAGATAGATAGATAGATAGATATGAAAGGCACTATATAATAGAGGGATAGATGTGAAAGGTGCTATATAATGATAGATAGATAGATAGATAGATAGATGTGAAAGACACTATATGATAGATCAAATGTAAACAGTACTATACAATAAAAACAAACCTTCAGTGGCAGTGGGCATCTGGTCTCCTGTATAAAATAATAACATAAGATGAAATATCAGTATTTAGGTTGTGAAAAAAAAAAATATTGAATTGAAAGGTAACATAAATTAACAGATAAATGTACAATGCACTATATTATAGATAGATAGATAGATAGATAGATAGATGAAAGGCACTATATAATAGATAAATAGATAGAAAGATATGAAAGACACTATATAATAAGATAAATAGATAGGGGAAATTAAATCTTTACAGAATCTCAAGTTAATTCTCTCACAATGAATAGATAGATAGATAGATAGATAGATAGATAGATAGATAGATAGATAGATAGATAGATAGATAGATAGATAGATAGATAGATAGATAGATGGATGTGAAAGACACTATATAATAGATCAAATGTAAACAGTACTATACAATAAAAACGAACCTTCAGTGGCAGTGGGTGTCTGGTCTCCTGTTTAAAATAATAAGATAAGATGAAATATCAGTATTTAGGTTGTGAAAAAAAAAATTATTGAATTGAAAGCTAACATAAATTAACAGATAAATGTACAATGCACCATATTATAGATAGATAGATAGATAGATAGATAGATAGATAGATAGATAGATAGATAGATAGATAGATAGATAGATAGATAGATAGATAGATAGATAGATAGATAGATAGATAGATAGATAGATAGATAGAAATATGTTAAATGTCAGTGATGGGAAAGGCACTATATACTACATAGACAGGTAGAAGTGTAAGGCACTTTAGGATAAGAAGGTGGGCAGATGTACAGTATACTCTGGCCTTCTGTGTAACATAATAAGTCAATCAAGACGATATGCCAGTTTTTAGGTTGTATCAGATAGGAACTTGAATGTCATTCTTTAACTTGCTTGATCTTATCAATGGGAGTCAAGCAAGCAATCCTGGCAGGGGGCACCTGTCTATTGAATGTCCACCTGTAGTACACAAGCACACTGACACCAAGCAACAGGCCAAATACCTATCCTGGTATCCCTGGATGGGACGTCAGTCTAATGGAGGGCCTAGTCACCTGCACAAACACACTCATGTCAGTTTAGAGTCAGTGATTAACCTGACATACACTTTTTGGGGATGCTGGGCTAAAACTTGACAAAACTACTGGGGGGAAATGTGTTAACTGCACATAATGCGATCTGGCAAGGGATTTGCCCAGGTGTCCAGTACAGTAAGGCAGTAATGTGAACCACTGTGCCACCCTTTCAACATAATCGAGTATTTCCAAAGGCACTTCATCCGAGTGAGGGTTGCACCAGGCGTAACCCTATTGTGATAGCACCAGGAAAAAGACAAGGCAGCAGCACTGGATGGAATGCCAGTCCAACTTGGGGACCAAGGTTATAATAGCTTTGCCTTTCTATATTAGTTTTTATTTCTATATTTTTTCTGACCTTACTTGAAAATTCAGTTTAGTTTTAGTTTTCCTTAAGCGTGCATTTTTTATTTGAGTTTAGTTTTTATTTTACAAAGACATTTCTATTTCATTTTTATATATATTACTTTCAGTTTTAGTTTAAGTAATAATTTTACGGTTAAAGAGCTACTACAGAGTTTTTGTGTTACAATGAGATAGAACTGTGCACTTAACGAGTTTGGATATAATAGGCGTTTAATGTTAGTGGAAGCTTACTACGCTACACACCACACAGTTTACTATTTGTTTTTGTTTTTGTCTTATAAAAACAATCAAAACCAGATACTGGAAATGAACAATTTTACACAATTTTATAATTTTAAAAATATTTTCTATGTCATTTGTGCTGAACAAATCTGCACTGACTTTTGGCACTTTTTTCTTTTCCTTTTATTACCCAAAATTGACCATTTTGTGATAAAATTTCTGTGAATTTTAAGGCTTGAGGGTTTTTTACTCTAAATGTCTACAGGACACAACATATCCTGCTCCAAGACAATGTGCTTATAATGAATGCCTTCAATATTCCATTGAAAAATCTCAAACACTGGGCTTTGTTATTTTCTACCAGCCTCTCAGACACAATTTGTAGACAGAATTTTGCCACCTGCAGGCCTGAAAAGATCAAAAATCAGAAAACAGAATCTACTGTGTTGTGACAGGTGTGACCATGAAAATCACGGTGGCTTAGGAATAACAGGGGTCTTAGGCTTGAATTAGTGTGCAGACCCCACCTAGCTGTATTGAGGAAGTCAAAGAAAAACGAGCATGTCATGTGAAGGTTAGGGGCAGTGAGACTTGAATAGCCCATCATAAGAACAGTAAACCCATAATGAGCAGAGCAAGAGCAGGTGATAGGTGTATAGAGGGGCACAATATGACAGCATCTGAGTTTAAGAACAATATATACATTATCTAAACCTGTTTATCCAGAGCTCGATCACAAGAACCTGGAGCCTACCCAAGCAGGTTTGGATGCAAGGCAGGAAAAATCCCTGGTATGCAATATGAATGATATCGCTGATGTTAAGAACTAAAAGAATATGATGATTTCAACTATCTGTTTTGAGAGACAGAGAAACATTAAAAAAATGGGGACAGATATTTTTAAACATAATTCTGCTATTGGATTCTTTTCACAATATCTGGTATTAATAATGATGAAGATTAACTAAAAAAGATAAATGAATAGATTTAGCACAAATACAAAAACACATTTGTATGTTTAGGTTTTCATCGCTCTCTTAGCCTACCAACCTGTAGAAATGTTGCCAACCCAGTAATTTTACAAGGTTTGTATCTCTTCATTATTAAATGATGTTTTTAAAGCAAAAGTGATTGGTTAGCACCAATTTGCTGATCTTGTATGATGACCTAGTCAGTCTCTCGATCAGTGCAGTTTTATTTTCAAAAATCGGGGGTGATCTCTCATCAACTTTCTCATAAACTCAGATATGGGGATGGATATTTGAGGAGTAAAGACAATGATTATATTATGTAAATTAAAGAACCTTCAACAACAAATCAAATGAAATTAATATATTGATCAATTATTATAAAAGTAAAGTTGATTAAATCGGACTGCATGAATAAAAAAAAAAAAAATCGAGTATGTGTTCAGGTAAAGTACCCCTCCCGGTTTTTGGATTTGACCCAAAAGTTAATAGAGATGCACAATTTTGGTGTAACGGCCATGTGCCCAATTTCATCCATCTATCTAGTTGCGTTTTTGAGTTACCATGTTTACACACACACAGACATAATTCCAAAAAATAGTATTTTCAGACTTGGGGAGGTCTAAAACGTTAAGATTCATCAAAATCTTGAGGTCTAGTTTTTTTCATGATTGTACTTTCTCTATACTTCGTATGTGAAGTGGCAGGTGAATTACTGTCAACAAAAAGTAGGCACCTGAGAAATAAACTGACACTTTACTCACTCGTGATGTTTCTGTCCATACAGTAAAGTTTTTGTTGACCAGCACATTTTGATTTCAGGTGTTTGAATTACATCTCAATATATAATAAGTGCAAAGAAAGGTGGCACGTAAATCGTTTTCTATTTCACACGCTTTACGTGCCTGCATTCAGCTCGCTCTGCCACTGCAAATGCTGTGTGAACAGCTGCCCTCCATCACCAGCCACCGTTCACTGGATGAATATATGTGGTGGATGACTTTCAGTTTTAGAGTTAAAAGTTATAAGGGTTAAAAACTAACAGCAAGAATATTCATTCAAAAAACAAAAACTAAAATTATTTTAGTAAATTATTGTTTTATTTCAGTTAGTCTTTGCAGCTACTTTAATAGTTTCGTTTAGTTTTAGTTTTTCATTTCGGTTAGGTTAATTATTTTATTTCAGTTTACGAAAATGTTTCTTTAATAATAGTTTCAGTTTTGATTTTAGTTTTCGTTTAACTAAAATAACTTTGTTGGGGACCACTGGCACACCTTCACCTTCACACTGGGGTAGAATTCATCAGTTAACTTAATCTGCACGTCATTTTAGAAAGGATCTGCATAGAGAAGCTCCTGCCCGCCGCACGAACCCTGAATTGGAGTATGTGGGTTTGAAGAGATCAGGTTATGTCTTACAACTTATAAGAGACAAAGCCGGGCTACCGAACACGTTTCCTGTGCCCTCTGTAGTGGCCACTTCTCTTTACACCCTATGCACACTTAACGGATGAGTTGATGTTTCATTTCAGCTCCAATGTCACCTCCCATCCATCCCTTTAGATTCTGAGGCTAGCGTTGGACACAAGACAACAAAGGCAACACACTCACCCAAATGATTTCTCGTCAATTTACCAGAACTACAAATCTTTTGAAATGTGGAAGGATCCCAGAATACAGAGAGCAGCTCCACAGGAACACAGGAAGAACATGCAAGCTGTTCAAATTACAAGCTGCAGGCTGGTAATGGAATCAAGGTCTCTGAAAATAAGACATAGCTGTGCTAACCACTGTGGTGTCTATCTACAATATGTGGACATTCAAACATCAGATCCCTATATGCTTGTAGAGCATATCATTCCATTAATGAGGGCCAATAACACATGGAGTTGGTCTCCCCCAGCTACTGTATCATCCTTGATTGTTCTTTCCACTAGATTCTGGGACATGGCTGCAGTAATTTGCTTCCACTTAGCCACCAGAGCATTAGTGAGGTCAGGCTCTGGTGTTGGGTGGTAAGATGCCACACGGAGTTGCTACTCTAGATCATCTTCAAAGTGTCCGATGGGTTCAGCTTAGGGTTCTGTGTAGGCCAGTCAAGTTCTTCCACACCATTTCTGTATGAATTTCTGCAAACCGTTGCCACAAACTATTGGAAGGACACAATCCACACTGCATGTCACTGGGTTAAGATGTCTCTTCGTTGAATTAATAGGCCTCACCCATTATGAGAAACCACCACAGCCACTGTTCTTCCTTTCTTCACCAAACCTCCCAGTGGCATTATGGATTAAAAAGTGAGTTTGCAAACTTGCTGTTTTCTTGAATTCGTATCACAGTGTTGCCCGGGAAGAAAATAAAAATCAAATAATTTCAGAGACAATTGCGTGTTTTTTGTTTCTTCTAGAGGGGTGCCCACACATTTCTCCACGTCTGTACTTTTATTTTCATTGTGTCTTATTGGATCCTTGCTTTAAACTCTTATACAGAAGTTTTAATTTTGTTTTTTCTTTTTTAACTGGTGATATTCTTGCGTCTCACTGCTGTTCTCACAAGCCTTCAAGAAATGGACGAAAAGAGCTGAGTGAGAGATGAGTGAAAAGTGTATGAGTTAGACTCTCACTCTTTGTTATCAAGAAACCAGCCCATAACTTTATGAGAACTTGTCGGTGTGAATTTTAAAAACAGAACAGTGCCTTGCGAAAGTATTCGTCCTCATCGGCGTTTGTCCTGTTTTCATCACATTACAGTCTGGGATTAAAACAGATTTTCATTTGGATTTTATGTAATGGACTTAACAATATAGTCTTAATCGTTGAATTGGAATAAAAATAAAATTCCTTGTGTATATATACAGTATGAGCCATCCCCCCGGCTCCGTCCGCGTATTAGTGAAACAGGACAGTGAGGAGGGTCCTGCCCGGCTCCCCATTCCTGACGTCACGCTTCCCCCCTCCCCTCGCCCCACAGCCTCTGTTTCAGATTACCGCAAATAAATTGCTCCTGCAAGCGAAATATGATTCTTAGCGCAATGAGAGAAGTCGCAAAATCAACCGGAAGGTTCAAGCAAATTATAGAAAAAAACCCAAAACACATATCCGTTTAGTAGTTCTCTCGTTTGCTAGCTAAGCGGAGGAAAGTTGCACCCCGAGGCTGGCATGTGAGTGAGAAGCAAACTGCATGTCTCTTGGATTCGCACAAATAAAACGTTACTGCAAGCAAACTATGATACTTAATAAGATGAGAGAAGTCACAAAATCAACCGGAATGTTCGAGCAAATTCTAGAAAAAAGCCCGATCTAAATCTGTTAAGTAGTTCTCTCATGAAAAGCAGACAGACATACAGGCAAACAGACTTTGCATTTTATATATAGAGAGAGAAATAGTAAAAAAAAAAAAACAAGTAAAACTAAAAACTGGTGACTGCATATGTATTCTTCCCCTTTGCTATAAGAACCCCCTGTGACGTGCACACAGCCCCACCGTGCAACACGTTCTGCTTTGCAGCCCCGTTGTGCAGCACGTACGTCAGCCATAGAAGGCTCATCACTACAACAACAAGTTCGCTCGCAGCCCCCCCGTGCAACGCGTCCGTCTGCCGGGGACCAATCGCCGACTCGCAGGGTACTTTAATTCGGCCAATGACCTGGCCCGCTTTCTCTTTGTCCCCTCTCCTCCAGGACGATCCGATCCCAGTCACGGGACCAACCTGACGAGGAAGATAATCTGTACCTGAACTGAAGGAGGGAGCTGAGGTGGAATCACTAATAAAGTCACCGCTTGTTTGCGGTGTTTGTGTGTCATGGAGTGGTAGCTCCCGCCTCAATAAATACACCTGCTTTTCCAGTTTGAAGGTTGTTAATAAAGCTGGTCGTTCTGAAGCCTAAGACTGAGCCTCGTTTTTTCGGGTGCAGGACAGTGACTCACGCATCACACCCTAAATAAGATCTGATCCAACCAATGAACTTCATAAGTCACATAATTACTTGATTGGGGTCCACCTGTGTGCAATCAAAGTGTCACATGTCCCTTCACTAGGGAAGCAAGATGAAGACCAAGCAGCAGTCGAAACAGGTAAGAGACAAACCTGACAAGAGATGGATGCACACCAAAACTAACAGACCGAGCAAGTGGGGCATTGATCAGAGACACAACAAAGACACCAAGAAGAACACTGAAGGAGCTGCAGAGATCCACAGCAGAGATGGCAGCGTCTGTCCATGGGACCACTTTAAGCCGTACACTCCACAGAGCAGGGGGTTTATGGAAGAATGGCCAGAACAAAGCCATTGCTTAAAGCAAAAAAACTAAGAAAACACATTTGGAGTTTGGCCAACTGCTCTCCAAACACATAGAAAAAGGTTGTCTGATCTTGGGAGACAACATGTGTGATGCAAACCCAACACTTCCCATCACCCTGTGGACCATGGTGGTGGCAGCATCACACTGTGGGGACAGGAAAACTGGTCAGGACTGAAGCAAAGATGGATGACACTAAACACAGGGCAGTTCTTGAGGAAAACCTGTTTGATTCTGCCAAAAATCTGAGACTGGAATGAAGGTTCACCTTCCAGCAGGACAGTGAATGACCCTCAACAAACTGCTAAAGTCACACTGGTGACTGGTTTAAAGGGAAAGACTGAAATGTCTTGGAATGGCCGAGTCAAAGCCCAGACCTCAATCCAATGGAGAATCTGTGACATGACTTGAAGATGGCTGGACACACCACACCCATTGAAGATGAAGGAGCTGGTGCAGTTTGGCCTTGACGAATGGGTGACAATCTCACTGGCGAGGCTTTATTAAGTTCTTTTTCTCCATCTTGTTTTTGTGGTGTTCATCTTAGATGGTGGACTCTGTCGTCTCTGACACACACATCAGCCCCCTGAAGACTGTTTCTGATATGTCAGGTAGGCGTTTGGGGGCTTTTCCTTTACCATAGTGAGGAATCTTCTGTCCTCAGCACTGGAGGTCTTCCTTGGCCTACCAGTCAGGGCCATCTTAATGCATGGGCACGCTGGGCAGTTCCCCGGGGGCCCAATGCTAATCAATGTATGTTGTGACTTGCTGTCAATAAATAAATACTGTGCTATACTAAACTATAAATATTTATTGTGTTAGAAGTGGACATTGGCATTTGCCTCTGATTTAGTACCACGGTCACCTCTGCCACCTCACGTGCATGTCAATGTACGGATCTTATGCACTACATCACGTAAAAGTGGATATGTTAACGTCACTTCAACTCAATTCTCTGCAAAGAAATTTCACAAAAGTTTGTGTTGAACACTTGATTCATAAATAAATAATTCATAGTAATTTCCTGCTGTGCCATCTACTGCCTGTATGGTTTACCAATTGAGTATCATTAATAGGTTGAAATGTTATGTGTTTTTCAAGGCTCATGTTTTATTGTCCAAACGTTTGTGTTGATTCATCTTTACTGTACAGAATGATTTTTTAATGTTTAAACGCTGACTTTGTTGAAAGTACCAATACAATAAATATATGTTTCATTTTATCGACCATTTACATTTTATTTCTGTGAATGGTTCTGTAGGCTGAACGGAGGAAGAGGGGGAGTCAGGGAGGCCAGAACTGGAACTGATGTGGCAGGAAGATGGATTCAGGACAGAGCTGTCTTAACGCATGGGCACGCTGGGCAGTTGACCCCCACGAGTCCCCATGCTAATCTATGTGTGCTGTGACTTGCTGAGTGGTTGCGTAGGTAGGGACCCCACTGCACTGCTTTGCCTGGGGGCTTATAATGCTGTTAAGACCACCCTGCCACCAGACCCTTTGTGATTACTGAGCTCACCAGTGTGTTCTTTCCAGACAGTTGATTTCGGGTCACCCTAATGTTTCACTGATGTCTCCAATGATGTTCTCTTCTTCTTTGTTAGCCTTATAATGGCTTCTTCGACTTTCATTTGCACAGCTCTTTTTCTCAAGTTGAACAATGGCAACTACAGACTCCAAAGGGGAGAAGCAAGCCGAGGTATCTTATGAAGCCATGAAACCCACCTGAGGAATCACAAACACCTGAAACGCAAATTGTCCCAAACATTATGGTGCCCTGAAACTGGACGAACATGTAGAAAAATATGGTGTGACTGAAATGTGTGCAATGAAAGTCTGCAGTTTAATCACAAAAAAACTGTGGTGCAAAGGGGGGAAATCAAGGAAAACACGTTTGACCGCAACGTTATGGAGGGCACTGTAGGCAAACACTGAGACATGAGAGGTAAACAGGCCAAGACAGTATTGTTATACACTTAGAAGACATGCCAGCTGAAATTCAGGTCTGGGCACTGCCCTTTAATTAAAGATCAAAATGGAATATTTAAAAAAAACAAAATGAGCAAATGGAAGGGTGGTGACTACTGCGACACTGCAACAAGTTCACACTCTGAACCATGACGAGTCAGTACAGAAATAGGAAACTTCACATTCAATGGCTTTTCATTTTACATTTCACACCTCTGAAACATGCGTAAGTGTGAAAAACTATTTCAAGGTGAAGAATAACATGCTCTTTGTATTTGTGTCAGCCCTCGTATCCAAGAAGCTGCTCATTTCTGCCATTTTAGGCCTACTTACTAAAACTGAAGCTGCCTCCTCACGCTTGACAGCCCAAACCACAGGACCACATGTTTGGTTATCTAAAAACTTAAGAAATGGGTGGGATGCTGACTGAGTCTAAGTGTCCTAAGATGAAGCATGTCGAGCATACTGATGCAGAGTAAAGTTTAATTTGAACACTGAGAGAATAAGAGCAGCACACAGTACAGATCTTTTTATAAGCCTCTTTCCAAGTTGGCATGGAAATAACCTCCTAATCCACAACTACGAAAAAAAGAAAAATCCCTTTTGGTTTCTCAAAGCAGCTCAGCCCTTCATAAATCATTTAGTAAGGTCGGGAATTTCCAAGACACCAGCTGGGCCTCTCTCAGGGGTGTGTGAAATTCTGAGGGTTACGACACTATCTGTGGACAAACACCCAACTGAAAGCAAAAAATTTACATTTTCTGTGGTGTCTCTCTGTATCTAGAAAGTCACGTGTTGGTAATTTTCAAAGACCCTTTACTAGAGCAGCTCTGTAACTATCTGTGTCACCTGCACTCGTCTACTCGTTTGCTCTCGTCCTGTCCTATACTGTATGTTACTTACTCCCTTTACCAAAAAAATCACCCATAACCTGCCTGAATGACTATTGGCCAGTAGCGCTCACCCCAGTGTTGATGAAGTGTTTTGAGTGACCGGTCCGGAGTCATATCATGTCCTTCATCCCTCCCACCTTTGATGCACACCAATTTGCTTAGAGGGCTAGCAGGTCTACTGTTGCTGCTGCTCTCCATACTACCCTGTCCCATCTGGAGCACCAGGGGAGCTACGCACGTCTCCTCTTTATTGATTTTAGCTCTGCTTTTAACACCATCCTCCCTCACAGATTGGTGTGCAAGCTGCTAGTCCTGGGACTCCCGTATTCCACCCGTTTATGGATTAAAGATATCCGGACAGATCGCACACAAAGGGTTAAGGTGGACCTGTGGTATAGCGGGTCCACAGCTCATGTCAAAGGGCCATTTTTAAAATAAATAATCAGCGCACTCGTGGCTTAGCGAGTGGATGTGGTGATGTGTGGCTGAAGTGGTTCCTGGGGTGATTTGCGGTGCGGGCGAGTCTCACTTAAGTGCACAGGTGAGGAGTCGTCCGCATTAGTAATTGTTCCCAGGAGCCTCTGATTGCCACAGGTGAATCACGTCCCCGTCATAAATAGAAGCGCGAGATGGCTAGGAGGAGGAGAGAATTGGAAGGAAAAAGAGCCGGAGGTGGCATGAGAGCAGGAAGCAGCAAGGAGGAGAGAGAGAGAGCCGGTGTGAGCGAGTGAGCAAAGGGTCGCAGGCAGGCAGCTGGACAGTGAGCCCTAGCAGGGGGGTTTGGCCAACACCTAGGGCAGCTGGTAGTGGTCACTCCCACTGAGCATACTGAGCAGTGGGAGTGACTGGCAGAAGGATGACTGACCGCGTAAGGCCGAGAAGGCAGCGGGAGTCGGGAGGCTTGGGCGGTGAATTCCTGAACGTGAGAGTCCTGGTTGCCAAGGAAGCTAAGTCTTGATCTAGGTGAGCTGAACCGGAGCCAGGGATCGGAAGGCCACCAGACCTGTAGAATGGAGAGAAGGCCAGCTGCTGGTAGGGCGACTCTTCTGTTGAGAAGCCTGATGGGAGAAGCAGGGGAGCAGCCAGGTAAAAAGACACTGGGCTTTGGATTTTTTTTTTAAAGGACTGCTTCCAGCGTTGTTTTAACCTCATCGTCGTTTTAAAGGATTGTTTTTTCTTCTGTGTTTTTTTAACCTCCACTTCACAACTGTTTTTATGGATTATTTATTTAATGATTTGAAGCACTGCACTTTATTTAATTTGGACTTTGTTTTGTTGTTGTTGATTTTAATAAAAGCACTTTTGCACATTTTGCACCATCCCCTTGCACTATTTGTTGTACCTCACTGCCAAGCTCATCAGTAACATTACCGACGGTGATGGCTCCCAGAAGCCAGACCCACATCATCACAGGGCCCTCACATCTCCTTGGCCATCAGTATCAGCACTGACTCTCCTCAGGGGTGTGTGCTGAGCCCCCTTCTCTTCACGCTGTACAAACATGACTGTGCCCCCATGCCCAGCACAGCAACACCATCGTCAAATTTGCAGACGACACCACTGTGGTGGGGCTCATCTCTGGGGAGGATGAGTCCGCCTACAGGAATGAAGTGGAGCAGCTGACAGCATGGTGCACTGACAACAACCTGCTCCTGAACACAAGTAAGACCAAGGAGCTCGTTGAGGACTTCAGGAAAATGAAAAACGGACATCAGACCACTCTACATCGGAGGGGACTGTGTGGAGAGGGTGTCAGACTTCTGTTTCCTGTGAGTCCACATCATGGAAGACCTGTCCTGGAGTGTGAACACAACAGAGCTGGCGAAGAAGGCTCAGCAGAGACTTAATTTCCTGAGAGTCCTTAGGGAGAATAACATCCCCCAAAAACTGCTGGTGTCCTTCCATCTCTGATCTATCAAGAGTATCCTGTGCTATCTGCCTCTGCGTGGGGTTTTCCAGCTGCACAACAGCGTAGAGGAGAACACTTCACATCGTAAAGATGGCCCAGCAGATCATCGGCTGTTCTTTACCCTCTCTGGATAAACTGCATGGCTCTTACTGCCTCAGGAAAGTGGAAAACATCTTAAAAGACTCCTCATGACATCAGGCAGAAGACAGAAGAGCATCAAGACAAAGACTAATAGACTGAATAGCAGTTTCTACGCTGTTGCTATCAGGGCACTGAATGCCACCTCATCACCTCCAATGCAGCAGTGCAACAGATGACATGTTGTGCAATAGTGTTTATGTGCAATTAAGGTCTTACGTTGAATGTTTGTGTTCTACTTTAATTCTTCTTCTCCTTTCTTATCCTTTTGTAATTATATTTATTTATATTTTGAAACCACAGGGACTGCACCTAATTTTGTTGTATTTGTTACAATGACAATAAAGATATTCTGATTTCTGATTCATTTTAACAGTGCTACCTACTAGCCAACAACAATAAGTTTTCAGAATTTAGAGCAGGGGTTTTTAACTGGGGGTATCCACACCCCTTGGGGGTATGGGAACCAAATGCTGGGGTTATGGGACTCGATCTCTGGGTACTGGTATTTATTTTACTTAATATATTAATTTATACTTTGGTAGAATGTGAATGGAATGCGATAGAATCTCCAAGAACAGTCGACATTTCCTTCAAATGTTTGAATTTAATTTTACACGTGTGTATATACAGTAATCCCTCACTATATCGCATTTCGACTTTCGTGGCTTCACCCTATCGCGGATTTTATATGTAAGCATATTTAAATATATATGGCAGATTTTTCGCTGGTTCGCGGGTTTCTGTGAACAATGGGTCTTTTTATTTCTGGTACATGCTTCCTCAGTTGGTTTGCCCTGTTGATTTCATACAAGGAACGCTATTGGCGGATGGCTGAGAAGCTACCCAATCAGAGCACACAGTTAAGTTCCTGGGTGCTGATTAGCTCAGCGACTGAGCACAGAATTCAATTCCACGTTGCGTTAATCAGGAAATCTCATCTCGCTCATTCAACATCAACTTGTTTCACTGTGTAAAGAGTTAACTTTCGTCAATGAGCTGCTCAATGCCCACTCCGAGATGTTGAGTGACGAAGATTTGGCCGAGATGAACAAGTCAGAAGCGAGGAAGATAAAGAACAAGAGAACCCAGCACAGGAAGAAGACGCCAGCCTAACTCTCGAGCGTCCCGCGACCATTCTACGGATGGCAAAATATCTTCAGACATCGATTGAAGAATGGGACCCGCAAATGATTAATTCTTTGCAACTCAGAAATACTCTTGACGGGGCCACGGAAGTGTATGAAAACCTCCTTACACAAATGAAATAGCAGTGCCAGCAACTGCCCATCACGATGTTCCTTACCCGAAAAACACCGCCTAGTACGCCATCAGTGGAAGAAGAAACTCCAGACGACAACGGTGGAGCTATACAATCGCCTGAAGAGGCTCCTTTAGAAAAGCTGTAACGCTCTCCTTTGTTAACATTAAACTCATCGTTATCGGACAAGTCATCGTGTCATTGTTGGTGAGTACCCATAACTAATTTTCTACGTACTTAGTACATGTACGTACGTTTAGTGTAACTGTACACACATTTTACAGTATATAATTTTTCTTGCATTGTATGTATTTATTGCTGGTGGCCTGTCTATTGTAATGGCTTTAACATATCTGATATCGGAGACACTCGATATCTTTTAAAATAACATTATAGGTTTTACTGTATATAAACAGTGTGTTTACATGCATAATTTCAATGAATCTTACCTAATATCTAAGACAGTATTAAGGGGTTATGCTGTATAACTGTGCGGGAAATGTTTATAAGAGTGTGGGAGAGTTTATAAGGGCTTAAAATATATAAAAATAACCAAATGAACATACGGTTTTTACTTTGCGGATTTTCTCTTTTTACGTGAGGGTTCTGGAATGCAACCCCTGCGATCGAGGAGGGATCACTGTACTACAACTTTAATTTTAAATTTAATATGTTTTAATTTTAGTATTTAAATTTAATAAATGTATATTTACTGAACAAGCGTGTATTTACTCATTTATTGGCAACGTACGTATCTCGAAGACTCTAGAAGCACGTTTGCGTTGTATATAAACGTGGCGACTGCACTCCACCATTCAATCTATATTTGACTACAGTTATGTGCATAGTGCTTTTTGTAGTTTTTCTTTTTTCCTTATACAGATTTTCTGCAAAATGTCATCTGTCAAAAAACGGAATTGGAATGATTCATATGTTGGTTTTGGCTTCACCTGTGTGACAGAATGAGATGGAACTGAAAGACGCCAATGCATGATTTGCAATTTGGTCAATGAAAATCTGAAGCCATCAGGACTGAGGGAACATCTCGAAAGCAAACACGGTAATCATGTTGGTACATCGATTGATGCTTTTAAGCTGAGAAGAGTTTGTTAGGATCAGGAAGCAACTCTTTCATCATATGGGTTTGCCTCGCCTAGAAAACATTTCTGTAAGCCTCCTACAAAGTTTCGTACATGGTTGTCAAAGAAAAGAAGCCCCACACGACTGGGGAGACCCCTCGTGAAACCCTGTGCACTGGAGATGGCAAAAATCATGCTGGGAGAGGATGCCGCGAAGCAATTGAGTCAGGTGTCCTTGTCCAACGACACTGCACATCAGAGAATTCAAGACCTGAGTCAGGATATAATAACTCAAGTTGTCAGCGAGATTAAGCAAAGTCCTGCAGAAATCAGCATGCAGATCGATGAATCAACTGACGTTTCAAACCAGAGTCAATTGCTTGTATTTGTATGCTATGTACATCAAAAGAACATCAAGGAAGAGTTTTTATTCTGTGAATAACTCAAAACAACAACCAAAGAAGTTGACGTATTCAAGCTGATCCAATCGTTCTTTGATCGCCATGAGCTGGCATGGGGTTTGATTGGGTCTATTTGTACAGATGGAGCTCCTACCATGATCGGCAAAAATTCTGGATTCTCTTCATTATTTATCACATGCAGAGTTATACAGGACAGCACGCAGTGAAATGCATCTTTTCGCATACCCCTTGGGGGTCAGAGATTGTACAGCGCCCCTAGAACAATTGAAGGTTAAGGGCCTTGCTCAAGGGCCCAGCAGAGTAGGATCTCTTTTTGCAGTGATGGGGATTCGAACCGGCAACCTTCGGGATTCCAGCACAGATCCTTAGCCTCAGAGCCACCACTCCGCCCCATGGTCAACGAGAAAGCTCCACATGTGCTCTGCCCACTCTGTGTTCTACATCGCCAAGCTCTGGTATCCAAAACATTGCCTAAGAAACTTAAAGAAGTGATGGGAATACTTGTGCAAGCAGCCAACTTTATTCGTGGACATGCATCGAACCATCGATAATTTGAAAAATTCTGTGATGAAATTGGAGCAGAACCCAGTGTGTTACTGTACCACACAGAGGTACGTTGGCTGAGTCGTGGCCGTGCTTTTGCGCGTGTAGTAGAACTTCGGAATTAAATTCTCAAATTCCTCAAGCATCAACAATCCCCCCCTAGCTGATCATTTTGATGATGAACATTTTATTGTTAGCCTGGGATATTTGGCTGATATTTTCAGTCTCCTCAATGATTTGAAAATATCAATGCAGGGAAGGGATGTGGACATTGTTCAAGCCAGAGGAAAAGTTGTCGCATTTGCAAGGAAATTGCCTATCTGGCATCGCCGTGTTGAAAGTCGGAAACCTGGCAAACTTTCCAATCCTTGACAATATCCTTATTGGAGATGGTAAAACACTACTTATAGAAATACTTCAAGAAGTCAAAAATCATTTGGAAGGTCTAAGGACAAAACTTGAGGGTTACTTTCCAGATATTGATGATCTTAGCATGGAATCCGTTTGGGTTCAAAACCCTTTCTCATTTGATATATCGAGATTGAGTGAGAATGATTCAGCAAAGGATGATTTCATTGACTTTGTGATGGACAGACGGCGTTTCAGTCTGGCTGGGACATCCCTCAACTAAGAAAGGGCACTATATCCCCCGGAACTCTAGATGGCAGCTCCCCTGGATGGAAATGGTTCCTCAGATTCCCGCAGGGCAGCATGGGACATGGAGTCCGTATCCTCAGCCCTGTTGGGTGCCGTGGGTGCCGCCATGGGGATCTCACCAGGATCCAGGAGGATATTATGATGATGTCAACCGGAAGCCTGCAGTACTTCTGGGACAGTGGATGAAGGAAGATGTGGTGTTGACCCAAAGAAGAAATACTTCCGGCGTCATGAATTTTAAAAGGACTCTGGGAAAACCCAGCAGTTTGAGCTGGAGTTGGGTGGTAGGGAATGGAGCTGCTGGGAGTGGAGGATTTGTGGATTATTATTGTTATTATTATTGTTTATTGTATTGATTGGAAGAATTGTGGAAAGTGCGGTGCTTTGTGCACTTTATTGAGGAATTATTATTAAAATCTGCTTGGTTTTACAAGTGTGTGTGGGACGTCTGTCTGGTGGGTTCATTGGGGCAACAGCGCCTTATACGTCCACAACTTCCAAGAATACCCAAGAATGAAAGCTAAGTTTGAAAGGGCTGGAATGGATGTCAAGCAGTTTTGGTGTGAGCAAATCCCAGCTTACCCAAGCTTGGCAATGAGGGCAATGAATGTTTTGGTTCCCTTCACAACTACGTATCTCTGTGAAACAGGATTCTCTGCATTATTAAATCTGAAATCAAAGTGGAGAAATCGACTTGATGTGTCAAATGACATGCGAGTAGCTTTGTCCGTATCTGTATCCCGATTCCATGCTTTGATTGCACAAAAACAGCAGCAAATATCTCACTAGGTTAGTGAAAGTCTGTGCTATGTGGTCGAGATATTGAAAAAAACTTGCACATTTAAGTTTGTTTTCTTCTTTTGTGTAATACTCAACTGCAAGAAGTAAAATTATCAGTTTATAATCTGAAACAGGTGAATCAAAGGTATATTGTAAAATAGTTGTAGCTGTTTCTATATTTTAATTTTTAAATTTTGCTTTTTGTAAATACATATGATAAAGTTATCAATGCTTAGGATTTTATTTCATGTTCTCTTCCTAGTTATCCATATCTAAAGTACAGTAAATTCAAGCTGTTGACATATTTGGAAATCATACTGGCAACTAATATAAGGAATGGTGATGATTAATTTGACAGTCAAGTAAAAGGGGTATGGGACCACAATCCATTGGGGGTCTGGAGTCATCAAAAGGTTAAGAACGCCTGATTTAGAGCAAAGCCCATCTGTCTAAATAATAAATGCTGTAATTGTTTATGGAAGAAAAGGATAAGTTAAAGGCAAGAGTGGGGACAATGACTGGGAAAGGCAGAGAACTGGCAGATCTGTTGGAAAGGAGGAAAGTTGGGAATGTTGTTGTGTGTGTGTGTAGGACAGGGGTCTCCAACACGTCGTTCATGAGCTACCGGTAGCTTACCACCCCTCTCCTAGTAACTCACCAAAGGGTTAATGAATCCTACAAAAATTTGAAAACTTCATTAGTCAAATTAGGGGTGGGCGGTCTTTCCAAAAAATCATATCACGATCTTTTTAACACAAAATCACGATCAACAATCTGAATTGCAATCCATCTTTTCAATGTGGCAGACACTTAAAGAGAATATCCGGACTCAAACTCATCAAGACCTCAGTCACACTTTATATTAAATATCAAACAAAGTTGAATTCAATTGTTCTCTCGTTCGCTAGCTAAGCGGAGTTAAGGAACACACCCCGAAGATGGCGAGTGAGTGAGGAGAGCACCCACAAGCCCCCCCAATAGCATTGTTTCTCGGATGCGCAAAAAAATCGGTAGCGCAAGCAAAGTATGATACATAGCGAATCAACCGGAATGTTCAAGCAAATTATAGAAAAAACCGATCTAAATCCGAAAAAGTAGTTCTCTTGTGAAAAGTGGACAGACATACAAACAGAGAGACATTGGATTTTTTATATATTATATAGCGGGTTGGATAATGGATGGATGGATATATTAGTAAACCTTCAAAATAATGTGCAGTTAAAGTCCATCCATTCATTTTCCAACCCCGCTGAATCCAAACACAGGGTCACGGCGGTCTGCTGGAGCCAATCCCAGCCAACAGGGCACAAGGCAGGAACCAATCCTGGGCAGGGTGCCAACCCACCGCAGGACACACACAAACTAGGGACAATTTAGAATCGCCAATCCACCTAACCTGCATGTCTTTGGACTGTGGGAGGAAACCCACGCAGATATGGGGAGAACATGCAAACTTCACGCAGGGAGGACCCGGGAAGCAAACCGTGCTGCCATATAGTAATAAATAAATTATTATTTACAGAATCGCCAATCCACCTAACCAGCATGTCTTTGAGAGGAAACCCACGCAGATATGGGGAGAACATGCAAACTCCATGCAGGGAGGACCCAGGAAGTGAACCCGGGTCTACTAACTGCAAGGCAGCAGCGCTACCACTGCGCCACCATGCAGTTAAAGTCTCAACAGCATTCTCAGCATTTCTGGAGCTTAGTAAATGTCTCTGAAAATGTCTACTTTATTTGGGTCTCCACACCTCTCTGAGTCTGACATGAATGTCATGAAATCAAAGTTCAGAAAAAGACGGACAGACGAACATTTAAATGACTCCACCAGACACCTGCCTCTCTTGTCGACTCCATGCAGTGCCAGCCATCTGACTAACTAAAAAACACATCACACATGTAACTGGACCTGTGAATAAAGTGACACAGTGACATGTGACAAAATGACAAATGAAGAAGTCATATCTGTGTATTTGGAATTGCATTGTTTTGTTTTGACAGCATTCGTGTTTTAATTCAATAGTGAGAGATACACCAGAAAATGCATACAGACGTACAAAATGCACTTGCAGGTGAACGAAATATTTTTTTGTGATGTTTTAATGAAAAATGTGAGTTGTGGACACCAACATTTTGTAAATGTTCAGGCAAAACAAGCTTATTCATTTTGTTTGAGTTGAAATAAGCTATGAGATTAAACATTATAAAACCTGAATAGCTCTCGGCCATTTTCACTTTGTAAAAGTAGCTCTCAGGGTAGAAAAAAGTTGGAGACCCCTAATGTATGAAATAAGATAGAAGGAGAATAAGGCAAGAGAATTGGGAGGAGACTTGAACTTGTTGTACTGTGGAACAAGTGAGTAATGGGGGACATGGTGTAGATGTACTAATATCCAAAAAACTAAAAGATGGACTTGTCAGTCTGAATAGGAGGAGACATAGGGTGACGAGTGTCATCTGGGTCTTGGAGAGACTGTAGTGAATGTCATTTGTGCAAGTGCTTCTCAAGTGGGCTGTGAGGAAGAGGAGAAGATCGTTTTCTGACCACACATGGAAAAAGAACTTAAAGCAGTACAAGAGGGAGAAAAGGTGTTGGTGGGGATCTAGACGGACATGTGGGAAATAATAGAGTGATGATAGAGAGGAGAAATAAAGGATGGGGAGTAAGTTAGAGAAATGGTGAATGGGAGAGGATAGTAGATTGTGCCATGGCATCAGATTTGATAATAGTTAATGCAATTTTTGAAAATAACCTTAATCAGCTTGTGACTCAGAGTAGTGGAGAAAGGGAAAGCCAAATAGATGGGTTTAAGAACAGGTTTAGGGAGAGAGTCTGAAATGAAGTTCAGTCAATTGAGAGGGTGGGGGAACGGTGGGAGAAGAATAGCAAAGTTGTATTAAGAGCAGGGGACGAGGTGTTAGGAAGGTCAACAGGAAGGAGCCCACCTGGGGACAGGAGACATGCTGGTGGAACAGAGAGGTACGGGGTGTGATAAAGGCTAAGACAGAGGCGAAGAAGACTTGATATCAATCAGGGAGGGAGGAAGACAGAGACATGTAAATACAGACAAACAATGAGGCAAAGAGGGCAGTGGAAAGAGCCAAGGGGCAAGCTTTGGAGGAGATGTATGCAAAAGTGGAGATAAAAGAGGGTGAGAGAAGGATTTTTAGAATAGCGAAGAGTAGGAACGAGGCTGGGAAGGATTGTAGTCAGATAAAGAAGATGAAAGATGAGCAAGGGGTGGGCTTGTGTGAGCAGGATAGGATCAAGAAGACATGGAAGAGCTACTTTGAATAGCTGGTGAATGGACACAATCCAAGGGTAGTGTTTGGGTGTGGTGTCCCAAAAGAAGGGCGAGTACCAAGAATAAGGAGGGAGGAAGGAAAGGAAGCACTGAAGTGAAGAAAAAATGGAAAGGAAACAGAACCGGAAGAAATATGGGAGATGATGTGTTGTGAGATCTAGTGAAGAAGATCTATGCAGAGGAGAGAACACCAGAGGAATGGAGGAACATAAGGAAGAGTGTTTATGTGTACTCGTACCATCTGGTAAAGGTGATCTCAAGATTAAAACCTTCTATTTCTACAGAGACTTGTGTCTGTGCCTTTGTGTCTGCGGTTGGGGGTGTTGCAGTGTCCCCTGATGGTCACACAAGCTATTATCACATAAATTCATTCATAAATGACATCATGAGCAGTAGTGTTGTAACGGCGTCAACAATTTACATCTGTCTGGGGATGATATGACCCAGCATTCCATCAGGCAACAGGGAGCTTCAGTGCCAATTACAGGAGAGTCTATAAAAAAAAATGGCAGGCCTGCCAAAGTCACAAATAGAGAGGCAAAGGCAAGCATTTTCTTTAAGGAGAACAAGCTACCCAAAAAGCCACGTAAAGAGCCATTAGTTCATGTAGCACATGGCGCCAGTGCCACATCAGTGTGAAAAATAACGTGCCAAGTGCTGCTGAGACTTGCAATGGACCTGCTAGGCTCCTCTGATGAGTAGCTGGAGGGTCTCAGGGCTGAAATCCAGGATCTGGAGTGCATCAGAACAAGGGGGGAGACAGCCGAGAGACTACGACCTGCTTCTCCATCTGCTAAGGTCCATTAGCCTTGACATGTGAACAGCTCATGGAGTTGGGAAAGATTGTGGGAAATCAAGATGCTGCTGACCCCAAGTGATTTGCATTTCATTACATTTACTTCATTGGCTGACGTTTTTATCCAGCATGACTTACAACATTTATGATATAATTGGTTACATTTCTTTTTTTATTTTTTTGATTTTTCCAATTGGAACACGGGCAGGTCAAGTGACTTGCTCAGGTTCACACAGTGGTGTCAGTCGTGGGATTTGACCCCACAACCTCAGGGTTTGAAGTCTTAGCTTTAACCACTATGTAGCAAGATGCAATCAGTCTTTGTAAGTGTTAGAGTTGTCTTAGAGACAAGCTGACTGAGATGGGAGTAGACTCACACCTGGTGGCATGGATCGTGGACTATCTTACTGACAGACCTCAATATGTGCGTCTTGGGAACTGCAGGTTTGACATTGTGTTCAGCAACACAGGAGCACCGCAGGGGACTGTACTTTCTCCGGTCCTGTTCAGCCTATATACATTGGACTTCCAATATGACTCAGAGTCCTGCCACGTGCAAAAGTTCGCTGATGACACTGCTATTGTGGGCTGCATCAGGAGTGGGCAGGAGGAGGAGTACAGGAAGCTAATCAAAGACTTTGTTAAATGGTGCGACTCAAACCACCTACACCTGAACACCAGCAAGACCAAGGAGCTGGTGGTGGGTTTTAGGAGGCCCAGGCCCCTCATGGATCCTGTGATCATCAGAGGCGACTGTGTGCAGAGGGTGCAGACCTATAAATACCTGGGAGTGCAGCTGGATGACAAATTGGACTGGACTGCCAATACTGATACTCTATGTAAGAAAGGTCAGAGCCGACTATACTTTCTGAGAAGGTTGGCATCCTTCAACATCTGCAGTAAGATGCAGCAGATGTTCTACCAGATGGTTGTGGCGAGTGCCCTCTTCTACGCGGTGGTGTGCTGGGGTGGCAGCATAAAGATGAAAGACGACTCATGCCTGGACAAACTTGTTAAGAAGGCAGGCTCCATTGTAGGATTAAAGTTGGACAGTTTAACATCTGTGGCAGAGCGACGGGCACTAAGCAAACTCCTGTCAATCATGAAGAATCCACTGCATCCACTTAACAGTGTCATCTCCAGACAGAGGAGTAGCTTCAGTGACAGACTTTTGTCACCGTCCTGCTCCACTGACAGACAGAGGAGATCGTTCCTCCCCCACACTATGCGATTCTTCAATTCCACCCGGGGGAGTAAATGCGAACATTAATTTTATTTTAATTTTTTTTCATTTTTATTACTATTTAATTTAATACTGTTTCTTTGTATCAGTATACTGCTGCTGGATTATGTAAATTTCCCCTTGGGATTAATAAAGTATCTATCTATCTATCTATCTATCTATCTATCTATCTATCTATCTATCTATCTATCTATATAGTGCCTTTCATTATCTATCTATCTATCTATCTATCTATCTATCTATCTATCTATCTATCTATCTATCTATCTATTATATAGTGCCTTTCACTCTATCTATCTATCTAGTTATGAACTTCCCCAACATCAATTGTTCTTGTAAATACAGTAGTAGCATACCGTTCATATGTTATAGTATGGGCGTTAATTAATGTTACAGCTCATGCTAATCCACCAAAAGCACAGTGGGTGCTGCAGGGGTAAGTGGTGTTTCAAGCTGCCCCGCCAAGCTTGTTTTAAATTTATATTTTAGTTGATTTTTTATGTACACTATTTGGGAATGCTCGAGTGTGTATTAAGTCATGTGTATTTTTCCCAAGTTCATATATGTAGTTTTTGTATGTTTACTTTTGAAAAATAAGAAAACGTTAGAGGTTACTCTTTTAGCGTGGTGAACAGCATTTCAATGTAATTCAGCATGGTGTACAATAACGCAATGTGTATATTTTGGGTTTTAATTTTTATTTATCTTGTATTAATAGTCATATTTATGATAATTTATATTATTTTGTATTAATAGTCATATTTATGATAATTTGTATTATTTTATTTTAATAGTCAAACTTGGGTGGCGCAGTGGGTAGTGCTGCTGCTGCCTCGCAGTTAGGAGACCAGGGTTTACTTCCTGGGTCCTCCCTGTGTGGAGTTTGCATGCCCCCCCCTTGTCTCCTTGGGTTTCCTACCACAGTCCAAAGACATGCAGGTTAGGTGCATTGGCGATCTTAAATTGTCTCTAGTGTGTGCCTTACGGTGGGCTGGCACCCTGCCTGGGGTTTGTTTCCTGCTTGATTGGCTCCAGCAGAACCCCGTGACCCTGTGTTAGGATATAGCAGGTTGGATAATGGATGGATGGTCACACTTACAATAATCTGCAATCGATTTGATTTATTAGTTAATAGACTCAGGGGAGAAGCTGTTTGTGTGATGCCCTGTTCTCCTTTATGCTACTCTATTTTTTGTTAAGAATATAAGATTATAAAGTTGGAATATTTTTGTTATGTATGGCTACATAAATTGTAAATCATTTTCTCTGGAAAATCTGAATAATATACTGTAAATAGTTTTCTATATAATAAGTTGATTGTGTTATTAAAGAACAAAATCGGGAGTGGTCTCCCGTTGACGTTCTCGTATACTCAGGTTTGGGGATGGATATTTAAGGAGTAAACCGCAAGACAAGATTATATTTTTATATTACAGTGGGATGCAAAAGTTATGGCAACCTTGTTACTAGTCATTATTTTCCTGTATAAATTGTTGTTTGTTACGATAAAAATATCATATAGGAGACACACAGTGATATTTGAGAAGTGAAATGAAGTTTATTGGATTTACAGAAAGTGTGCAATAATTGTTCAAACAAAATCAGGCAGGTGCATAAATTTGGGCACCACAAAAAAGAAATGAAATCAATATTTAGTAAATCCGCCTTTTGTAGAAATTACAGCCTCTAAACGCTTCCTGTAGGTTCCAGTGAGAGTCTGGATTGTGGTTGAAGGTATTTTGGACCATTCAGGTTTGATGGCTTCCGAGCATGGACAGCTCTCTTTAACTCACACCACAGCAGGTCTGGGGACTGAGATGGCCATTCCAGAACGTTGTACTTGTTCCTCTGCATGAATGCCTTAGTGGATTTTGAGCAGTGTTTCGGGTCGTTGTCTTGTTGAAAGATCCAGCCCGGCAGCTTCAGCTTTGTCACTGATTCCTGGACATTGGTCTCCAGAATCTGCTGATACTGAGTGGAATCCATGCGTCCCTCAACTTTGACAAGATTCCCAGTCCCTGCACTGGCCACACAGCCCCACAGCATGATGGAATCACTACCATATTTGACTGGAGGTAGCAGGTGTTTTGTTGGAATGCTGTGTTCTTTTTCCTCCATGCATAACGCCCCTTGTTATGCCCAAATAACTCCATTTTAGTTTCATCAGTCCAAAGCACCTTATTCCAAAATGAAGCTGGCTTGTCCAAATGTGCTTGAGCAGACCTCAAGCGGCTCTGTTTGTGCTTCCTCTGCATCACTCTCGCATACAGCATCTCCTTGTGTAAAGTGCTACAATGGTTGAACGATGCACAGTGACTCCATCTGCTGCAAGATGATGTTGTAGGTCTTTGGTGCTGGTCTGTGGGTTGACTCTGACTGTTCTCACCATTCGTCGCTTCTGTCTATCCGAAATCTTTCTTGGTCTGCCACTTGAGCCTTAACTTGAACTGAGCCTGTGGTCTTCCATTTCCTCAATATGTTCCTAACTGTGGAAACAGACAGCTTCAATCTCTGGGACAGCTTTCTGTATCCTTCCCCTAAACCATGATGGTGAACAATCTTTGTCTTCAAGTCATTTGAGAGTTGTTTTGTGACCCCCATGTTGCTACTCTTCAGAGAAAATTAAAGGAGGAGGGAAACTTACAATTGACCCCCTTAAATACTCGGATTCACCTGTGTATGTAGGTCAGGGGTCACTGAGCTTACCAAGCCAATTTGAGTTCCAATAATTAGTTCTAAAAGTTTGGGAATCAATAAAATGACAACGGTGCCCAAATTTATGCACCTGCCTGATTTGGTTTGAACAATTATTACACACTTTCTGTAAATCCAATAAACTTAATTTCACTTCTCAAATATCACTGTGTGTGTCTCCTATATGATATATTTCACTGACATTTTTTATCGTAACAACCAACAATTTATACAGGAAAATAATGACTATTAGCAAGGTTGTCCAAACTTTTGCATCCCACTGTATGTACATTAAAGAACCATCAACATCAAATCAAATAAAATTAATAATATATTGAACAATTACAAGGGACGCTCAAAAAGTTTCCACACTTTTATGCTTTTGTTGGAAACGGTGAAGGCAGGGAAGAATGGTAATTGGGAATTAAAAAGTTGGTACGGCCTAAATTGTCCCTGGTGTGTATGTGTGTGTGTGGAACCCTGCAGTGGGCTGGCACCCTGCTCGGGTGTTTGCATCCTGCCTTGCGCCCTGTGGTGGCCGGGATTGGATCCAGCAGACCCCCGTGACCCTGTTGTTAGGATGTAGCGGGTTGGATAATGGATTGGTGGATGAAGTTGGTATGACGCCTGGAAAATTACGCCGGAAATGAAGGTGAGTATCTAGAAAAGTGATGTCATTTGTTTTTGAAATTCTTAATAAATAGTGTTAAATTATATTCAGATAAAAGTAAAGTTGAATCAATCGTACTTCATGAATTAAAAATTTCCCATGAAAATTTTATTTTGGCAAACAGTTCAGATAAATCTCCACTTTCAGTAAGCAGAAGTGGTTCAAACGTTGCAAGCTGCTTTAGTAATGTGTGTGGTGTAACACTTGTACCCAAAATTACATTTACAGTAAGTAAAAACATTCTCAAATACGTATGTTTTACCATTTGAACGTCAAATGGAAAATCGCGATTATCTTGAAAATCGGTCGTTTTTCGAAAATGTGCAAAGTGAAAAAAAATGCTTAGAGTGCAGTGCTTAACCATAATATGATGTGAAATTATCAATTTTTTGGGAAACGTTTCAGTTAAAGTACCACTTCTGGTTAGCTCAAAATAGCTCAAAAAAGTTGATAGAAATTTGCGTTTTTGTACCTAATACTTGTATGCAAAATTTGGTTGGCCTAAGTGAAAGCACACTTTACACACACACTCACACTCATGCACACACTCACACTCACGCACACACACACAAACATAATTCCAAAAAATGGTAGTTTCAGAATCAGGGACGTGTAAAACGTCAAAATTTATTAAAATCTCGACATTGAATTTTTGGAGGATTCCAATACTTTCCCTTTAATTCATATACAAGGAAGTAAAAAGCTTCTAAAGCGCCAACTGTTGGAATGACAAATGCAATGCATTACATTACTAAAAATGATGTGCCATCTCTCAGAATGAAAAACGCAATGCATTTCATTACTAATTGGAATGACAAATGAAATGTATTCCTTTACTGAAAATGTTTGTTATGAACCGTCTGTTGGAATGAGAAATGCAATGCAAAATGTTTGTAACATGCCTTCAGTTAGAGTAAGAAATGCAATGCACTTCCTTTATAGTCTGAGTGACTAATGCAATGTGTTTTATTACGAGATAAGTCTGTGATATGCTGTGTGTGGGAATTAATAATGCATGCCATTTCGTTATTAAAAATGTGCGGTGATGCACCATGTGTTGGAATGACAAATGCAATGCATTTCTTTTCTAGTCTGAAAGATCATTGCAATGTATTTTATTACTAGAAAATGTTTGTGAAGCGCTGTCTGTTGGAATGACAATTGCAATGCATTTAATTGTTAAAAAAGTTTGCAATGCGCCAGCTGTTGGAATGACAAATGCAATTCATTTCATTACTTAAAATGTTTGTGATGCACCATCTGTTGAAATGTCAAATGCACTACATTTCCTTTCTAAAAAAATGGAGTATGTGTTCAGGTAAAGTATCACTTCCGGTTATAGCTCAAAAGTTGACAGAAATGTACATTTTTGTACCTAATACTTGCATGCAAAATTTGGTTGACCAAAGTGAAACCGTGCTCAAGTTATCATGTTTACACACACACACAAACACAAACACTTAGGGAGATCTAAAACATTGAGATTCATCAACATCTTAAAGTCGAATTTTTGGACGATTCCAATTCTTTCCCTATGCTTTGCATACGAGAAAATAAAAAAGGAGACGCGCAGTGGATGCTGCAGGGACTGTTTGTGTGACGCCCTCTTCCCTTTTCTTTTTGGTTTCTGGAAGAGAAAAAAAAAAACAAAAAACTTCTATTTCGCTCCTACGTGCCTCTGAGCTGACATGCCTTGTCACAACACAGTGTGGGACGGATTCCAGGGGGTTACAACAACACCACACTGCCTGCATGGTGAAATTGTCCATGGCAGGGGATGAGGCAGAACGCAGAGCAGAAACAGAGTGGGGTCTCTCAAAGCCGAGATCCAGACATGGACAGCCATTTGCAGCTTCAGTTCAGTGAAGGAAAACAGCCAAGGGACTGGTATGTCCACAGCGCCATGCATGGGGGTCTTCCCACTCATGAATGATCGCCAGATAACCGCAGCATTTAACACAGCTTTCAAGATCCCGGCTTTGCCACCTGATAATGTGGCTCTCAAGACCCCCGCTGATATGTTTTTGCACGACCACAACAGAAATGAAGCTTCCAAGAAGTGACTTTGAAGAGAGGGCAGTTTAACGGTGTTGTAAAGTTGCATCATTCATTGTATGAGCTGGCATACCATCATGTTATCAGTGGCAGGGGATCATATAAATACTGCAAACTTGCAACATGTGGCCAAGAATAGCGAGCCTCCTTAAAGAGCCTTGCAAAGGGCAAAGAATATATTTGACACTTAATAATAATAATAATAATAATAATAATAATAATAATAATAATAATAGCGGTGGGTTGGCACCCTGCCCAGGATTGGTTCCTGCCTTGTGCCCTGTGTTGGCTGGGATTGGCTCCAGCAGACCCCCGTGACCCTGTGTTCGGATTCAGCGGATTAGAAAATGGATGGATGGATAATAATAATAATAATAATAATAATAATAATACATTTTATTTAAATTGCACTTGGTAACACTTTATAATAACTGCACACTCTGAAGCATTATTAAGCATGACTAAATACTTTGTTCATCATTTAGAAAGCATCGCTTCCACATTAATTGGCATTACCAACCACTTTTTTATATTGTGCAGTTATTATAAAGTGTTCCCCGCATTTATAAAGTGGTTGCTAATGCCAATTAATGTGGAAATGATGCTTTCTAAATGATGAACAACGTATTAGGTCATGCTTAATAACGCCTCATAGTTTGCAGTTATTATAAAGTGTTACCTTGCACAGTATATTTTAGCAGTGCTACAGAGAAAAAATAATAAAAATAATAAAACAAGAAAATCTATGTATACCTTAACAAAATATCTTTCTAAAAAGATGAGTTTTTAGATTCCGTTTAAAAACATCAGTCGACTGTGGGGCTCTCAGGTAGTCAGGGAGGACGTTCCACAGTCTCGGCGCCACAGATGACAAAGCCGCCCTGTCACCCATACTGCGAAGCTCGGTTCTAGGGCCTTGGAGAGTGTTAGTGTGTACAGAGCGGAGGGTGCGTGAGGAGGTGTGAGGGGTAAGGAGTTCCTATAAGTAAAGGGGGGCATGTCCATAGATGCACTGATGGGTGAGGAGAACGACCTTGTACTCAATTCTGAGTGGGACAGGGAGCCAGTGAAGGGTTTTCAGGATTGGGGTGATATGGTCATGCTTTTGCACCCTCATCAGGATCCTGGCAGCGCAATTCTGAATATACTGGAGTCTCTGAATACTCTTGCCAGGAATCCCGATGAGGAGCGCATTACAGTAATCCAATCTGGAGGAGACAAAGGCATGGATGAGCTTCTCTGCATCTGCCAGGGTGAGAGTTGGGCGGACTTTAGCGATGTTCTTGAGGTGGTGGAAAGAAGACTTACAGAGGTGTTCGATGTGGGTGTCAAAGGTAGCACCAGTATGCCAGTAGCACCGTATGGTTCAATGTCAGAAATATTCATATTTTGGCGCTGAATGAATTTGACTCTGATGAAGGAGCTCTAGTTGTGCAGTGATTAGACAAACCAAGATGTGGCTGGCGTACGGCTTTGTGGGCATCACGAGAGATGATAAGCACAAGGTTCAGGTTGTTGGAAAGTTCACATGTTGAGGAAAGATGTGGAGAACTGTCCTCAAGTTCATGCGATTAAAATCACCAGCCACAGTAATAACAGGACTGGGAGGTGTGGTTTGCAGGCCCTGCGACAGTTCTGTAAAGTACACTCAGCACTTCTTTAGAATTAACTCCTGAAGAGATGCTAATGGCCAGAATAATAATAACGCTAAACTAAGCTTAGTTGTCAAAGTCATATTTTCCCAGTTTTCCATGATATGTTCAATACAAATTCTTATTTCTTTTCTTTTTATTTTGGAGTATACAGTATGACTTTGTTATGTGTGTCTGGTGCTGCTGGCCTTTTTCTGGCTCTTGGTCCCTGCCATGTTCTCACCATACGTTTCCTGAGCTGTGTGTGCTGCTCACCTCACCTATTTGGTTCCACCTTGAAGACCAAGCACTTTAAATGTGAACCATTCATTGATTTTTATGAAGAGTTGTGTAAAGTTGTACAGCTCATTTTATTGGGTTAGTCATCATTGTTATCATGAATCACGCCCACTGCTTACCTACAATATGATCTGGTACTTTGACCACTGAACAAATATTGGAAATTTTTGAATATTCATTTTATTGTATGTTTTGTGTGTTGAGCATTGGATGTTGAGATCTCTTTTAGCTCTTTTCTTTGGTGGCTATACTGTACTGCAATTGTGGGTTATTTTTTTACATTATTATTTTGCTGACATTTTGTCATCACTGGTGCTGATGTCCTAATACATTGTCAAGCACAGTGCCTCCCACATGAGTTTTATTGGAGACCATCTCCTTCTCCAACTCCACTAACACACACTGATCTTTCACAGCTTCTTCCGTGCAGTTTTAATTATCTTTTCTCCACAACGTCCCCTGCCTGCACATTTATACCACCAGCTCTTCTTTAAATCACCCACTTTAGAACATTAGACCATTAGAACACTCTAGATGAGAACAGGCCATTCAGGCCATTCGCCTGTTTTGTTCACTTATTTCTTCTGAAATAACATCAAGTCGAGTTTTGAAAGTCTCTAAATTCTTTCTGTCTACCACACTACTCGGTAGCTTATTCCAAGTGTCTATCGTTCTTTGTGTAAAGAAAAACTTCCTAATGTTTGTGTGAAATTTACCCTTAACAAGTTTCCAACTGTGTCCCCGTGTTCTTGATGAACTCATTTTAAAATACAAGTCTCGATCCACTGGACTAATTCCCTTCATAATTTTAAACACTTAACTCATGTCACCTCTTAATCTTCTTTGTCTTAAACTGTAAAGGCTCAGCTCTTTTAATCTTTCCTCATAACTCATCCCCTGTAGTCCTGAATCAGCCTAGTTGCTCTTCTCTGGACCTTCTCTAGTGCTGCTATGTCCTTTTTGTAGCCTGGAGACCAAAACTGCACACAGTACTCAAGATGAGGCCTCACCAGTGTGTTATAAAACTTGAGCAGAACCTCCTGTGACTTGTACTGCACACATCAAGGCGCTATATAACCTGACATTCTGTTAGCCTTCTTAATGACTTCTGAACACTGTCTGGAAGTTGATAGCTTAGAGTCCACTATGACTCCTAAATCCTTCTCATAAGGTGGACTCTCAATTTTCAGACCACCCATTGTGTATTCAAACCTCACATTTTTACTTCATATTTGTAATTCTTTATATTTACTGACATTAAAATTCATCTGCTGTCACAAATCTGCCCAAGCCTGTATGCTATCATGTCCTTCTGTGATGATATAACGGATTCCAAATTATCTGCTAATCCACCTATCTTGGAATCAACTGCAAACTTAACCAGCTTGTTACTTCTATTCCTATCTAAATCATTTATAGATTTATATATATTAAAATAATTTATAGATTTATATATATTAAAATGAGTTTCTCCAACCCAGTGTGCAGATCCAAGCCAGGATCATCTCCAGGATCGCCGGTGACGAGGGACACAGGCCCATGGATATAAATAAATGAACGGGGTGTAGCCTGCGGCCGGGGCTCTTGCCTGGCCTGAGAGGACCGTGATGGGGGCAAGCGTGGACGGAGCGTTACCTCCCTCAGGACGCTAGATGGCATCTCCTCGGGTTGTAGCAGTGCCTCTGACTCCTGCAGGGCTTCATGGGAGTTGGAGTTCCATACAGCCCTGTTGGGATCCGCAGGTGCCGCCAAGGGGTGCTGCAGCAAGAGTTACTGAGCCCTAATGGGCAGTTCTTCTGCCACACCCGGAAGTGCTGCCGGAAGTGCGTAATCAAACACCTGGTGCACTTCTGGGTGGACTATACAAGGGACCAGCAGACACCACTCCGGGAGCCAGAGTCGGGAGGAGGGAGACAAAACTTGACGGAGAGAAAGAGAGAAGAAGAAGTATTGGTTTGGTGGTTCTTATTGGGACTGTGTTGGGATCGGGGAGGGTGTTCACAGGCGAAGAAAAAAAAAACCATTTTGTTTGTTTTAAAAGTGTGCTTCCCATTTCTGTCTGTGTCAGGCGTTGATATGGCGCCTTTTGTTACAGGTGCTAGAAGATGCCTGTCTTTAAGTGCTCATTCATCTTCCTCTCACTGACAGACACACACACTCACCCTCTGCATGCTTTCTGAGGATGACTGCTTCTTCTAACAGCATTTCTTTTTCTAATTGGCCCCGCCCCTTCTGATAGAACCCCTCTCCTGGGCTCCGCCCTTTCAAACAACAGCTCTCTTTGCTGTTCCAGGCTCCGCCCCTACTGACAGTATCTCTCTCTCCCTCTTTCTCTCACTCAAGTCAGTGTGGAATTTTCTTGCCAAAAACACTACGGGTCCACATGGTTGAACATTACTGCAAGTTTTATTTATTTCTTTTTTTAGCAAGGTTAAATAGCCCTAATATTTACTGACGGGTCAAGAAAAACAAATAATTGCCATTCAGTCTATTAAAGAGTCCAGCAGCCCCAATTTACAAACCCCTTTGTGCCTCTTTGAGCCCCCTTCAAGCATCAGGGGTCAATCCTTCACTCATAAACTCCTCTGGGACTCAACCTCCCTATTGATACAAGCTTCACTTTTGGACAGCTTTGCCTGGCACTGTCCAATATAATTATAAGCTGAATAAGATATTTGAACACAATGTTATCTGTGTACCTCATGGCCTCAGTCCTAAGTCGTGGTTGACAGGCAGTGATGACTACACTGGCAGCTAAAGGCACAATTCAGTACGTAACTCCAGTCCACTATACAAGGATAGGGTCATTCATAGAAAAATACATTTCTAAATCTGTCAAATTGAGTTAGAGGAGACATTACGTACCCATTAGGTGCAAATAAATTGGCAAGCTGAAGATGAAAGTCCCCTCCTGTCTTCCAGTGCAGTGGTAGTGAGCCGAATCTGCAGAGGTCACATTAAGAATCCATAAAGAGTTGTCTCCTCTGATGACATGCCTCTCTCCAAATCCATTAGAATATATAGGCATACTGTCAACGGTGCGCACTACTGCCAGCAGGGGCTGCCCTTCATGTTCAACAAACCAGTAGATTTCTGAATCGTTGAGTTCACAATGAATGGACACATTCTGACCAGGCTGTGCTTTTATCACAACACCCTGAGCACAGAGGCAGAGGCTCCAAAACACCACGAGGACACCTGAGGATGAGAAAATAAATCACATGAGACACAAAGCATCAAGTAGTGATGGGCGATTCATGAATTATTGAGCTACAAGCACAAATGACTCGATTCAGCAGAGTGCAACAGGAGTGCTGCATCACACGCATGATGTTGTGAAGTTTAAGGCACATGGTGCTAGTATCACTCCTCAAATTCATGATTCTCATTCACTTATCATTTTGAGTGTGTTTACCAGTGAACTCTGTCACTGATGAATCTCTCATCCTCTTTAATAAAAGCCCTGTGTGCGTCCAGGTGTCCGTGTGTGTCTTCTGGTGAAGGGAGCATGCACGGGGTCACACGGCACGTGTTCAGTCTCTTCCTGTGCATTCCCTGTGCAGAGAGGGAGAGAGACGCACACACACACAGGAGCCCACGCGACAGACACACACACACACACACAGGTGTGTGCGCGTGCATTGTTGCAATGTTACTTTTCTTGGTTGTTTATTAATTTTTCAAATGTTCATTTTTTTACCCTGTGCTTAAAACTCATTAAAAAAAAATGTTTTTAGCGAGTGGGTTGTAAGGCTATAGCGCAAACTCTTCTAGTGTTAGTTTTCTCAGTTGTTCAAAGTTTTTCTCAGTGTTATTCAATGTTTTTACATTTAGTTCACTATTATGCTGTGCATTCAGTGGTTTATGCACTACTCTTCTAGCGTCCGTTATTGTAACGGGCTTAATGTCTAGTAATAATAATAATAATAATAATCATCATCATCCTCTTTAATAAAACCCTTGTGTGCATCCAGTGTCCATGTGTGTGTGTCTTCTGGTGAAGTGCGCATTTGCGGGCCACACAGCACGTGTTCAGTCTCTTCCTGTGCATTCCCTGTGCAGAGAGACAGACACACACAGGCGCGCAGTAACGCACACACACAGGCGCACGCGTATGTCACACACAGGCACGCGCGAGACAAACAGGCACGCATGACAGACAGACAGACACACACACAGACACAGAGGCGTGCTTAAGAGACACACACGCAAGAGACACACACAGAGGCGTGCAAGAGAGACACACACACACACAGGCGTGCGTGTGCATTGTTGCAATGTTACTTTTCTTGGTTGTTTATTAAATTAAAGATTTTTCAAATGTTCATTTTTTCCCTGTGCTTAAAACTCATTAAAAAAGTTTTTTAGCGAGCAGGTCATAAGGCTATAGTGTGAGCTCTTGCAGTGTTAGTCTTCTCTATTGTTCAAGGTTTTCTTAGTGTTATTCAATGTTTTACATTTAGTTTACTATTACGCTGTGCATTCTATGGTATAGTTAACTATATTTGTGCTTAAAACTAAAATATATATTTACATAGAGTTCATATGATCTGGAACGGATTAATTGTATTTACATGCAATCCTATTGGGAAATTACTTGGTTCACGACCAAATCAGGTTACAACCAGAGTTTTGGAGCGGATTATGGTCGTGAGCGGGTTCCACTGTATTACTGTCAGACAAAATTACAGGCATTTTACGGAAATACAAACCAGTATTACTGCGAGAGAAAATGAAAGGCACACAATACAGTGACGCATATTACAGCCACATACAAGGACCCTTGCCATAGACTGTTCATACTAATGTTTATGCACTACTGTTCTAGTGCCCGTTATTTTAACGGGCTTAATGTCTAGTAATAATAATAATAATAATAATAATAATAATAATAATAATAATAATAATAATAATAATAATAATAATAATAATAATAATAATGGCGACGGTGGCAGTGGTAGCGCTGCTGCCTCGATTAGGAGACCGGGTTCGCTTCCGGGTCCTCCCTGCGTGGAGTTTGCATGTTCTCCCGTGTCTGTGTGGGTTTCCTCCGGCGCTCGGTTTCCTCCCACAATCCAAAAGACATGCAGGTTAGGTGGATTGGCGATTCTAAATTGGCCCTAGTGTGTGCTTGGTGTGTTTGTGTGTGTCCTGCGGTGGGTTGGCACCCTGCCCAGGATTGGTTCCTGTGTTGGCTGGGATTGGCTCCAGCAGAACCCCGTGACCCTATTCGGGTTTAGCGGGTTAGTGGATGGATGAATAATAATAATAATAATAATAATACATTTTATTTATATAGCACCTTTCCCATGCCCAATATTTGTAAAGAAAACAAAAGATAGCTAAAAGGTATTACTTAGTTATGGAGTAATAAAAACCTTTTCATACTCCTAGTGAGTAGTAGGCAGCACGGTGGCACAGTGGGTAGCGCTGCTGCCTCGCAGTAAGGAGACTCCAAGTGGAGTTTGCATGTTCTCCCTGTGTCTGCGTGGGTTTCCTCCCACAGTCCAAAGACATGCAGGTTAAGTGCATTGTCCCTAGTGTGTGTGCCCTGCGGTGGGCTGGCACCCTGCCCGGGTTTGTTTCCTGCCTTACACCATGTGCTGGCTGGTATTGGCTCCCGCAAACCCCCGTGACCCTGTAGTTAGGATATAGCAGGTTGGATAATGGATGGATGGATACTGAGTACTATTACCATTAAATCTTCTAATCCTCTTAGGAGCTCTGCTGCCTGTGGTCTTTTCATTCTCACATTCACAAGGATTTGGTTCCTCACATCCTAAGCCTACAGGATCACATTTTGAAACTCAGTTATTGATTTAGTAATAGTCTCAGCTTTGCCTCTAAATTGCAGCTTACTACAAATGTAACCCCTAACCTTTTTATTTAGTTGGATAATTTATTGAATGTTACACAACCATCTGTTTAAAAGCCAAGATGTCTGTAGTTTCATCACAATGATAATGAGATAAATCTCATTTTTTTCATCTGAGATAATCTTCAGAATGCGAACAGGAGGCACAAACATGGAGACAGCTCAGTTATCAGTTAAACTAACGAGCTTGATGAACCGAATGGTCTTTCTAACATTGGTCAAATTTCTGATAAATCATAAGTGTAAATCCTCCAAATTGTTTCCTTAAAGGGCTTTACAGGCCTAGCCAGGCCTCTTTTTCTTGCCTGGAAAAGTTTCACTCTAATGGAGTTTCGGGGGTTCAATCCCAGCACCAGTACAGGTCCATAAGGGATTGGAGCCTTCAAAAGAAACTTAAAAGTGGCAAAATTATGTAAAAAAAAAAAAAAGGAGGAGGGTGACCATAAACCTCACTTTCACAAAGATCTTTATAAAAAGAAGTACTGATTAACAAAACAAACAAAAAAAAAAAAAAAATACAAACCATGACTCCAAAAAGCAAAAGTGGCAAAAAGCAAAAAGACAATCTTAATTAAACAAGGTCCCAATATGACAGATCAAGAGAATCAGAAATCAAAAAATCCAACAAGAAGTAACACAGCTTATAACTTTACAAATAACAAAATCTTTGACTGCTGAATCCTGCAGCTGTAACATCAGGGTGTCCTTGGCTCTTGGGGAAGAAACCCAGAAAGTACGAAGAGCATAAGCAAACTTAAAGATACAGTACAGAATTAACCAGAAATAGACACAATCATTAGAATAATCTCAACGAGAAAGGGCCAGTCAGCCCAACAAAGCTCGCCAGTCCTATTCACTTATTTCTTCTAAAAAACAGCAAGTCGAGTTTTGAAAGTCCCTAATGTCTTACTGTCTTGTTTCAAGTGTCTATCGTTCTTTGTGTAAAGAAAAACTTCATAATGTTAGTGTGAAATTTCCCCTTCACAAGTTTCCAGCAGTGTCCTTGTGTTCTTGATGAACTCATTTTAAAGTCACCGTATCGATCCACTGTACTAATTCCCTTCATCATTTTAAACACTTCAGTCGGGTCTCCTCTTAATCTCCTTTTGTTTAAACTGTAAAGGCTCAGCTCTTTTAATCTTTCCTGATAACTCATCCCCTGTAGACCTGGATCAGCCTTGTCGCTCTTCTCTGGACCCCCTCTAGTGCTGTTATGTCCTTTTTGTAGCCTGTAGACCAAAACTGCACCCAGGACTCCAGATGAAGCCTCGCCAGTGTGTTATAAAGCCTGAGCAGAACCAACTATAAAGGTTCAGCATAGCCTTCCATTATGAAAGGCTATTAGAATGGAAATTAGAATGGAATGGAAACAATATCAGAAATGAACTATAATAATTCCTAATTAATAAAAAGAAGAACACAACACAAAAATAGACATAAATATACAACTGCTCAGAATGTGCATTTTTCAATCTTGTAGACCTAATTTCAGATGCTAGATAAAAATCAATAAACACGGAATCACAGTTGACTTTAAGTTGTTCTATACAAGATTGACATTTACAGGCAACAAATTTACGTTACCCATGTAATGAGGTGAATGACTTAAGCATTATTCAGATTAGAATGGGAGAAAAGAAATAATACAGTGAACTATGTACAATATTCACAGCTCTAAATGCTCCAATTGAACGTAAACTGAGCATAAGCTCGGGTAAAGAAAGTCTTGAGGCCTATTGTTTTCAGTTTTTGTATATTCTAATAAAAACTGAATCCTAAACATACATAACAGATACTGTATGTAACCCTGAAACCAAGTAAGGTATTCATTTTCTTGTGTATTTTCTCTATCTTTCTCTTCATCTTGTGTGGACTGTTAAATGACTTCAGTATGAATCCTACTCAATACTCGAATCTTTCCAGTAACTTCATTATTTTAATTATGATTTCCCCACATAATTGTGCGCTCTCTTCCTCTCTTGGTCCCTAGAGGTCCACAATAATCCTCAAATAGAGTCTCCGAGGCAGTTAGCAAAGGCCTAGGGAGTCCCAGGGCGTCTCAGATTCGTGCTTTTAATTGCTCCCCATCTTCAGGCATTTCCGTGACCAATCCTCTAAAGAGTTTCTCTTTCATTCTGCTTCTTTTCTGCCTCATAGCCTTTTACAGTGCAGAACGTATTCACAGCGCGTCACTTTTTCTACATTTTGTTATGTTACAGGCTTATTCCAAAATTGATTAAATTCATTTTTTTCCTCAGAATTCTACACACAACACCCCATAATGACAATGTGAAAAAAGTTTACTTGAGGTTTTTGCAAATTTATTAAAAATCCCATGTACATAAGTATTCACAGCCTTTGCTCAATACTTTGTCGATGCACCTTTGGCAGCAATTCCAGCCTCAAGTCTTTTTGAATATGATGCCACAAGCTTGGCACTCCTATCCTTGGCCAGTCTCGCCCATTCCTCTTGGCAGCACCTCTCAAGCTCCATCAGGTTGGATGGGAAGCGTCGGTGCACAGCCATTTTAAGATCTCTCCAGAGATGTTCAATCGGATTCAAGTCTGGGCTCTGGCTGGGCCACTCAAGGACATTCACAGAGTTGTCCTGAAGCCACTCTTTGATATCTTGGCTGTGTGCTTAGGGTCGTTGTCCTGCTGAAAGATGAACCGTCGCCACAGTCTGAGGTCAAGAGCTCTGGAGCAGGTTTTCATCCAGGATGTCTCTTTCCATTGCTGCAGTCATCTTTCCCTTTATCCTGACTAGTCTCCCAGTTCCTGCCCCCACAGCATGATGCTGCCACCACCATGCTTCACTGTAGGGATGGTATCGGCCTGGTGATGAGCGGTGCCTGGTTTCCTCCAAACGTGACGCCTGGCATTCATACCAAAGAGTTCAATCTTTGTCTCATCAGACCAGAGAATTTTGTTTCTCATGGTCTGAGAGTCCTTCAGGTGCCTTTTGGCAAACTCCAGGCGGGCTGCCATGTGCCTTTTACTAAGGAGTGGCTTCTGTCTGGCCACTCTACCATACAGGCCTGATTGGTGGATTGCTGCAGAGATGGTTGTCCTTCTGGAAGGTTCTCCTCTCTCCACAGAGGACCTCTGGAGCTCTGACAGAGTGACCATCGGGTTCTTGTTCACCTCCCTGATTAAGGCCCTTCTCCTCCGATCGCTCAGTTTAGATGGGCGGCCAGCTCTAGGAAGAGTCCTGGTGGTTTTGAACTTCTTCCACTTACGGATGATGGAGGCCACTGTGCTCATTGGACGTTCAAAGCAGCAAAATGTTTCTGTAACCTTCCCCAGATTTGTGCCTCGAGACAATCCTGTCTCGGAGGTCTACAGACAATTCCTTTGACTTCATGCTTGGTTTGTGCTCTGACATGAACTGTCAACTGTGGGACCTTCTATAGACAGGTGTGTGCCTTTCCAAATCATGTCACATCAACTGAATTTACCACAGGTGGACTCCAATGAAGCTGCAGAAACATCTCAAGGATGATCAGGGGAAACAGGATGCAACCTGAGCTCAATTTGGAGCTTCATGGCAAAGGCTGTGAATACTTATGTACATGTGCTTTCTCAGTTTTTTATTTTTAATAAATTTGCAAAAACCTCAGGTAAACTTTTTTCACGTTGTCATTATGGGGTGTTGTGTGTAGAATTCTGAGGAAAAAATGAATTGAATCCATTTTGGAATAAGGCTGTAACATAACAAAATGTGGAAAAAGTGATGAGCTGTGAATACTTTCCGGATGCACTGTATGTTTCATGCTATCACAGTTCAAAGCTACAGCCTATCCTGGCAGTATTGGATGAAAGGTAGGAAATAGTTTTGGACAACAACCAGACGCAAGACTCAACCCCAGGAGAGTGGGTCTGGGAATCCCCTGCATCGTCATTTTACATTGGCATATGAATATTATTCTCTGTTACTTGTTGGAGAGCTGATGTTCCTCTAGAGGTTATTTTATGTCAGTGGAGGCTACAATGTGGTGTATGGAAGGTGTGACAATCAAGTCACTTGACTTGACTTGACTTGAGTGCTCTTCCCACTCCAGTAACCCTGCTGACACCTGCACTGACAAAGGAGAAGTGCGTCAGTTTGCTGACACTTTAATACCTCGCTGAATAAAAGTTCATATTGTTCAGATTTATAATAAGCATGAGTTTAATGACAGGATATTAGTGTATTTATACAGGGTGAGCCACAAAAGAAGTAGCACATTTCAAACATTTATTCTACAGAAACTCTATAAGTTAAAGCAAATTTCATTACGACACAAGAAAGGGCATACGAAACTGAGTTTTTCCACTTTGCTTTAAAAAAGATGTCTTCAAGGTGGTGGCCATCATTAGCAATACACTCTTCGAGACGATTTCTGAACGCTCGCATAACTCATTCGGCCATTTCAAGGAGAACAGCAGTGATTTTATGGTGAATAACATCCTTGAGGAGCTTCAAGGTTTTGAGGTTGGTGTATATATACCTTCGACTTGAGATAGAAATTGAACAGAGCAAGATCAGACAAACGTGAAGGCCACAAGACATTGACGCACAAGGAGATCAGCTTCCCTATAAAACCTGCTTGGATCTCCGTGCCGTATGAGCTGCTGCTCCATCTAGTTGAAACCAGGCATCCACCACATCCATTTCTTCAAGATGGGGCTGCAGAGAGTTCTCTAACATTCCAATATAATGTTCTGAAGTGATGGTGACTGTTGCTCCCCACTCCTCAATAAAGTAAGGGCCTACAATGGCAAATTCTGCAACGGTGCACCAAAGTGTAACATGCTCACTGTCTGGGGGATCTCTGATAAAGTTCATGAGGAATGGTTTCAGTCCAATAGCAAAAGTTTTGCTCATTTCAGCGACCTTTCAAATGGAAATATCCTCATCGTTGTGCATGACGATGACATCTCGATGAACATTTTGCAGAATGTTTGCGCACAACTCTCTACGGCTCTCCAAGTCTCTCTCAGTGAGTTCCTGCAGTGCCATCATTTTGTATGAATGGAAATTAAGGTCCTCATGCAAAATCAAAGAAATGTGTTGGAAATGCCTAAGGTAGAAGTGTGCTGAACGTCCAGGAGACTGCAAAATGGATGTCCTTACAACTCAGATGTGTTCAGGCGTTCATACAGTCCGAGGATGGCCTGGAGATTTTCTGCTCAATGTTGGACCCGTCTGTCTAAATTTAACCATCCTTTGAAGAATTGTTTTCCGATTTGGGATGTCACCGTTAGGAGGAATGCTGAAATGTGTTCAGATGGTGCATTGCACTGTGATGATGGATTCGTTGTTTTTGAAGAACGTTTCGACAGCGAAAGCACCGTGAGCACTGAACCAAGGCATGTAGATGGAAAACTACAAGAGACCACCTATCAAAAGACCCCCAACCCACTTGGCTGCTTCTGCCTCACACAATGACCTTGAGAAATGTGCTACTTCATTTTGGTTCTCCCTGTATTTACTCTAAAATAAGAATAGGGCAAGATTTGGGGTCCTTTGCAGCCAACCCCACATAACTGAAAAGATCAACGATCAGAAAAATGCATGTCATAATGCAAAACGAGTTGTCCTCTGTCTTTCATCTTAGGCTTACTGCCCAAGATGGTGGCTCTACCAAATATCAGGCATTTTGGGAGGAAGAGGCTGATCCGGATGGACAGACCACAGAAGTAAAGACAGAGGTGGATACAAAAAAGGTGGAGTATTCCTTTCTGCAGAGGGAGGAGAAGAGAAATTGTGATTATACAGCGCCATCTCCTGTCTGGGTGGAGAATTACCATCACCCAAGCCTCTTGTGCACACGCGTGACATTACATTTTTGCATTGCTTTTCTCTGAAACTGTAATATTTTATGTTTTAGTACTAAGAAAAAAACATTTGCTTGATGGTCGAGGTCTCCAGGACTCTGATCAAATCCAAATTGTAGTATGGTATATCATCTACTGTTGAATTCTGCTCTTTACTTGTAATATTTCTATAGCACTATTATATTGTGCCACTAATGGTGCACTGCTATAACGATAATGTGCAGTGAATCCACTTGACTTGAGCATTCCTAGTTTTCATCCTCTTTCTTTATCTGTACGTTTACCATTCATTTGCTCAGAGGTTGATGCCCTCTTCTTTTCTCCACCAAAACGGCCCGCTTCTTCTTTTTCTTCCGTCGGCATCTTTTTGCTTTAAAACTGATTAAGTCAGTGTTTGTGTTGCAATTACTTAGTACATTTTATTTAATTTTGCACTTAAGCTGGCACTTAAGTCTTCAGTCTGCCTCAAGAATGATTTAAGATATGAAGAGATAGGGGAAGTGATGGTGAAGGTGGTAGGGATAAGAATGGCGCCCGTACGTAGGAGCCACACTGCCGCCCTGCTCGTCACTGCCGAGAGTTGATTCTACAATAAAATAAAATAAAACTAAAAAGAGGAATAACCATGGAGGTCAATCATCACCCCAAATATAGATAATAGACGTTATGTAGTATACAGTTCTGCTTGAAAGTTTGTGAACCCTTTAGAATTTTCTAGATTTCTGCATAAATATGACCTAAAACATCATCAGATTTTCACTCAAGTCCTAAAAGTAGGTACAGAGAAACCAGTTAAACAAATGAGACAAAAATATTATACTTGGTCATTTATTTATTAAGGAAATTGATTGAATATTACATATTTGTGAGTGGCAAAAGTATGTGAACCTCAGGATTAGCAGTTAGTTTGAAGGTGAAATTGAGTCCGGTGTTTTCAATCAATGGGATGCCAATCAGGTGTGAGTGGGCACCCTGTGTTATTTAAAGAACAGGATCTATCAAAGTCTGCTCTTCACAACACATGTTTGTGGAAGGGTATCATGGCACGAACAAAGGAGATTTCTGAGGACCTCACAAAAAGAGTTGTTGATGCTCATCAGGCTGGTAAAGGTTACAAAACCATCTCTAAAGAGTTTGGACTCCACCAATCCACAGTCAGACAGATTGTGTACAAATGGAGGAAATTCAAGACCATTGTTACCCTCCCCAGGAGTGGTCGACCAACAAAGATCACTCCAAGAGCAAGGCGTGTAATAGTCAGCAAGGTCACAAAGGACCCCAGGGTAACTTCAAGCAACTGAAGGCCTCTCTCCATTGGCTAATGTTCATGTTCATGAGTCCACCATCAGGAGAACACTGAACAATAATGGTGTGCATGGCAGGGTTGCAAGGAGAAAGCACTGCTCTCCAAAAAACATTGCTGCTCGTCTGCAGTTTGCTAATTATCATGTGGACAAACCAGAAGGCTATTGGAAGAATGTTTTTTGGACGGATGAGACCAAAATACAACTTTTTGGTTTAAATGAAAAGCGTTATGTTTGGAGAAAGGAAAACACTGCATTCCAGCATAAGAACCTTATCCCATCTGTGAAACATGGTGGTGGTAGTATCATGGTTTGGGCCTGTTGTGCTGCATCTGGGCCAGGATGGCTTGCCTTCATTGATGGAACAATGAATTCTGAATTATATCAGAGAATTCTAAAGGAAAATATCAGGACATCTGTCCATGAACTGAATCTCAAGAGAAGGTGGGTCATGCAGCAAGACAACGACCCTAAGCACACAAGTCGTTCTACCAAAGAATGGCTAAAGAGGAATAAAGTGAATGTTCTGGAATGGCCAAGTCAAAGTCCTGACCTTAATAATCGAAATGTTGTGGAAGGACCTGAAGTGTGTAGTTCATGTGAGGAAACCCACCAACATCCCAGAGTTGAAGCTGTTCTGCACGGAGGAATGGCGTGCAGGAATGAGAAAAGTTACCGGAAATGTTTAGTTGAGTTATTGGGGGTCACACCAGATACTGAAAGCAAAGGTTCACATACTTTTGCCACTCACAAATATGTAATATTCGATCATTTTCCTTAATAAGTAAATGACCAAGTATAATATTTTTGTCTCATTTGTTTAACTGGTTTCTCTTTATCTACTTTTCGGACTTGAGTGAAAATCTGATGATGTTTTATGTCTCATTTATGGAGAAATATAGAAAATTCTAAAGGGTTCACAAACTTTCAAGCACAACTGTAGGTGCACCAAATTTCAGGTCAATGGTTCAAACGGTTTGCGAGGTACGGGTGACCTAAAATCCTGGACAGACAAACAAACAGCCACGGTAGGGTATAAAATATGCAGATTGATGATTACTTGTGTTTTGTTCTGTGCATTTTATTGTATTGACCCCCTTTTTTGATTAGGCTAGAAGATTAGATGTCTTTAAACTATTTGTAATACAACACTGACATCTAGTGGACTTTCATGTGATTTACAAATTGTTTTCAGTATCTTTATTTATTAGCCGATCACAATTTTATACATATTTATGTATCTCTGTAAACCTACATTTATTTGTACATAGTGTTCTGGTCTACCTTCCAATAAATTATCATTAAATTCCTATGTTGCTGTTGTGTGCAGTGCTCTGATTGATCTATTGATCAATTTCATTGATTTAAATCATTGACAATGTCATAAGAGTATTCCATTTTGTTGTAAACATAGAATAAGCAACTGGATTACATAAGGAGTACCAATGAGTCCAGGTGACAAAAGGCCATGTCACATCAGATGATTTTACTTAGGTGATCTCAACTGGTCGTAGGCTCAGTCAGCCGTACGCTCCCATGACTACCTGTTGTCTAGTCTGACATACCCCACAACTCACTCCAGCCAGTCTGCAATGCACCCCGAAACCAGTTTAGTTTTGTTTTTAGTTGTAAGGGTGGGCTTTGTGTGCATGAAAGCTGACAAGCAATGACTGCTTTTCCGGAAGTACAGTAAATAATATCAAATGCACCCCTCTGATTGTAACCTTTTGTTGTCTCCACATAGAATTCCAGTATGTTAGTAAAACACGACCTTCCCTCTTCTGAACCCATGCTGACTGTTCAGTAAAAGTCCTGTTTCTTATCTTTACTAATTCCTTCCATTAACCTCCCTGTGATGTACAATTTTCTTACCAGTGCTGTGCGTGAATTAGTTTAAGAGAGCGCCTTCATTGGACAAACTCATTTTTCTAAGAACGGCAAACTTAACGTAACGTATTCGCAAGTAAAGAACTTGAACGTGAGCCAGTTCAGCTTTATGTGACATTCTGGATCTGGTTTAGGTTCATACCCTGTAATGTAGCGGTGGAGCGAATCTGAATACGGTATTCAGATAAGTACAAATAGTGGATTTTTACAAATATTTATTTGTATGAATTTTTTGCCATTTATTTGTATTTGGAAAAAATAACGTAAAATCTAATTGGCAATGTCTGTGTCTGCCTGCTTGTGCTTAAGCTGCACCCCAGTTGACACGAACATGCGGTGAAGCTCCGCTTTCACTTTTAGGAAAATGGACTTTGAGAGGCCACTTTATTTTTTTTTCCTTATTGAGCATGCAATATGTGACGAGAATTTTGACCGGTAGTTCACTTACACACTGGTTCAACAGTCACCATTTGTGTCACACAGTTGGAAATAGAGCGACTATAATTTATATCCACTTTCCAACCTGTTGAATCCAAACACAGGGTCATGGGGGTCTGCTGGAGCCAATCCCAGGGCACAAGGCAGGAACCAATCCAGGGCAGGGCACCAACCCACCACAGGACACTGTGACGATGTGGGTTCTGGCTCCACACTCCCATCTGAGTTTTGGAAGCACTTGAACCCAACACCGTCGATAACGTAACCGAGTGAGCTAGTCAGTAAAGGCAAATAAACACTTCAGCAAGGGGTGGTGCAAAAAGTGAATAGTGCTTTTATTTAAAACAGTCAACAAAACAGGTGTTGAAATAAATAGTGCAGTTTTTAAAGTTCTTTAAATAAATAAATAATCCATTAAAAGAAACATGGAGGTAAAACCAATAAATAGAAAAAACAATCCTTAAAACCAGAGGTTAAAATCTTCTCATGGAAGCAGTCTTTAAAACAACAACAACAAATCCGTGCATCGTTTCTGTTAGCGTCTCACCTGCTTATCCCGTTTGGGCTTAGCAGCAGGCAAGACACTCTCTGCAGCTGCCCTCCTCTACACACTCGAGACTGGAGACCTCCAGATCCCTGGCTTCGGTTTGGCTCTCATCCCAGTTCCCGAGACTTGATTACCCCCAATGGCCAGGACGCACACATTGGGGACTCCACCACCAAGTCTCCGACTTCCGCTGCCTTTCCGCGGCCTTCTGTGGCTCATCGCTTTACCAGGTCACTGCTGCTACATGGTCGCCAGCGGAGCAACATCCACTCAAACACCCGGGTGACGGCCTTACACCCAGCTTCCTCACAGCTGCCCTCAAGCGCTCGATCGCGCGCCACCACACGCACGCACCGCCTGCTTCCTCACTCCCTGTAACCTCCGTCCTCTTTTCCTCATCTCTTTTTCTCCTCTCTCCATTTTTCCACCTCTCACAACCGACTCGCTTCTTTTAAAATGACGAGGGCCACAGCAGCTGCAGCATTAGCCATGGGACAATCACGAATGTGGGCAGTTCCTCGCCTGTGCACTCGGTGAGAAACGCCACGCCCTACGGATCGCCCACGGCTCGCTATGGCCCAACGCCCCTCGCTAAGCCGCGAGTGCGTCGATTATTTATTTAAAAATGGCCTTTACTCAGTGAGCTGTGGACCCGCTATACCACAGGACACACACACCAGGGACAATTTAGAACCGCCAATCCACCTAACTTGCATGTCTTTGGACTGTGGGAGTAAACCCACGCAGATACGGGGAGAACATGCAAACTTCACGCAGGGAGGACCCGGGAAGCAAACTGTGCCGCCATATAATAATAAATAAATTATTATTTACAGTATATGGATACTTCCATCTATTAAATTTCTTTTTTGACTTGGTGGATATTAGCATATATTGTTATACATGTTTGTTGCCGGGTTTAACTCAATAAAGTGTATTTAAATAAAAATGTCTTCATAATTATTGTATTTTATTAAAGAACACTGTAAGAGCCTAATATAAGGCATGCAAAATTGAAAACCATAAACTCATGGGTCATTTATTCTCACTCCTTAAAAAATACAAAATGAACAAAATTGAAATGGTGAACTATGAACGTGAATTTATTCATTTTAATCTGTGTGGACTGAACTTTGAGTGAGTTCTTGTGAGAGGTGAACTTGAACAACACTGATACTTACTGGTCTATAGTTGCTTGGATCTGCCTGATAAACCTTTCTGCATGATGGGATAATATTTGCCATTTTCCAGTCCCCTAGTGCATACTAACATCTTTAAAATTTGCATTAAAAGATTTATATCTGTAGTCATTAACTTCCTTAATCACTTGTGGGTAAATATTATCTGTTCCTGGTGATTTGTGTGATTTCAGCCTATTTAATCCAAGCAGCTCTTCTTCGTCTACAATTTGTAAATCTCTCAGTACCTCCTTAATAGTCCCTGTTACCACTGGGAGGTTATCTACTTCCTCATATGTGAACTCCTCAGAAAAATAGATGTCCGCCATCTCACTGTCTGTATTTTCAATTCCCTTTTACTATTCCTGATGCACTTCACCACCTCCCCGATTATTCTTATTGCTATTAAAATACTGAAAGAATCTCTTAGGGTCTTCTTTCACCTTACCTGCTGTATTCTCCTCTAACTGCCTTTCTGCCTCCCGGCTATCCTTCTTAATGGTCGTCCTCATGCTCTCATACTTCCTACAATTTACATTGGAGTTATAAATCTTATAAAAATATGAGTCAAGGGTTATATGTGTACTTGCTAAACTCCTTAAGCACTTAAGTAACACAATTAGTAGCCAGTAATTACCTGTAAATTCACAGTGTACAGTGATTTTCAGTCTCATGAATATCCAGTCAATCAACTCCAGCATCGCTGGTCCAAAACCCGGGTGAGAAAGGAGGAGGGATGAGCGTTGGGTTAGCAACCTGACCCCATAAAAAGCCTACATGCTATAGAAACAGAAGCAAAATAAAAAACGTTGCACATGCTCGATGTGATGAAGACAAATCGTCCTAGAAATGTATGAAGGCTATGGATGAATCCCAAATGGGAGTTCATAATCTGATGAAGAGCCTGATTCTACATACCAAAACCACAGCCAGGATTGGTGAGTGGAATATACAGACGCTGTACCAGACTGGCAAACTTGCTCAGTCACTTCGCAACTTTGACAACAATACTCTGGATATCCTGGGTGTCAGCGAGATCAGGGGGACTGGAAATGGTAAAATGACCAGCCACGTCAAGACAAACGTATATACTCGTGTTTAAGTTCTCCCGCAGATAAGTCGGGGCTTCATTTTACCGTATAATTTCCGGTATTTTATAATTTCGGTCATATAAATCGAATGCGGAAAAGTCACGCTATTGGTCTAAGAGATTATGATATGCCAACGCCCACTTGAGAGAGAAACCACGGAGCACACAGCCTTTTATTTGTACGTAATGTGTCTACGTGACCACACGGTAATAGCCGAACTATTCCAAAAGCGACGTTTGCACTGATTTGTGTTTTTTGTCCCTCACACCCTCATACACCTTTATCTTAAGAGCATCCCTTATTTACGATCCACCGTTCGATCAGAAGAAAATGTGAAGCTGGTTTTAAATTAAAAGTCATTGAAGTATCGAAAGAAATTGGTAACTGCGCTACTACAACAAAATTTGATGTGTCTGAGAAACTGATGTGAGATTGAAGGAGACAAGAAGATGTAAAACAAATATTTAAGGGTCACATTTTTGAACGGGCGTATAAGTCGGGGTCTGATTTTATGATCAATTTTTCGGGTTTCAAGATCCGACTTATCCGTGAGTATCTACAGTATTTTATACTCAGGCCCTGAAGAGAAGCACATTCTAGTGTGGCATGCGGATGGGATTGGAGCCCAGCGAGGAGGGCGTGTGCCTCCTCCAGACCACGAGGGGGCCCTGTAGGGGTCTATGGCCACCTCCAGGCGGCGCCCCGGTGTCTGAAGAACCCTGGACCTCAGCACTTCAGCCACACCCGGAAGTGCTAGGGGAAAGAGGACTGGGAACACCTGGAGGGCTTCCGGGGAATTTCCACCACACGGGGGCGTGTCTGCGGGGGATTGCCGGGGAAGCAGTTGGAACCCATCCGGGTTGGTATTCATCAGCAAGAGTCGGGTGGAAGAGGACGGAGCTCGAGAGAGGAGTGGAGGTGACCAGAAGGAAAGGCATTTAGTGACTGTGAGGCCTGGACTTTGGGGGATCAGTGCTGGAGGCACTGGGTAGTGCACTGATTAACTTTGTAAATATTTGTAAAATAAACATGTGTTGGGTGAAGAAACGATGTCCGCCTGTCTGTCTCCGGGTCCAGTTCCACACTAGGTGTCGGTTTACTGCTGACTAAAGCTGCAGAGAAGGCGCTGATAGGATGGACGCCTGTAAACAATCGTGTTATCACAGCCCAGTTCCAGATCACAATTGTGCAAGTTTATGCCCTAACCGAAGACATATGATGAAACTGACAAAGATATGTTTTACAGCCAGCTCCAAGATGTCTTCATCGATATTCCCAGTCAAGATGTTCAGCTTCTCATTGGTGATATGAATGCACAAATTAGTAATGATAACCAAGGAGTTGGTACACGTAATTGGAAAGCGTGGGTCATACCGACAGACAACCGACAATGGTAACTGCTTAATCTTGTTTTGCAGCATTGATGGCTTATGTATTAGCAACGCCGACAAAGCACACAAAGACATTCACAAGAAGACATGATGATCACCAGATGGAATCACCAAGAACGAGATTCATTACGTTTATGTTAGTAAGTGATGGAAGTCATCATTGCAGGATGTTCGATGCTATAGAGATGCAGACATTGAAACTGACCATTAACTTTTTGAAAGCAGCCATACGCCTTTGGTTAAAAAGACTCGAGGAACATGCACCAGATTGATCCTATGTAGTGGAGAAGTTGGACGACAGCACAGTTTCAAATCAACCAAAGAACAATGGGCATTATTCCAACAAATTGTTACAGAGACCGCAGATCAGACATCCGGAGAGAATGCTGAATACAAGAAACATCCTGGGTCTTGACAGATGAGTGAAAAGAAGCCAAGAGGCAAAGAGCGAAAACATAATTGCCAAGTTTAGAAGCTATAATGAAATATCAGCTGCTGAATCGCCGAGTAAACAGCACAAAAACGTGGACAAGAAAATGTGGCTACAGTTAAAAGGCAGAGAAGCTCAGTGAGCAGCATCCCGAAATGACTCCGAAACACGATCACATTGTCAGGGAACTAACCAGTGGTGTGCAGAGGAGTGGGGGCGAGGGGGCGATGACCATGGGCATCCATATCTAGAGAGGCATCCCACCCAAAGTGTGTTGCTGTCTAGAAGATCCCTGTTTCGAAAATAATTTTAATTTAATATGAACAAATTTCAGTTCTTATAGCTCATTCTCAGTGAAGCACTATGACTTCTAAGCGCTAGAAGTAATCACACTGGGCCTGACTGGGCCCCGCATAGTGAGAAGAGGCCTTCCCTTGAGAACCTTATGATAAACCTGTTTATGTCACATGGGTCAGGAAATTGACCCCACGAGTCAAAAGACCTTGAAAAGGGCTTCAGCACAACTTGAGAGATGCTCCGCTCCATCTTCATCCCTCAGTCCCCTATGCGCAGTGAACGTGTTAAGGGTCATTTGTCCAACCTTGGTGGTGCAGTGAAGTGTTTTTCTGAGACTGACTTTTCCTCACTTATTATCTTATCTCTTGTGTTCTTTTTCTCGCTAGTCCAGTAAGGTAAGTCGGAGAAATATGAAGTCTGTGTAGCTCGAGTCAATCTGAGGTATATTATAATTCTTACATGTACAGGAGTTCGGTCAGGATTCTTGACCTTTCACATGCAAGCTTTATAAGCAACACTAAAGTCAAACATTGTTATAAATGGTGACAACTATTCATTAAAATATTAGATTTTTGTATGTACATTGGGAACCGTACCGAACAATGACGGGCGTACGGCCACGTTTTCGCCCAACGACACAAGATTGCCTGCAAAAAATGGGACTGAAACATCCTCCGAGAGCAACTTCTCTCAACCACCCAAGAACAGTTTGGTGACCAACAATGAACAATCCAGCATGATGGAGTTATAATGCAAAAGTGAGAACTACGTGGCTCGGGGAACAAAACATTGAAATTTGGGGTCAGGAAACCCCCTAGACCTTTAATTCTATTTAGAATCCTCAAGAGGTGGGTGGACAAACAAAAAACCCCACCAGTTCTGATTATACAAGAATGGGCAGCTGCCATCAGTCAGGATTGGACCCAGAAAGTTGATTGACAGCCTGCCGGGGTAAATTGCAGAGGTCTTGAAAAAGAAAGAACGGCCAACACTACAAATATTGACTCTTTACTTAAACTTCATGGAATTATCAATAAAAGCCTTTGAAACTTCTGAAATGCTTATAACTCTATATCGGTATTCCATAGAAACATTTGAGAAAAAGATCTAAAAACACTGTAGCAGCAAACTTTGTGAAAATTGATACTTGGGTCATTCTCAAAACCTGTGGCCATGACTGTACATAACATTGTATCTGCACGCTTCTGTAATCACGGAGACGCTACAGGAGTGTGAAATCAAAGACAAGACTCACACGTAGCTTTGACCCTCAGGCCACCAGACTTGTGAATAATACTGTACGTGCGTCACTACTTCCTCCACTTTCCATCAGTTCCATTGACTGTGACTGCACCAGGCAGTATTTTACTTCTTGTATTTTTTTGTTTCTGACTATTTTCTGACTTCTGTCTAATTATTAGTTTTAGGTGAACTTCTATCTAATTTATTGTTTGATGTAAGGAGAGACTGCCAAAGTAAGAATATCACTGCATGGTTTGAACCATAGTTTTACGTACTGTGCATACGACAATAAACTTCTTGAATCTTGAAACTTGAAAGAGAACATAACATCAGCCACCAATAACCAAAAGATGTCCCCCCACTCATACAATCCCCCCGCCTCCGTCCTAACACCCTCTGCACTTTCACTTCTCGCACATCGCAGTTTTTCACTTTGACAGCTCGGTCGACCTGGTGTCCCAGTGTAGTCTCATTGCTTCACTTTACTGTAAATGTAAATATCTACCTGTATATGCTTTACTTCTGACACGTTTCCTTTGTCATTTCATTCCACATTTTAAGAATCCGGTAAGCTTTCTAGTTATAAATTGAAAGGAACTCGATTAAGGAATACTCACACACACTCCTGTGGTCCATGTCCTGTCACTTCAGCAGCCGTTTCTAATGTTTGGTCCTTTGAATAACGAAGCAGTGACGTCACTCTGAAGCTTCTCACATCTAGCAGACCACAGGCATAGCCTGTCTTAAATATGTGTCAGCCCATTTCCTGTCCTTGACATTTTTGCTTGTCATAAGACCTAAAACGTGATTTTCAGTATGTAGGATGCACGTGCAAGATATTTTTAACAACAACAACACCATTTATTTCTATAGCACGTTTTCATACAAATGAGTGCATTACAAGACCTTCTTCTTCTTCCGGCTGCTCCCGTTAGGGGTTGCCGCAGCAGATCATCTTTTTCCATATCTTTCTGTCGTTGTTATCTTGTTCTTTTACACCTGTCACCTGCATGTCCTCTCTCACCACATCAATAAACCTCCTCTTTGGCCTTCCTCTTACCTGGCTGTTCTATCCTTCACACCCTTCTCCCATTATGCCCAGCATCTCTCCTCTGCACATGTTCAAATCAATGCAATCTGGCCTCTCTGACTTTGTCTCCCAACCATCCAACTTGAGCTGACCCTCTAATGTCCTCATTTCTAATCATGTCCATCCTCGTCACAACCAATCTTAGCATATTTAACTCTGCCACCTCCAGCTCTGTCTCCTGCTTTCTGGTCAGTGCCACCGTCTCCAACCCATATAACACAGCAGGTCTCAATACCATCCTGCAGACCTTCACTCTTGCTGATTACTCCTGACACTCTTCTCCACCCACTCAACTCTGTACTGCACTCTCTTTTTCACTTCTCTTCCACACTCCTCATTACTCTGTACTGTTGATCCCAAGTATTTAAACTCATCTACCCTCGTCAACTCTGCTCCTTCATCCTCACCATTCCACTGACCTCCCTCTCATCTACACACATGTGTTCTGTCTTGGTGTTCCTACTGACCTTCATTCCTCTCCTCCTCATATCTCCACCTCTCCAGGGTCTCCTAAACCTGCTCCCTACTCTCACTACAGATCACAATGTCATCAGCAAACATCACAGTCCACAGGGACTCCTGTCTAATCTCGTCTATCAACCTGTCCATCACCATTGCAAATAAGAAAGGGTTCAGAGCCGATCCCTGACGTAATCCCACTTCCACCTTGAAGGCATCTGTCACTCCTACCGCAGACCTCACCACGGTCACACTTCCCTCGTACATATCCTGTACAACGAATGCCTTACAAGATGAGGAAATAAAAAAGATAAAGTTAAAAATAAGAGTTGGCAATACTAACTAACAAAGAATAAAGTGAGGTCTGATGGCCAAGAGGACAGAAAAAACAAAAACAAAAGAACTTTAAAGGGCTGGAGAAAAAAAAAATCTGCAGGGGTTCCAAGGCTATGAGACCACCCAGCCCCCCTAACATATCTCAATCAGTCCCCATGGTTTTCAGGCTTCACATGGAAGAACTTGATGATGATGATGGTCATGTGGACCTCTGGCCTTCAATCCATGAATGTAAGGACTTCACGGTGCTTTGATCGAGAGGTGGTGGCACAGATGACCACCACACAAAAACAGAAAAAGAACAGCGGAGAAAGTAGAGGTTAGTACGGATTGTGGAGCCACGATAGAAATAATAATGGTAACTAAATGCATATACAGAATATCAGGGTTACACTAAAATGAAGTTATAAGAAAGCTGTTTTAAACCAATGAGTTTTTTTTTCAGTTTTTTAAAGTGCTCCACTGTATCAGCCTGGCGAATTTCGATTGGTCAACTTTTTCAGATTTTAGGTACATAACAGCAGAAGGCCGCCCGCCTCAGCACTTCTTTTAAGTTTAGCTCTTGGAATTCTAAGCAGATCCTCATTTGAAGATCTAAGGTTACAATTTGTAGTGTAAGGTGGGAGGCATTCTGAAATATAAGATGGAGTGAGATTATTGAAGAGTTTGTAAACCATCAGCAGTATTTTAAAATCAATTCTAAATGGCACAGGTAACCAGTGCAGTGATATCAGAACTGGGGTGATGTGCTCGGATTTTCTTAAGAGAATGAAAACTTGAAGGCACTTTGGAATGAAGTAACAGAATGATGAAAGAGATCGCCATGTTAGGGACTGACTGGAATTATGCTTAGGATTTTGGGGGCATTACTGCTCAAGGCCAGGTGCCATCTTAATGCATGGGCATGCTGTGCAGTTGCCCGGGGGGTCCTTTACTAATCTTTGTATGTTGTGACTTGCTGAGTTATTGTGTAGGCAGGAACCCCAGGGCACCTATAATGCTGTTAAGACAGCCCTGCCCAAGGCTGCCATTTCAATCAGTCTGGCACTTCTGTGCTTTGTATCTTCAGGTTTGCTGCCCACTACCTCTTTTCAGAAGATTTATTGCCATCCACCAAATGACTTTACAAATTGTTGGTCAGGAAGTCATGAAAGCAAACCGCACTCTTGTTTTTTACCCTGATGAAACATTAAGAGAAGATGAAGAACGCCTAGGTGTCCAGTGCTGATAACCTCGGCACAAAGTACGTGGACTGAAGCCTTTCTCATAGCGGGTTTAGTCTTTAAATGAAAAAAAAGAAAGGACTTTGATTCACATTGTTGTTTGATTTTGATTTTCCACTTTACTACTCACATACTGCTGTCTGCTGTTGTTGATTTTGTTTGATGTTATTGATTTGTGTGATAATTTCAATTCTTTACTGTCATGTGTACAAGTACCATGTACAATGAAATGCTTGCTTACATGTGCCCCTGCAGACAGTGAACATAGACATAATTGTAAATATTCATGATTTGCATTCTGATTTATATTTGTCTGGCTCTTTTGCTTCCTTCTAATCCACATAAATTTTGGTTTCTGAGCCACCAGGAGGAGAGAACAGATGACTGGGTTGAGCATTTACCTTAAGGAATTCATCTTTTTGGACCATTCCATCCTTTTATAGTTATGTATGATAGCTGCATGTGTGAGGCAAAGACAGGCGGCTTGCAGAATACAACAGACATGCGCAGACTACAAAATCCTTCCTGGTTAGGGGATGACAATGACATGGCCACATACCAGTGCCCTCCATGTTGTCTGGGATAAAGACCCATTTGTCCTTGATGCCCCTTTCTGCTCCACAGTTTATAATAACAAATTAAACAATTCATGATGTGTGGACCCATGTCATGGACAGTAAAGGGAGTGCGGGAGAAGAAGCTGGAACTGGCAGAAATGAGAACATGGAGATGGACGTGGGGTGTGGGGAGTTGGAACTACAGTAGATTAGGGTAATACAACTATATGGCATGCTTAGGCACCCTGACTCCCTCATAAAGCACAAATTTGAACTTTTTCTTGTTTTTAAGACCGAAGAAAACCTCGAAGCCGCCTGAGAAAGGCCAAGTTCCGTTTAATCCATCCGGATACAAAGTACTGTCGCACACGTGCGAATAGGAGACAACTAAAGGGCCTGAATAATAGTAATTCCATGCCTGACCAGGGGGTGGTGAGGTGCACTAATTGTCTCTCTCTTTTCCTTACAGACCATTCTCAGGAAATCCCATCCGGTTCTGGCGCCTCTGATGAGGTCACTTCCAGTTCTGGCAATATTGATGACGGCACTTCCGGCTCTGTTGCTAGCGTTGACGTCACTTCCAGTTCTGGTACTGCCGATGATGTCACTTCCGGCCCAGATGACATTGATTCCTCCATTGGCCTTTAAAGCCGCCATCTTTTATAACTTCACTTTAACTTAATCCTGATACTCTGTATGTTCAATTCATCATAATAACTACTCATGGTGGCTCTAAAATCCGTACTGACCCCTACTCTCTTTTTCTGTTTCTTTGTGGTGGTGGCCTGCGCCACCTCCACCTACTCAAAGCTTCATGATGCTCCAACAATGATGGATGGATTAAAAGGCAGAAGTCTGCATGACCATCATCATCAAGTCCTTCCATGAGAACCCTAAATCCAAAGAGGACTGTTTCATTTATGTTAGTAAGAATGCCCAGAGGGGACTGGGCAGTCTAATGGTCTGGAATTCCTACAGATTTTATTTTTTTCTCCAGCCGTCTGGAATTTTATTTTTTTTTTGTTGTTTTTTTCTGTCCTCCCTGGCCATTGGACCTTACTCTTATTCTATGTTAATTAATGTTGATTTATTTTGTTTTTCTTATTGTGTCTTTTATTTTTCTATTCTTTATTATGTAAAGCACTTTGAGTTACTGTTTGTATGAAAATGTGCTATAGAAATAAATGTTGTTGTTGTTGTATCTTATTTCAAAGTTCAGTTCAACTGTGGACTCCGATCTGTAAAGATCTGTTTGTTATTTTCAAACCATTTGCAGCCAGGATACAATATACGGGTGGCTGCCCCAAACCTTTATGATGTCGCTGAGTAATACCTGTGACAGACCTAATGCGTCTATCCAATGTCTTTCTTTCCTGAGCCAGACCGTTTAATTCTAAGTATCAGAATTGAACATGATTTTTCCAGAATAAAATGTTTATATAAGACCGTCTTGTCCCTCCTGACTCTCCAACACCCTGAAATGTCGGACGAACCTAGATCTCAAAGCAGTTTTGGTTTCCCCAATTTAAATCAGTCCCTATGCTCCACACTGGATCCCATAAACTGCATCTGATTGATGTCTGTTTATTATAAAACAAAATCTTGGAAGGTTAGAAGGAGACGAGACGTGATTTTCTCAGAGAGACACTTTCATGTCCCACGAGATGAGACTTTGTGCCAAGAGATTTAACCACATCCAGGGCCGAAAATAAAAGACAAACAGTAGAAGACAAAGTAAAAAGTCGTAAAGAATTCAAAAACATTGGCGCAGTACACATGCAGAGCAGGTTAGAGATAATGGAAGTAGTAAAATTCGAAAGTCTCAAAAAATGAAAGTAAAGATTGTATGAGTGCAAACAAATGGAAATAATTACTAGGTGAAAAAACGGAACAGCAAAAAGACATCAAATATATTGTTCAGATTTTGTTGGAGACTTGTAGATTGTATATTTCGTGTTGCTATCAGGGAAAAAATAAAGTAGCGTTTCTTCCCAATGAAGAGGCGAATCCGTGACACTTAATAGATTTGTTGTTTGGTGAAAGTGAAATGCCACGAGCGAAATCATTTCTTATTTGTATGAACGCTATTGTCAGACACATTTCTTGTAGAGAGAGACAAACGATATTCACTCACGGGCAGTTATATGTTGCGTTGTCACGATGTAACTCCAAACACGGAATCAAAATTCGATGTAATATTGATGGAAAGGTAAAAGCGAAAAGAGATTGAATATATAGACATAGGTGATACGACAGAAGTGCGCTGCGTGAGATGCAGATCACGCAGCATAGCAGCAGCAGCAAGCCAGCAGCGGATCAAGCAAAGAGGAGGTAAAAAAACTGAATTTATTTCCCTTTGTATCACCGTTTAAGAGGGAGTTTTGAGGAGCGACCACATCTCCTTGGGATGCATTCAGCCCCCCTCTTCACAACGCGAGCGGCACAGATGCGAAGTGGCTGGCGTGTAGCGGGATGGTAATGGATGAGGTTGGCGAGTGAAGCAAGCAGGCGACAAACCCCCTATTTAATTCAAATGATTGACAAACAGACAGCTCCCTATTTGTTTTATTGTTCTTAAGCATTTTCTTACGTACAAATGGGACCACCCAAGCACACCTGTGCTGCATTGCCCTGCCATATTGGGTTTCCTTCACATCTGAGAGTAATTCCAGTTCACCATGATGAGCCATCTGGAACACAAAAGGTGCCGCCTCACCCCAGAGTCAGGAGGAAGACGGATTATGCTTGCCCATGGAGGAGTGGAGGCAGAATGAGGAAGAGGAAGAGAAAAAGAGGTGGGACTGTTTTAATTTTTTTTGGTGCTGATGTGGGGAATGAGGGAAAACCACTTCCCCACTTGTAAATGAAACGTGTGTTGTGCCTCCTTTATGCCTGGCATCGGTCTGTGCCGGGGCAGGGGTGGATGGAGTGCCCCATGGTGCTTCACAAGAGTTACAAAAAAGGACAGAATAAGAAATGAGACCATCAAAGGTCAAACAAAAGTGGGAGAGACATCTAAGAAAGTCCAGGAAAGGAGGCTGAAGTGTGGTTAGCAGAGACAATGAAGATGAGGGCACGAGAGTGGTGAGAATGGAAGAGGTGGCTGGAGAAAGGAAAAGAGGATCGGAAGGTGAAGGACTTGACTGAGCTGTCTGGAGAAAGCTGATCAGGCATATCAGCCCCACACAGAAGTGGGAGAAGATGAAGTGGAAGAGCAAAGATCAGACGGAATATTAGATTGAAGTTCTTATTTAAAAGTGTGAAGCATTACCAAAAAAGGACCTAAGGGGAGATGACACCACAACTGTAATTTCGAGTAAAAATGCACAAAAATCCATCCATCCTTCAGTCTTCCAAACCCCCTTTACCATGAGCAGGGCTGTAGGGCAGCTGGAGACTAAGTCCGCAAACATCAGGGCACAAGACAGGAACGATTCCTGATGGGGTGCCAGCCCAATGCAAAAATACACAGTAATGAAAAATAAGGATTTGTGCCCAGCAGGGTGCATTAGCCCAATAGTATGGATGAGGTTTAAACGCTGTATGATGTATTGTGGGAAGGTCATCCATCCTACACCTTCATCTGAAAGTCACAATATGACCCGACTTTTTACTCTTTTTGATTTTTCTATTGGTTTATGGGGCTTTGGAACATGAGAAACCAATTTCTGAAATTAGTTTTGTTGGTTGAACATCATTGCAGAAGTTGTTCATTCATTTTTCACACCTTGCTTTTCCTGAGCTACTTTTAAGGAAAAAACTTGAGCCCTCGGCTAATCCCCAAAAGGACTCTCTTGGACTGAAGTGATACGAATGACAAGCTTAAGTTGACGAAGATATTTCACAAGATCGTAACACGTTAACCACCTCGGAAGTTTTTGGAGGAAACACAGTAATGATGCCTATCTCTTTATCACATCGGACATCACGACTAGACATAAGCTAGGCTAAGTGACAGCGCGCATATCTTGCCCTTAGCAGTGTCACATACGTGTGCTTAGGGGACGGTTTCAGGGCCTATTTAATACTGGTGGGGTACAAAATCTGTACATTTTGGTCTATATTTTTATTATATTTAGATTAAGACAGAACAACAGATAAACTTAAATACAGGAGACTAGCATGGACAGTTAACATCAACGGCAATTTGTTTTCCTGAATTGCACCGATATCTGTAACATCTGTTTGAGACACCTCAGGCTGCATTGATGCTTTTATCACCAGTAAAGGGAAGGGCATAGGGACTAAATTGGTTTACAGCTTCAGACAGGAGATTGACTATGTCTCCTGGCTGGCCTGGGAACGCCTTGGGATTCTCCCAGAAGAGCTGGAAGAAGTGGCCGGGGAGAGGGAAGTCTGGGCCTCTCTGCTTAAGCTGCTGCCCCCGCGACCCGACCTCGGATAAGCGGAACAGGATGGATGGATGGCTTCAGACAGGAGATTGTTAAAACATAAAAAGGAACTGTATTGCTTGGGAAAACGGAAGTACTCAAACTAAAGAGAGAGTCGGAGCAAATCCATTCATCATATTGACAGCCAGCCTATCAGACTATCTAACAATCACGTGTTGCAGAACCCCCAGGTAGAATTTGATAATAAAAATGCCTCGTCTGAAGAGCGAAATCAGAAGAAGAGAATGAGAGGGTGAGAGCAATGTCAGGAGAGGGCGCCGGCAATGTGTGGCCGTTTCCATCTGATCGTCACAAAAACGTCTCATGAACATCTAAGAGTGCGAGATCAATGCTGCCCTTTGTTATTCATCCTTATATTCTTTACTTTTTCATAAGCTCTTCCTAAAGACTATATATATCCAGAATTTACTACCAATCTTATTTTCTATTATTCTTTGTATTATTCATGTATTAAATACCACACTGCTTTTAACTTTCTATGCTTTGTCTTAATATCTAGAGCAACTGAAGTATTAAGGTAGATTTCTCTGAGCACTTGGTGCAGCAGGAGGTTCGCCATACACTCTGTGCTGCGATGACACGGGTCCTCAAAGAAATCAAGGTGCATGTTTATTAATGTCTTTACAAAATTAAGAAAAGTGAAGAAATTGATAATTCTCTAATAAAATGCTTCCAGGATGGCTGAATCAGAAAATGGGATTTGAACGAGTGTGCCTTCACATTTTCATTCTAGATGATGAATAATCGTATTGTAATAAGAAGAGACTTGAGGCATGGCAAGGTTTGGGGCAGCCACCCGTTTAATGCGGTTTCCTGGCTGCAAAAGCAATTGATTCATGTAAGGCAAGTTTACACGACAGAGTCCAAAACAGAACTGCCTCCCAGAGCAAAGGTAGGAAGGAGGCTTTATAGGACGGTGGGCGGAAGTGATGTCGTCCTCGGGGCTGGGACCGGAAGTGATGTGTCCCGCTTCGAGGTGATGGCCCCTGGTGGGATTTCTCGGGAAAGACCTGTAGGGAACTCAGAAAGAGCGTCAGCGTACAAGGGCAGATGTATTATCAGTCCTCTCTAAGCCCTTCAGCTTCCTCCTATGCACACGTGTGTGACAGTATGTACCATCAGTGCTTTGTGACAAGCATTACGATAAAGGGGGCTCTAAAATGCAAAGATGAACTCTTTGGACACCACAATGTACTCCTGCATGCCTCCATAATGCTCTCTCACTTCTCACACACGACTGCCACCCTCAAGGCTTGGTCACATTCTCACGGCCCACCAAGTGTGTCACTTGTCCCCGATTCTGACATCTAACGTTTGCACCTAATGCTTTATACCAATAGAAATTTGACCTGCTAATACTGCCGAACAATTTAAAAAACTGCTAAAAACACATTAATTTATAATGACTTTGTCGTAGCTACATTTTATTTGTACCCCATCACACTATATGGGCAATGATTTATCATTTTCCTCTGGGTTCTGCAATTCCGTGTTCCTCCTCTGTATTATTGTGACATAAGTCTTCAGGGTGCAATAAAACATTAAAATGAAGAGGCGGACCATCATCCCGTAACCAGTGTCTGTCCAGAAGGTGACGCTTATGTGCCACTAAGTATGCTCTCATTTATTCCAATGGCTTTCTTAAATACCAAATCACCACCATGATGGCTTTCTGTTTTCAAATCTACTTTATTTGCTATTTGTCAATTACAATCACACACTTTTTCGCCGTTGCTCACCACCATGACGGCTTTGTATTTTCAAATCTACTTTATTTGCTATTTGTCAATTACAATCGCACACTTTTTCGCCGATGCCCTATCTTTAGTGGGCCTCGGGTTGCTTTTCTTAAGTTCACCATGCATTGTTTTCATTTCCTCATCTTCTTTGGTTCTGTGAAGATTGTCATAGGACTCATGGTCTGCATGGGAGAGATCCTGCGAAACAATGAAAAGTAAAGTCATAACTTCATTTTACAATACAATCTAATGACCATAAGACCAGGAACATTTTTAGCATGAAAAATTTGGTGGGGCCACATGGACCTGAGAGACAGAGGGAGGGAGGGAGAAAAAGAGAAAGCGAGACAGACAGACAGACAGACACTCTCTCAATGGGCGTGGCTTGTAAGAGAGAGCAAAAGGGGCGGAACCACCTTGAGAAGCCGTGTAGAGTGGGTGTGCATGTGAGAGATGATAAAGCACCTAAAGAGACCCACTTACTAGACCTGCTCCTCAGGTTAAATCCATTGGTCTAGTTAGGTGGCCACCAGCAAGTCTCAGGGAAGATCCTGGCTGATCAAGGTGGGGAAATTGAACTTAGATGACCACTGACCTCAAGTGAGTTGTGTGGATTGGTGGTGTGAATGTGCAGGTTGGGAATGAGGCAGATACTCCATGAGATCATTGGAGCTGTGGATCACAATGGTGGCAGCAGCATTTGCAGAAGAGGATAGCCTCAGGTACACGTGACACAAAGGAGTGATGGAGTGACACTGGGTTTAGAATTGATATTTGGTATGATTTAGTTTCTCTCTTAAAATGTTCTTGGTTTATTATTCACCTTTTCTGGTAGTTCTTCCCATGAAAAATACATTTGAACGATGTTCAAAAATGTTTATTTTAATATTTTACCAAGACACCATTTTGTTACTTGTGGATGCCATCATGTCGGGCTGTAAGTTGACGAAAACCTGTATATATGCTGTGTATATCAGGTTCACCGTCTGGGCTTGTCCGAGGTGAGCACTAACACACCGGGACACTAGTGGGCACAATATCAAACTCTCTAATGTAACTTACGGGACACCAGGGGGGCACAATAGTGAACTTTCTTATGTATCTTTAACAACTACAGCTCAGAGAAAAACAATCTCATTGAGAACAGGCCATTCAGCCCAACCAAGCTCGCCAGTCCTCTCCACTTCTTTCTTTCAAAAACACATCAAGTCGAGTGTTGAAAGTCCCTAACGTCTTACTGTCTACCACACAACTTGGTCGCTTATTCCATTCTCTGTGTAAAGAAAAACGTCCTAATTGTTTATGTGAAATTTACCCTTCACAAGTGTCCAACTGTGTCCCTTCATAATTTTAAACACTTCACTCATGTCACCTCTCAGGGTCAGCTCTTTTAATCTTTCCTCACAACTCATCCCCTGTAGCCCTGGAATCAGCCTAGTCGCTCTTCTCTGGACCTTTTCTATCACTGCTATGTCCTTTTTGTACCCTGGAGACTAAAACTACACCCAGGACTCCAGATGAGGCCTCACCATCGTGTTATAAAGCTTGAGCAGAACCTCCTGTGACTTGTACTCCACACATCAGGGCGCTATATAACCTGCCATTCTGTTAGCCTTCTTAATGGCTTCTGAACACTGGAAGTTGATTGTGTCAAGTCCACTATGACTCCTAAATTCTTCTCATAAGGTGTACATTTGATTTTCCGACCACCCATTGTGTATTCAAACCTCACATTTTTACTTTCTATGTGTAATTCTTTACATTTACTGACATTAAATTTCATCTGCTGTCAAACATCTGCCCGAGCCTGTCTGCTATCCAAGTCCTTCTGTGATGATATAACGGATTCCAAATTATCTGCTAATCCACCTATCTTGGTATCATCTGCAAACTTAACCAGCTTGTTACTTATATTCCTATCTAAATCATTTATATATATTAAAAATAGTAGCGGCCCTAGCACTGCCCCCTGCTGGTCACCACTCTTAACATCGGCCAGTTCTGATGAGGTTCCTCACACCATCACTGTCTGCTTCCCGTGTCTGAGCCAATTCTGGACCCACCACACCCTGCACTCCCAATTCTTTTAGTTTGATGCCCACCCTCTCATGTGGCACCTTATGAAATGCTTTATGAAAGTCCAGATAAATAATCTCATCTGCTCCACTCTGGTCATATCGTTTTGTTGTTTCCTCATGGAATTCATAAAACACGACCTCCCTCATCTGATTCCATGCTGACTGTTCAGAATAACTCCTGTCCTTGCCATGAGCTGCTCAATGTTACCCTTAATAATTCCTTCCATTAATTTTCCTGTGGTGAATGTTAAGCTTATCTTAAGAAGACGTCCATCGAGGGCAACTGACACTACCCCTTAGGGGCAAGGAGCTATAACAGCAAAGAAGCTCCTGAAAGGTGGCATCTCATTCAGGAGACAAGTTACCCACATTCCGTAGCTCTGACCCTGCCACCAGACCACTCCCCAGAGCTTATTGATTCTATGCCAACGGCTAAAAGATTGGCTTGTTAACCCTTTGCGCTGTCATTTTCAGCTCATTTTCTTTCAGCTGGCAGCCTAACACTTCTTTTAAGTCCTGTCCTTCCCATGAATGATGATGAGAAATAATATATTAATGAAAAATATTATTAAAGTGACAAGAATAGCATTGTTCTTGTATTGATAAGCAGTTCACCCGAGTAGTTAACCAATCTCACACTGGAGCCGTTTAAAATGCTCCCCTAAAACAGCCAGTCCTTTGATAATTAACTACTAATTCATTAACCCGATCAACAAATATTAAGGAATGGCAAGCATTCTTCTGCTTTGTTTATTGTCTGAAATCCCGCCATGTATGACACAAGGGCAGCGGGGAATCTCAGGAGCTTTTATTTCTCTTCTCTTATTCTGCTTTCAGAAAAACACAGCAGAATAGTTTCTATTTTTACTAAAGCTTTAAATTGTTTTATCTCACTTTTGTTATTTTCCCCTTATCTGTATAGGTTGCTCCCTTCAGTTAACCCTAATAGAGACGATTTAAGAACAAGCAGAGCAGATGAAGAAAAAGTAGCAACTTCTTCAGTGTCAGACCCGCTAATTAGCCAATTAAATAACCAGAACACCTGGAAAAGCAGAATGAAATAAATAAAAAAAATAAATAAAAAATTGGGGGGTCTTCGGAAGTGACTTTGGGAACCATTGCCCTAAATTGCTCAGGTGAGTTCACTAACTTATTTAAGTTGAAGCAGCAGTGCCCCACTCCGCCGGAATGCACTAACTAAGACGACCAGGACTGGGGTACAGTGTGCCAAATTGGCACCACCGGCTCAGTCTGAGACCTGCACACCTCAGAGGACCACCAAGTCAAAGGAACTCGCTTCACAACATCAAAGCCATGGGGTTCAGTGACCTCAAAGAAAAAAAGGTGCATGTTTAAAGGTTTCAAAAAAAAAGCATTAGTATATGAAGAAAAGTGAAGAAATTGATAATTACCTAATAAAATGTTTCCTCCTCTGGACATGATGGCTAAATCTGAAAAAAAGATTTGAACAAGTGTGCCTTCACATTTTCATTCTGGATGATGAATTGTCACACAGATAACACAGTATGTACCATCAGTGCTTTGTGACAAGCATTACGATAAAGGGGGCTCTAAAATACAAAGACAAACTGTTTGGACACCCTGATGTACTCCTGCCTGCCTCCATGCTGCTCACTCACTTCTCACACACGACTGCCACCCTCAAGGCTTGGTCACATTCTCACACCCCACCAGCTCTGTCACTTGTCCCCCATTCTGATTGTTCAAATTTACCTCAGAGTCAGATACGGGGCTCGTCATGTCCCGCTGGTTTTCAAGTTCATCTTCTGTAATTAAAAATGACACGCTGAATCAGACAAGGCAGGTGAGCTCATCTGCTGGCACCACATGATGTCAAAGGTCAGTTTATGAGAAGAATTAACCAGGAAAGGCGCTACATAAAATAGAAACTGGGTACAGAAATGTCAACCACAAGTGTGACTCAAAGAGCAAAGAACACAGCCTTCAGTGGCACTACCAGTGCTCTGCAGTGCCAGTCCTGCCATATGGCACACACGCCAAGGGGTTCATGCCCAACTGCCAATGAAATCCCCAGGATTCAGGAAAGTGAAAGCTCATCCACTACGGGACTTGAAAAACAATTTGGCCGAGCAGAGGAGGATCTGGACTGAGCGATATAAAGAAGACTCAAATCCCACCAGTTCCACTGTTTCTTTACACTAAAGGAGTCTGACTTTTGGTTCATTTGGACCCTTCATGTGTTTATTTTTCATTGTTTGGCCAAATGTTTGTATCCATATGCCATATGATGGACTGGCACCCTGGCCAGGGTGTGTTCCTGAGTCAATAGGCTACAGCAACTCCTGACTCTCCTGTTCTGGTCTAAGCAGGTTAGAAAAGGACGTGACATGATATAACAATATGTCTGCAAAATATGATTCCTGATACTTTTCTACAAAAATTACTCATCACTGTGGTAATTGTGTACTTATGTGACATCACGGCATGTGACATACTTGCAATGAGAAAGAGAAAATCTGGCAGCGTGTGCCAAAGAATTGTGTTATGCAATCTTGATTTGGAACCGCAGAAAGAGTGGGGTTACCATAAACCCCTGGACTGTACAGAAATGGATACCACAGAGTCTTTACAAAAGGATTTACAGTTTATTTCTATCTATCTATCTATCTATCTATCTATCTATCTATCTATCTATCTATCTATCTATCTATCTATCTATCTATCTATCTATCATATAGTGCCTTTCATCTATCTATCTATCTATCTATCATTATATAGTGCTTTTCATATCTATCTATCTATCATTATATAATGCCTTTCATATTTATCTATCAATTATTATATAGTGCTTTTCATATCTATCTATCTATCTATCTATCTATCTATCTATCTATCTATCTATCTATCATATAGTGCCTTTCATCTATCTATCTATCTATCTATCTATCTATCTATCTATCTATCTATCTATCTATCTATCAATTATTATATAGTGCCTTTCATATTTATCTATCAATTATTATATAGTGCCTTTCATATCTATCTATCTATCTATCTATCTATCTATCTATCTATCTATCTATCTATCTATCTATCTATCTATCTATCTATCTATCTATCATTATATATCTATGCCTTCATATCTATCTATCATCTTATTATATAATGCCTTTCATATCTATCTATCTATCTATCTATCTATAGTGCTTTTCATATCTATCTATCTATCTATCTATCTATCTATCTATCTATCTATCTATCTATCTATCTATCTATCTATCTATCATATAGTGCTTTTCATATTTATCTATCTATCTATCTATCTATCTATCTGTCTGTCTGTCTGTCTGTCTGTCTGTCTGTCTGTCTGTCTGTCTGTCTGTCTGTATGTCTGTCCAATGCTATGGGATATGCCAGCTAAACTTAGCACTATGATGCCTGACAGATTGGGGCACACATGGATTCCAGGGTGAATGACTTAAGCATAACAGTTGCTGTTTATGTGGAGAGTCCATAATGTAGGCACAATAAGGGCAAAAAAATGCTTACGGGCCTTTGATGTTAAGATATGATTTTTGGGGCTAATGATTCTTATTTTTCTTCACCTTTATGTTTTTGTCCTTTTGGTGAAAACTGTTTTTTTTTTTGTTTTTTAACTCATCATTCCTGTCATATCCCAGCTAGGGTCCCCCTCTGGTGGCGGTTCTGATTCATGGTTGATGCATCTTTTGTTGCTTTTTTTCGTTCATTTACTCCCATTGTTCTTTCTTTTGATTTTCTTTTGCCACCTGACAATCCCCGTCCAGGAACCGCCCTCTACCCACTAAATTAGAGGACCTCCCATAGTTCCTGGTGGTTCATTTCGTTGCACTCTTGGAGTTTGCGAGTTGATTTGTTTTTCTGATGTGCCTTTCTTGTGGATTACTGCCTTTATTGAAGGGGGCGAATATGATTAATGTTACGCAAGTATATATACTGTATCTATCTCTATATATAAAATGCAATGTGTGTCTGTCTATCTATCTGTCCACTTTTAAAGAGAGAACCACTTTAACAGATTCAGATTGGGTTTTATCCTATAATTTGCTTGAACATTCTAGTTGATTTTTGCGACTTCTCTAATTGCTCTAAGAATCATAGTTTGATCACAGTACCGACTTATTTGTGCAAATCTGAGGGAGATGCAGCGGGTCCCCACTCACTCGTGCTCCAGCCTCGGGGCATATCTTACCTCCGCTTAGCTAGCGAACGAGAGAACTACTGAACGAGTTTAGATCAGGTTTCTTTCTATAATTTACTTGAACATTCTGGTTGATTTTGCGACTTCTCTCATTTTTAATTTGCTTGTAGGAGCAATTTATTCACGCTAATCTGAGAGAGAGAGGCTATGTGCCGAGGGGAGAGAGAAGCGTGACATCAGTAGTGGGGAGCCAGGCAGGACCCTCCTCACTCATGCTGAGCTAGAGATACCTGTTTGTTTACTGATTTGTAAAGTTTGTCCTGTTTCACTATTATGCGGGTGGTGCCACAGGGGACGGCTAGTTACACAATCAAAACATACATTTGATTTGAGTCTGTAACAGCCGGTGTAAATGTATGGTACTTGTAAAGGTTAGCCTTTTTATTTTTATTATTCAGTTTTATTCTCTCAGTCACGTTCACGCTATCCCCGATCTGACACTGCTGTTTTCACATAAAGACGTGCTATAACAGAGGTGAACTCAGATGAGGATGAGGGCTCTACAGTGGAGAAAGAGAACAGAAGCCCTCCTCACAAGAAATGTCCACTCACAACATATAAGAACATTGCAGCTACACCAGGCGTAAAGGAGAACGATTTGGATGCAGCAAGAGGTTGGGCGTCCTCCTGCCAGTGGATATTATTGGTTAATCTGTCACATGCATGTCCTTCAATGAAACAGCAGGGCATGTCGAGCTCGCCAAGGTATCGTGCAAAGTCCTGCTTTTGATTACCGTATATACTCACATTTAAGTTCTCCCGTGGATAAGTCAGGGCGCGATTTTACCGTATAATTTCCTGTATTTTATAATGTCGGTCTTATAAGTCGAATGTGGAAAACTCCCGCTATTGGTCCAAGAGTTTACGATATTCTAACGCCCACCTGAGAGAGTAACCATGGAGCACACGGCCTTTTTATTTCTATGTATTGTGCCTACGTGACAACACGGTAATACCCAAACTATTCTGAAGCGACGTTTGCACTGATTTGTGTTTTTTGTCTCTCATACACTTTTATCATAAGAGCATCCCTTATCTACGATGGCGCGTTCGATCAGAAGAAAATACGAAGCTAGTGTTAAATTAAAAGTCGTTGAAATATCGAAGGAAATTGGTAACTGTTGCGAGATTGGAGGAGGCAAGAAGATGTAAAAAAAGAAATGTGTCGCATTTTTGAACGGGCGTATAAGTCTGGGTCTGATTTTATGATCGATTTTTCTGGTTTCAGGACGGTATGTTTTCTGATGGTCAGTTATATGTTATATAAAAGTCAGATTGAATGTTGTTTACCTTGATTTATTTACGTATCTTCCTACAGCGTAAAGTCACAAGTAGACTGCAGAGCTTCCTCTGTTTCATCGAGAAGGCCATGCTGACAAAATACACGTGTACTGAAGCTCCTATCGTCCTGAAACCGTAACAACAGTTGTGTAGGGTGCGACCTACAGCTACAGCTAAAGTCACTTCAGTACACAAGTACTTTTGTCAGCATGGCCGTGTCAATTAAACAAAAAAAATAGTTTCAATATCTCAGATCAGTAGTAAACTAGATGTAGAGATGACCCATAGAGTGCAGAGCGGATGGATGATTGGTAGAAGATATCAGGACTACTGTGTGATCAAAGAATTAAGATGAAGGTTAAAGGTGAGATTTTAAGATAATGGTGAGACCAGCAATGATGTAAGGAGCCGAGACACAGCCAGTGAAGGGAGTGCGATGGGAGGAGGCAGAAATGAGAATGTGGAAATGGATGTGTGGAGTTGAAAAGAAAAACAAAAATGACAGAATAAGAAATGAGACAATCAGAGGTTCAACAAAGGTGGGTGAGATGATAAAGTACAGGAAAGCAGACTGAAGTGATACAGAATTGTGATGAGGAGAGCCAAGGAAGATGTGGGCAAATGAGGGATGGGAATTGAAGTCGAGGGGAAGAGAAAAAGGGAGGGAAGCCAAAGCAGAGGTAGGTGGATAAAAGGAAAGAAGATCTGATGAAAAACAAAGGAAGTGCAAAGAGTTTGGAGATGGTTAATCAGGCACATCAGCCCCAAGAAGAAGAAGAAGAAGAAGAAGAAGAAGGAGGAGGAAGAGGAGAAGAAGAAGAAGAAGAAGAAGAAGAAGAAGAAGAAGAAGAAGAAGAAGCTCCACCTTAAGAGTCTGTGAAGGCTGAACCCCTGCCAATAGATATTAGGACCTGGCTGGTGTTTGTTGTGACAGGAGTAGTGACACCTTTTGGTTGGGCAGATATGGCACAGAAATCAACGCAGTGACTCAAAAGAGGTTTTTAAAATTCCGTATTGGTACATTCACTTTCTTGTGTGGATCTCTTCAAACTCTCATCTGTTCTTACCTCCAGGTTTTAGGCTGTAGATACAGCAAACGGCAATAAAGATAATCACTACCAGCCCAGCAAACATGGCAGCAGACAGCGAGAAAACATCATTCCAGTATTCATCTAAATAGAAGGAGAAGAACAATTGAGTCAGTTAAGAGACATGACACTCCGATGCATTCCACCTGCCCACACATCCCCTCAGTCTACTCTGGCCTCTCACAGTAAGGTGGGCTGCTCCTATACGTTTACAGCCTTCGTCAGCTTGCTTACTGTGCTAGAGGGGGTTTGTATTGTGATGAGACATAGCGGAAATAGCAGAAAGACATAGCAGCACCTGAAGCTGCGAGGACTTAAGGACATGTCCAACCATGACAGAGTCTCTGCATGAGAACCTCATCCAGGTTTTTTTAATCCTGAAAGGCATTGACAAGTGGAGTGGAAGCAGAAGCCTGGACAACCTTTAAGACAGTCTGGATGAGATGTTGGGACAGATTAGCTCTGAGCTAAACAAAAGTTCTCCTCTCGTTTTGTTAGATTTCTTGCATTAATTTATGTTCTTATAAGGGGGGCTTATTGGCCTCTAGTAGCAGACAGTCTGAAGGTGATGGTGGTCCTCACAATGATGGTAACTTAATGCCTGCATTTACTACATGAACCTGCCTAGGGAGATACACTATATTGACAAAAGTATTGGGACCCTCCCCTCCAAATCATTGAATTCAGGTGTTTCAATCCATTCCATGGCCACAGGTGTATAACATCGAGACCCTCAGCATGCAGACTGCCAGACACTTGTGAAAGAATGGGTTGCTCTCAGGAGCTCAGTGAATTCAAGCGTGGCACCGTAATAGGATGCCACCTGTACCAGAAGTCAATTTGTGACGTTTGCTCAACTGTTAGTGGTGTAATAACAAAGTGGAAGCAACTAGGAACAACAGCAACTCAGCCATGAAGTGGTCAGATTATAAAGCGGGGACAGCACATGCTGGCGTGTGCAGAAGTCACCAACTTTCTGCAGAGTCAATAGCTAGAGACCCCCAAAAGCTCAAGAACAGTGCAGCATAGAGAGAGAGCTTCATGTGATATGGTCTCCATGGCCGAGCAGCTGCAGCCGAGCAGCTGCAGCCAAGCACTGTCAGACATTCCCATAAACAAACTCCTACACCTTGTGGAAAGCCTTCGCAGAAGAGTTGAAGCTGTTAGAACTACAAAGGGTGGGCCAGCTCCTTATTAAGGTCTATGGGACGTCATTAAAGTTCATGTGCATGTAAAGGCAGGCATCCCAATATAGTGTAAGTGACATCATCCTGATTCATGTTTGTTAACCAAGTAATAGAAATGTCTCCCTCTGTACTAATATCCCAACTAATAAATCATTCTGACCCTAGAATCCTGTTGACTTAACCTAGGGGGTCATGGGAACAAACCAATTTTTCAATTAGCATGTTGGTTTTGTGGAGACAACAAGTTGGACCAGCTCTAGTTGAATGGCAGTGCCTTAAAATTAAAAGCTGTGGTACACCCGGGAAGATCTGACTACGTCCTACTTCCACCTACAAGCCTGGAATTGACAGCGGGAGCTTGTTGTTAGACATATACAACATATGATGCTGTGTAAAATATTGGGCCCCCCTCTGGGGTTGCATGATAATTTGCTCTGTCTTCATCAGAGAAGATCACAGTACATTAGAACAATCTAGATGAGAACAGGCCATTCAGCCCAACAAAGCTCGCCAGTCCTACCCCCTTATTTCTTCTAAAATAACATCAAGTCGAGTTTTGAAAGTCCCTAAAGTCTTACTGTCTACTAGTGATGGGAAGTTCGGATCATTTTACTGACTCGGATCTTTGAGTCTCGTTCAGCAAAATGAACGAATCAATTTTCGAGTCATTTCGTTCAATTCTGTTTCCGGCTCAGACTGCATACTAGGTTAAGCTTATGGGGCTGTCACGTGATGAACAAACGACTCAAAAACCCGAAGACTCGAAACAAGTGAATCAATTCCAATACAGAAACTATAGGAAGTTGCGCAAATGCGCATGCACGATTGAACGAATCACTCCCACTAGATGACTCGTTCTTCCCGAGTCACATTAAAGATTCGTTCAAAATGAACGAATTGTTCAAGAACGACTCGCTTATTCCAAGTGTCTATCGTTCTTTGTGTAAAGAAAAACTTCCTAATGTTTGTGTGAAATTTCCCCTTAACAAGTTTCCAACTGTGTCCCCGTGTTCTTGATGAACTCATTTTGAAGTCACCATCTCAATCCACTGGACTAATTCCCTTCATAATTTTAAACACTTCAGTCAGGGCTCCTCTTCATCTCCTGTAAAGGCTCAGCTCTTTTAATCTTTCCTCATAACTCACCCCCTGTAGCCCTGAATCATCCTAGTCGCTCTTGTCTGGACCTTTTCTTGTGCTGCTATGTCCTTTTTGTAGCCTGGAGACCCAAACTGCACACAGGACTCCAGATGAGGCCTCACCAGTGTGTTATAAAGACTGAGCAGAACCTCCTGTGACTTGTACTCCACACATCAAGGCGCTATATAACCCGACATTCTGTTAGCCTTCTTAATGGCTTCTGAACACTGTCTGGAAGTCGATAGCTTAGAGTCCACTATGACTCCTAAATCCTTCTCATAAGGTGTGCTGTATTCAAACCTAACATTTTTACTTCCTATGTGTAATTCTTTACATTTACAAATCTGCCCAAGCCTGTATGCTATTCAAGCTCTTCTGTGATGATATAACGGATTCCAAATTATCTGCTAATCCGCCTATCTTGGTATCATCTGCAAACCTAACCAGCTTGTTCCTTATATTCCTATCTATCTATCTATCTATCTATCTATCTATCTATCTATCTATCTATCTATCTATCTATCTATCTATCTATCTATCTATCTATCTATCTATTAAAAATAGCAGCGGCCCCAGCACTGACCCCTGCTGGTCACCACTCTTAACATCAGCCAATTCTAAAGAGGCTCCTCACACCATCACCCTCTGCTTCCTGTGTCTGAGCCAATTCTACAATATGCCATTTATGTAGACAAGGGGATGTTCATCAGACCAAAATTCTCAGTGTAGCATCATTAGGTTGTGTGAAATAAAATAAAATGTAAAAAAAATAGTTGTGCAAAGGTTTGTGCACCCTTTAAATTGCCTCACTTTGAAGACCTGTAGTCAATTGAATGCTGAGAGGGTGCAGCACAAAATGGCTTTGATTAATTAAATTGGACCATAAAATACAAAGACATATGTAACCAATCATGACAATAGTTATTTAACAAGGGTGATTGCTAGTTTGTTCTTTCTTAGAGAGTGGCACCATGGGAACCTCTAAAGAACTCTCTACTGACCTAAAAACTAAGAGTTTGTCACTATGAATTCCACCGTTAGAAATGTCATTAGGAAACGGAACAGTCCTTGTGAAGGAAAGGTGTGGTCGGCCAAGAAAAGTATCTGAAAGGCGCAGCCAAAGGCCGGTTAGAAGGGTCACAGACAAACCAGAGACCACCATCTCCAGAGAGCTACAAGAACATCTGGCTGCCAATTGTGTCATTGTACATTGTTCAGCACACAGTCCAGTGTCAACAGTGCAGCCCCTACCTGCACCCCACCTTCTCTCCCAGCGCTTACCTAATTATTTACAACCCAAGGTTTTATGTTCCCCTCCTTATCAAGGGGCCCATCACTTCTCAGCTCTCCTGCAAGTCCAAACCTTTAACTTTGTGAGATAATGGTGGTCTGTGGCTTATACAGAGAGGTTAGGAGCAGGCACTGATAGAGCACATTGCTGCACCCACCACATGACAGACCACCTCAGCATTTAAGGTTAGGCGACGGGTGACACCTCAGCACCACGCAAGTTCAGGAGGAGTTGAGCACTGGGAGGTTTTGTTATGGTGGCCACCCAGCCCCAGGTTTGTCCCTGCAGGTTGGAGGACCTACATGCAAATTAACGTCAAACCCAGGATGGAGCAATTGTAGGTTAAGGGCCTCACTCAATTGCCCAACAAAGTGGAGTCACTTTTGGCGTTTAAGGGATTCAAACCTTCAGATTACCAGTGCATATCAGAGCCACCACTCCGCCCCATACTCTTATACAGGGTAATAAAAATATACTGCTCAAAAGAATTAAAGGAACACTTTTTAATCAGAGTATAGCATAAAGTCAGTGAAACGTATGGAATATTAATCTGGTCAGTTAAGTAGCAGAGGGGGTTGTTAATCAGTTTCAGCTGCTGTGGTGTTAATGAAATTAACAACAGATGCACTAGAGGGGCAACAATGAGATGACCCCCAAAACAGGAATGGTTTAACAGGTGGAGGCCACTGACATTTTTCCCTCCTCATCTTTTCTGACTGTTTCTTCACTAGTTTTGCATTTGGCTACAGTCAGTGTCACTACTGGTAGCATGAGGCGATACCTGGACCCTACAGAGGTTGCACAGGTAGTCCAAGTTCTCCAGGATGGCACATCAATACGTGTCATTGGCAGAAGGTTTGCTGTGACTCCCTGCACAGTCTCAAGGGCATGGAGGAGATTCTAGAAGACAAGCAGTTACTCTAGGAGAGCTGGAGAGGGCCATAGAAGGTCCATAACCCATCAGCAGGACCAGTATCTGCTCCTTTGGGCAAGGAGGAACAGGATGAGCACTGCCAGAGCCCTACAAAATGACCTCCAGCAGGCCACTGGTGTGAATGTCTCTGACCAAACAACCAGAAAGACTTCATGAGGGTGACCCAAGGGCCCCATGTCCTCTAATGGGCCCTGAGCTCACTGCCCAGCGGCATGCAGCTCGATTGGCATTCGCCATAGAATACCAGAATTGGCAGATGCACCACTGGTGCCCTGTGCTTTTTACAGATGAGAGCAGGTTCACCCTGAGCACGTGACAGAAGTGAAAGGGTCTGGAACCTTGGTTGCCATTAGGTAGCAGGATGAAATCCTTGGACCCATTGTCAGACCCTATGCTGGTACAGTGGCTCCTGGTGCACGACAATTCCTGGCCTCATGTGGTGAGAGTATGCAGGCAGTTCCTGGAGGATGAAGGAATTGATACCATTGACTGGCCTCCACACTTTCCTGACCTAAATCCAATAGAACACCTCTGGGACATTATGTTTTGGTCCATCCAATGCCACCAGGTTGCACCTCAGACTGTCCAGGAGCTCAGTGATGCCCTGGTCCAGATCTGGGAGGAGATCCCCCACAACACCATCTGTCATCTCATTAGAAGCATGCACCGATGTTGTCAGGCATGTATACAAGAACACAGGGGCCATACAAAGTGCTGCGTACAATTTGGAGTTGCTGCAATTCAATTTTGGCAAAATGGACTAGCCTGCCACATAATTTTTCACTCTGATTTTTGGGGCGTCTTTGAATTCAGGGCTCTGTAGGTTGATCATTTTCATTTCCATCAAACGATGTGGCATCCTTTCGTTCCTAACACATTACCCAGTCTATATCAGTAGAGATATCCAGGAGGATTTCTTTTTCCCATTGAGATCTGATGTGTTTTCAAAGTGTTCCTTTAATTTTTTTGAGCAGTTTATATAGGCATGAGCGTTTTAACTCCTAACTCTTAACATCTTAATATTAAATAAAATATAGTGTCTTCTTTTCTGACGTGCTTATAATACTTTTCAAATACATAATAGAGATTACCAATTTTAAGAATACAATTTTCTATAGCACCTGCCTATTTTTGTTTGCATGCACATTCAATTGGTTCTGTCGGTCCAATAAAAAATATTCCACTACTGAGATGTTGCTGTTTCCATAAAATATGTTAAAATGAAGTTGCTGCCTCAAAAGCTTAGCAAGTTATAGTGATTTTTTATCAGGGGTGCCCAAACTTTTACACAGCAGTGTATATAGTAAATGAAAAGACCTGCGTGTGTGTGTGTGTGTGGAGCAGTCCGATCTGCTCATGCTCAATCAAACCCACTAGATGGCGCATGCTTTCCCTTTTACATTTTTTTGCGACGCTTTCTGTGAAAGACGGGAGTGCAGCAAACGCCGCAGCACAGCAAGGAGGTCGTCGTGCCGATGACACAGATGAAGGGACACCGTAACACGAGTGAAATGCCTGGGCAACGGAGGGCAAGGCTTGAAGTTGTCACTAAACACATCAGGAGGGATTTTATCAAGACAAAGATTAATAGGACTCCCGTGCCAGCGATACGGCAAAGACGTGGTGTCGCTTGCGGGGCAGCAAGCACAGGTGGGTCCGCGACCCCTGCACTTGGGTGGTCTTGAGGTAGCTAGGGAGTCTTTCAGGTTGTTTTTGTCCCGGAGACCTGACGCAGCTAGTTTTTTAATGATTGTTATATTTTACCTTGAAACTCAGTAAGCATTTCACTACACTTTGTACCGTGTGTATAACTGTATGTGACAAATTAAAAGTTGGTTAACTGATTGATTGATTAATAAACCTCCATGCATCAGGCCATTCTTTAAACAGACCTTTCTGGCGACCCTAACAGCAAACCAGGAACCAAGACAGGACGCCACTTCTACACCTTACTGTTTAAAAGGATTTTGGCCGAATTTATCACCGACCGCACCGTTTTTTCCCTAATTTTTACTCTTTTCATTTTGCCGATGGTGGATGAACCCCAGTTTCAGCCTTCTGTCCGCCACCTTAACCACTACGCGCTAACCCGTCTACCCGAGTACAACACAGCCTGATCACCCGGATGCAGTGTGCGTGTGTGTGTGTTTTTTCACAAACCGTCCATAATCCAACAGCATCAGTGAACTCTTCTCGTGAAACGGGGCCGCCATCCTCTTCTTCCCCCCTGTGAGTCGATGTCCTGCACGTGAGAGATAATTAAGAAGACACAAGTAGACGAGACATTTAACTGACCTGTGACAAAAAGTTCGATTCCCTCCAGAAAGATGTAAACACTTCTGTCAGGTATAGCGCAGTAATACATCCCAGAATCGTTTGTCCTAACATTTTGGATGACTAACGTGTGGTTTTCATCCACGGTGAAGTGTTCCTCCTCTTCCTCCTCCATGTAGTTGAGGAATCTGTAGCCATCATCTGACATGGCTATCTTCACCACCGGCTCTGGAGGATGGTCATTGAACTGCCTATACCACACCATTTCATTATGATAGGTGATGGGACAGGCGAGGTACAGATTATTTCCTGATAAAGATGCCACTTTGATGCTCCACACGTGAAGGCTCAGACTCAGAAGACCTGGAAATGGATATAAGGACATTGTTCTTTATTAATGACCATGTATAGCTCAGTGGTGGAGACACGTATTGAAAACCATGTGCTGCGGGGTCACGGAGGATATTACGGCCTTGTAGTGTGGTGCCAAGGCCAGGGGGTTTGTCCAGTAGGTGTAGTCATTGGACAGACTCAGAAATATGTCAACGCTTTATAAATGGTGTAGCCACCTATAACTGAACATCAGTGTTAGTCTATTGAAGATAAAGATGGATGCATGTGGTTCTTTAAGGAAATTGAGAGTTCAAGATGCAGTCGTCCTGGAAGCTGCCCAGTGGGACACATGACTTATAAGGTTTCTGCTGCACAAAGCAAATGTGACCCTGGAGGTGACAGGTGAATCATACAGGTATTATGGAGTGGACGGAGGGCAGTGAAATTCTCAACCTCCATTCCCTAGCACCATGATAAGCAAGTATGAACTAAAACATGAAGTGAGATCAAAAAGTGAAGGTGATTAGAAAATTACATGGTAGCCGCAACAGATAGGAACTGACACAAAGCAACACATTCATGATGGCTTTTGGGTGCTGTGCCATTTATTGGAATGTGTTTTGAAATGTATGTAGGAATAAAATGCATTGCAATTTTCATTCCAACAGATGGCACTTCACAAACATTTGTAGTAATAAAATGCATTACAACAAAAGCTAATGATGCACCATCTGTTGGAATGGAAAATGCAGTTTATATATCCCTGTTACATGCCATTTGGTATGTGATTCATGAATGCAGTGTTAGTGTTTGTGATGCGCCAATTGTCAAAAAGACAAATGCAATGCAATTTATTACTAAACGTTTTGTTGTGTCCTCTGTTGCAATGACAAATGCATTGCACGTCTGTTAAATGTGAGTTGATATGTGATTCATAAAAACAGTGTAAATGTGTGTGATGCACCATCTGTTGGAATGACAAATTCAGTATTTATTATTGCTGCAAATGTTAGTGATGTGCCATCTGTTGGAATGACAAATGCAATATATATGTCTCCGTTACATGCCATTTGGTATGTGATTCATGAAAGTAGTTTATGATGCACCATCTGTTAGAAAGACAAGTGCATTACATTTTATTAAAACAAATGTGTGTGATGCACCATCTGTTGGAATGACAAATGCAATGTACTGTATGTCTCTGTCATATGCCAATTGATATGGGATTCAAGAAAGCAGTGTTGATGATTGTGATGCGCCATCTGTTAGAGACAAATTATTGCAGTTTTTTTTTTTGTACTTCTCATTTCTCACTTTCTCGTTCATCCTCAATACCAGATATCCTTATTTGTGTGCCAATGTGTTTCCCTAGGTGGTGTCAAGGTACAACTCCAAATCAGAAAAAGTTGGGAAGGTAAGGAGAAAATGCAAAAAAAAAAATTACTGGCCCCAATTTGTCCAACTGACCCTAATCGTCCCAACCTGTTTTGGAACGTGTTGCAGGCCTGAAGTGCAGGAATGGATTTACTTAACAAATAAAATAAAATATCTTGGGTTCACACTGTCTGAAATACAATAAAAGTCAAAGTACATTCAAGAATCACTGCAGTTATTTATTTATTCATTTATTTATATATATTTTAAGTTGCATTTCCCATACCATCCCAACTCTTTCTGATTTGGGGTTGTAATAGATGTGGCATTTTCTTTTGTCAATTCCATAAGAAATATGTTAACTTATCAAAATAAGGAACATAAAATGAGCCCGGTGAGCACTCACAGATCACACGCAGAGTTATCGAGTAGCAGGCGGCCATCGCAGAGTCCAGAAAGATCAACAGGAAGAAGCCAGGAATCTCTGCAAGACACAGACAGGGAGCAGGCATTATCAGCGGAGGATCAGCACTGTGACATTTCTCTTTACAAATTTCATTCTTATAATTAATTTAAGGTGGAGGCACATGCCAGCCTGGGACAGCGGTCCACCCTGTAGTGACACTTTACTTTTGGAGGTTAGGGCACTCCAGTTTAGGCTTTAGTTGGTGCTTCCTGTCATGTCTACTCAGTGTCCTGGAATTCCAAACGTATGTCTCTTTAGAACAGTGACAGTCATACAAAACCAACAAAAGAGAATTCAAAAAATGGAATAAAAAAGACACAACTAGACAGGATCTTTAAAAAGTCTTCAGACCCCTTCACTTTTTATGTTGTCACATCCTTGTACTAAAAACATTTTAAATTCATTTTTCCCTCATTAAGCAGAACTCAGTACCCCAGAATGACAAAATGAAAAACTGGATTTTAGAAATTTGCGCAAGTTCACAAAAAAACTACCTCTGCTAGACGGGTTGAAATCGAAATCATCAAAGTGGGCCTCAGCATTAATATTTGCGGAGCACCGTCTTTTGGAATGTATTTGTCATGCATGTAGGAATAAACTGCATTTCATTTGTCATTTCAACACAAGCATTTGTAGTTTTATAATACATTATTAAAAAATGTGGGTGATGCACCATCTGTTAGAATGACAAATGCAATGTTTATGTCTCTGTTACATTCCATTTGGTATGGGAGTCATAACAGCAGTGTTAATGGGTGTGATGCACCATCTGTTGGAAGGACAAACGCGATGCATTTTACTAGTAATAATAATCATTCTTTACATTCATATAGTGCTTTTCTCGCTGCTCAAAGTGCTTTACACAGTGAATGGGCTGCCACTTCAGCCACCACTAATGTGCATATTGTGATGGACGGCCGGCAGCTTAACCCTGCTGGGACACGCAGAGAATAAAAGGATGGAGCAAGGCAGCTACTTCTGAACACTGCCTCCCACAAGACGCTAAATGGCAGCTCCCCTGGACTAGTGGTACCCCGGATTCCCACAGCACATCCTGGGACTTGGAGTTCGCTATCTCAGCTCTGTTGGGTGCTGTTAGGGGATACTATGAAAGGACCAAGGGAGTCGTGCTTCCCTTATAGCCCGGAACTACTGTTGAGTTATGAGGATGGAAATCCAGAAGTACTCTAGGGTGACGAAAAACTTGAATTCTCCGGCTGACCTGAAAGTTGCTGGCAAATCACATGGGAGGAAGAACAAAAGCACTTCTGAGTGAAGAACTATTTAAAGGACTGCTGAAGACTCAGCAAGCGAGCCAGAGTCGGTTGGGAGGTGGACAAAGCTTTCTGAGAGGTGTGGAGGAGAAGATAAAGAGATATTTCTATTGATTGGGATTTTTGCCTGTGATATTGAGGCTGTGGTGCTTTGGGAATTAAGAAAAGGATTAAAAACGCTTCTTATTGCTTTTACTTTGTGCCCTGAGTGTCTGTCTGTTTGGGTTAAAAGGGCAACAGCGACCCCTAGGGTCTTGCAATATATACAAGGCACGTTCAAAAAATTTCCGCACTTTTTTTTTTAATGCCCATTTACTACTCCTCCCGTCTTCACCATTTGCTCCGAGAATATAAAAGTGTGCAACCTTTTTGAATGTCCTTTGTATATGTCTCTGTTATATATGAATTGGTATGGGATTCAAAAACAGTGTTAATGTGTGTGATACGCCATATATATATATATGGCGGACTTGGCCCAGGTGTCCTTTAGAGAGATAGTGTGCACCCCTGAGGTGGCGCGGGAGGAGATTCCAGACCAGACAGGTAGGAATAGGTGGGTCACGGTCGCAAGGCGTAAGGTAAAGGGTGCACACTGTCCGGGGGCATCAACCCCAGAATTAGAAGTGTCTAACCGTTATCATGTCCTGGCGGAGCTGGACGGTGACTCTGATAATTCTGAGGTGGTAGGCAGGGTTGAGGAGCCCCAACGGGCCACCTCAAAACCAGTTCCCAAAAAGAGAGAGGTAGTGATAGTTGGGGACTCAATCATTAGGGGGATTGAAGCGCAGGTGTGCTCCAGAGAGAGAGAGTCTCGTACGGTGTGTTGCCTTCCGGGAGCACAGGTGGGAGACCTCCCTGGAAGGGTGGATAGGCTCTTGGCCAGAGCGGGGGTGGATCCAGTTGTCATTGTCCACGTTGGAACAAATGACATACATAAGGGTAGTCTGTCAGTTCTGCGATCCAAATTCAAAGAGTTAGGTACCAAGCTGAGGAGCAGAACTGACAAGGTAGTCTTCTCCGAAGTTCTGCCTGTGCCACGCCCAGTCCAGGTAAGATTGAGGAGATTAGAAGGCTTAACGCTGGCTCAAATCTTGGTGCAGGGTAGAAGGGTATTGGTTTATGGGGCATTGGGACTCCTTTTGGAACAGATGGGACCTGTTCGCCGTGACGGGTTACATCTGAACCGGAGGGGCACCAATGTATTGGGGAGGCGTATGTGTAGGCTAGTCGAGGATTGTTTAAACTAGGGGATGGGGGGGCAGGGAGTTTAGGACAGGCCAGATTTAGATCTATACATGGAAGAACAAACAATGGTGTAGAAATAAAAATGCATAGTAATGTAAATTTTAAGCAAACACGTAAAGATAGAAGGATTAACACATTAAAAATAGCTTGCCTTAATGCTAGAAGTATCAAAAATAAGGTAAGTGAGTTGGAGTTGTATGTAGCAGAGCACAATTATGATATTATAGCAATAACGGAAACCTGGCTAAATAACAAAGATGGGGATGAGTGTAACATAGAGGGATACACATTTTTAGGAAGGATAGACAGAACAGAAAAGGAGGTGGGGTTGCTGTTTATGCCAAACAGGAATTAAATGTAAGTCATCTTCAGTTGGATGATGAGCCCCATCTTAGTGAGGACATGTGGCTTCGCCTGGAAAATATTAGGGAAAAGGTCTCATTTTAGGAGTGTGTTATAGACCACCCAATTCAGACAGTAATTTCAACACACATCTTTTAGTAATATCAAAAGGCAAGTTTACAGGGGATATTATAGTCATGGGGACTTTAATTATCCAAATATTAACTGGGATAACCTTACAGATGGAGGAGCACAAGAGCAGGAGTTTTAGAAGTAATCGCGACTGTTTTTAACACAGCATGTTAAAGCACCAACAAGGGGTGAAGCCTATCTGGATTTAGTATTCTGTAATAATCAGGATAGAATTGAGGGTGTAGAGGTGATTGAACCACTAGGGTCAAGTGACCATAATGTAATACAATTCTCAGTATTTTGTAAGAGTACAGATGCAAAGACTAAAATTGTTAAGTTGAACTTTAGTAGGGCTAATTTTGAGCAGATGCGACAAAGTCTAAGTAGGATAGACTGGGATAAGCTTTTAAATGTGGAGACAGTCGAGGAGCAGTGGAACAGGTTTAAAATGTTTTACATGTAATGCAGGACAGATACATACCTAAATTTGGAAGTAATAGGAAACTAAAAAATCTCCACGATGGATTAATAAAGATTTAAAAAGAAGTTGCAAAGGAAAAACTGCTGTATAAGGCATATAAGACTAATGACTGCAAAGAGAACCGTAGCGTATGAGAACATGAGGGCAACCATTAAGAAGGATATCAGAGAGGCTAAAAGACAGTTGGAGAGGAATATAGCAGATAAGGCGAAAGAAGACCCCAAGAGATTCTTTCAGTATTTTAGTAGTAAAAGAACAGTTAAGGAGGAGGTCAAGTTCATCAGGAATAGTAAAGGGAATTAAAAGATACAGACAATGAAATAGCAGATGCCCTAAACTTACATTTTTCTGAGGTGTTTACAAGTGAGCAAGTGGATAACCTGCCAGAGGTAAACACAACTACTAAGGAGGTACTGAGGGATTTGGAAATTGTAGAGGGAGAAGTGCTGCTCAGATTAAATAAGATGAAATCAAACAAATCACCAGGCCCAGATAATATTTATCCTCGTGTTCTTAAGGAGGCTAGTGAGTACATATATAAACCCTTGACACATATTTTTAGGAAGTCACTGTGCACTGGAGAGATTCCAAAGGACTGGAAAATGGCAAATATCATCCCATTATATAAAAAGGGTGACAGGGCAGATCCAAGCAACTATAGGCCAGTAAGCTTAACAAGCATCACAGGAAAATTAATGGAAGGAATTATTAAGGATAAGATTGAGCAACACATGACAAGGACAGGAGTTATTCTGAACAGTCAGCATGGGTTCAGAAGGGGAGGTCGTGTTTTACTAACATGTTGGAATTCTATGAGGAGGCAACAAAAGGATACGATCAAAGTGGAGCTTATGATATTATTTATCTGGACTTTCAGAAAGCATTTGATAAGGTGCCACATGAGAGGTTGGGCATCAAGTTAAAAGAAGTGGGAATTCAGGGTGATGTTTTTAGATGGGTGCAGAATTGGCTCAGACACAGGAAGCAGAGGGTGATGGTGCGAGGAACCTCATCAGAACTGGCGATGTTAAGAGTGGTGTTCCACAGGGGTCAGTGCTAGGGCGCTGCTATTTTTAATATATATAAATGATTTAGATAGGAATATAAGTAACAAGCTGGTTAAGTTTGCAGATGATACCAAGATAGGTGGATTAGCAGATAATTTGGAATCCGTTATATCATTACAGAAGGACTTGGATAGCATACAGGCTTGGGCAGATTTGTGGCAGATGAAATTTAATGTCAGTAAATGTAAAGTATTACACATAGGAAGTAAAAATATTAGGTTTGAATACACAATGGGCGGTCGAAAAATCGAGAGTACACCTTATGAGAAGGATTTAGGAGTCATAGTGGACTCAAGGCTATCAACTTCCAAACAGTGTTCAGAAGCCATTAAGAAGGCTAACAGAATGTTAGGTTATATAGCACGATCTGTGGAGTACAAGTCCAAGGAGGTTATGCTCAACCTTTATAATGCACTGGTGAGGCCTCATCTTGAGTACTGTGTGCAGTTTTGGTCTCCAGGCTACAAAAGGACATAGCAGCACTAGAAAAGGTCCAGAGAAGAGCGACTAGGCTGATTCCAGGTCTACAGGGGTTGAATTATGAGGAAAGATTAAAAGAGCTGAGCCTTTACAGTTTAAGCAAAAGAAGATTAAGAGGTGACATGATTGAAGTGTTTAAAATTATGAAGGGAATTAGTACAGTGGATCGAGACTTGTATTTTAAAATGAGCTCATCAAGAACACGGGACACAGTTGGAAACTTGTTAAGGGTAAATTTCGCACAAACATTAGGAAGTTTTTCTTTACACAAAGAACGATAGACACTTGGAATAAGTTACCAAGTAGTGTGGTAGACAGTAAGACGTTAGGGACTTTCAAAACTCGACTTGATGTTTTCTTGGAGGAAGCAAGTGGATAGGACTGGCGAGCTTTGTTGGGCTGAATGGCCTGTTCTCGTCTAGATTTTCTAATATATATATATATATATATATATATATATATATATATATATATATATATATATATATATATATATATATATATATATATATATATATATATATATTACATATACATATATAAACACATACAAAGGTGGCACAGTGCTGCCTCGCAGTTAGGAGACCTAGGTTTCCTCCCACAGTCCAAAGACATGCAGGTTAGGTGGATTGGTGATTCTAAATTGGCCCTGGTGTGTGCTTGGTGTTTATGTGTGTCCTGCGGAGGGTTGGTTCTTGCCCTGTGTTGTCTGTGATTGGCTCCAGCAGACCCCGTGACCCTGTGTTCGGATTCAGCGGGTTGGAAAATGGATGGATGGAAACACATACATATATAAATATATATATATATATATATATATAGAGAGAGAGAGAGAGAGAGAGAGAGAGTCTACATCTCCATTCTAATAAAAATGTGAACATTTATACAACAGCAAATCAGGTGAATGCAGGCATCCAGCTCTTTAAACCTCTCTGTGGTAAATCAGGCAAGGTTTACATTTCAAAGGAATTGGCAAACGAGCATAAGCTTTTTGATCTACACATCTGAAACAACAATAGTACAACTTTAATAAATCAATCTTCTTTTTCCGGCTGTTAGATTAGTCCGTCAGTCATTATCCAATCCGCTAAAACCTTACAGGGTCACGGGGATCTGCTGGAGCCAATCCCAGCCAACACAAGGCGCAAGGCAGGAAACAAACCCCGGGCAGGGCGCGCATACACACACACACACACACCAAGCACACACCAGGGACAGTTTAGGATCGCCAATCCACCTAACCTACATGTCTTTGGACTGTGGGAGGAAACCCACGCAGATACGGGAAGAACAAGCAAACTCCACGTAGGGAGGACCTGGGAAGTGAACTCAGGTCTCCTTACTGAGCCACCGAGCCGCCCCCACAGTGAATCATCTTCTTCCATATCTATTTTTTTTTAATTTTTGTATTGATTTTTAAAGTTTCAAAAATTAAAAAAAAAATGTCATAGAATTTATATTGATAGTTTTCTTATCCGAGGGTCTCTTGATATACATTTTTTTTTTTCTGGCAGAACTAACCTGGGAGAAAGCGACGTAAAGCTGACCATGCAAGAAGCCCGGTGAGCAAAGATCAACCCCCCAACTTGAGTGTCTGTCTCAGGGTCTTGTTAATTGGCATTGCAAAGCAAAGCTTCACCGAGAACTGTAATCACTTGGATTGAAAGGGCATGTCTGTCACGATTAGAGGAATGCGAGGGATTAAAACCCACTCGCCAAGGCCACATCCTGTGATCATCACCGCCTCCATGCTGTTGTTCTCAAGCTGACAGACCTGGAGACGGGTACCACTGCAAAGTCTGGGTGGGCTCAGGTTTCTCAAAAGGATAATCTGTGCGATAAATTGTGGGGCGGCATGCCAGGAGGATTCATAGAATTTAAAATTCTGTAGGATGATGGACTGAACTGTGGTGTTTTAAAACGATATTTATTGAAATGTATGTCCGAGACAACGTGTCAAATAGTTTGAGTAACAACAGATTAATTTCATGCCTCCCCCAAAGGGCCCGCAGCATTTATCTTAAAACTATGATACTTAGCGCGATGAGAGAGGTCGTAGTATCAACCGGAATATTTAAGCAAATTATAGAAAAAAAAACTTGATCGCAAAATCAACTGGATTATTCAAGTAAGTTATAGAAAAAACGATCTAAATCGGTTTAGTAGTTCTCTCATGAAAGCGGACAGACAGACAGCCCAGACTCGAGCGGAGGCTGGCGCGTGAGTGAGGATGGCCCCGCCCAACTCCTTACTCCTAAAGTTCCGCACCCCTCCCCTCGGCCCACAGCGGATTCACGCCAATTAATCAGTACCACAAGCGAACTGTGATACTTAGCGCGATGAGAGAAGTCGCAAAATCAACCAGAATGTTCAAGCATATTATGGATAAAACAATCTAAATCCGTTAAGTAGTTCTGTCATTCGCTAGCTAAACAGCGGTTAGGAACGCCCAAAGGCTGGTGTGTAAATGAGGAGGGACCCGCCCCCTCGCCTTAGCCTGCCGCGTCTCTCAAGGTTTCGAACTGTGATACTTAGCGCGATGAGAGAAGTAGCAAAATCAACCGGAATGTTCAAGCAAATTATAGAAAAAAAAAAAAAAAACAATCTAAATCTGTTAAGCAGTCCTCTCGTTCGCTAGCTAAGCGGAGGTCAGGTACACGCCTCGAGGTTGGTTTTTTAAGTGAAGAGGGTCCCGCCCCCATCGCCACGTCACGTTTCGTACCGCAAGTGAACGATCTAAATCTAAGTATTTCTCTCGTGAAAAGCAGTTATACATAGAGCAGACGTTTAATTTTACATATATAGCGATACAGGTTATTGATTTTTTCATACTGAAAAGGAAGATGATTATAATAAAGTGAAATTGAATTAAAATACTGGAACACAATAGAAAGCAATAAACAAACCAGAAATAGGGGGAAAAAGTGTACTACACAAAAGCAGAATTATATTTACGCAGACACATGGCATGCATTTGTAATGAACACATTAGGAGGCACACTTAGTCTTCTATCTGTTGCCATGCACACTTTTCTATAGTCGCCATCTACCCCACATAGAAAAGACACTTTCCGGCCACAGGACTGCCTTTGACCAGCTCATTATTGAGTGACAAGCCATTCCTGCTAAAGCACAGGGGCGGAGGGGGCGCACATTTTTAGGGGCGGCATTACTGGACCAAAGGCTCAGTACAATTCGTGTGTAAACAGCAGGGTTCGGAAAAAAATATCACTCATGAACGAAAAAAGTAAAATTCTCGAAATTGTATCCACACATGCTTCAAAAATAATTTTCAGTCTGTCGTTCTGTGACAGCATCAGACACAGCAGTTGAGGCAATTCATGAGGCAATAACAAAAATCAACATAAAACTACACCGATGATAATTTCTAGGAAGATAAACAACTAATTGTTGAATATGTGAATTTCCCCTTGGGATTAATAAAGTATCTATCTATCTATCTATCTATCTATCTATCTATCTATCTATCTATCTATCTATCTATCTATCTATCTATCTATCTATCTATCTAATTTACAATTTATAATTTCGTTTCGTTATCAATCCAAATGCGTTCTTGCTCTGCGCAGAAAACCTCCCCACCTATCATTTGTACACTCCACTTGTGGTTCTGGTTTTCGCACCGTAATTATATTAAACTAATAATTAAAACACGGCTTATTTGTGCTTTGTGCGTCTATACTATATATATATATATATATATATATATATATATATATATATATATATATATATATATATATATATATATATATATGTGTGTGTGTGTGTGTGTGTGTGTGTGTGTGTGTGTGTGTGTGTGTGTGTGTGTGTGCAAAATTGATCTTAATTTTTCTCTATAGGTCATTTTAATTTTCTATTTAAATAGGTTAACATATTCAGCTAAGTTGGCGGGTGGCAAATTGAAGCCCCACTCAGACGTCACGAATCCCAGAAGTCACTTGGGCCTATAGCAGCACACACGATATACAGGTGCAACTCAATAAGTTACAATATTACCTGTAGGCCTTAATCAACAAAATGAAAAGAAATAAACACTTGAAATATATCACTCTGTGTGTAATGTGTCTATATAATATAGGAGTCTCACTTTTTCAATTGAATTACTGAAATAAATGAACTTTTCCATGAGATTCTAATGCACTGAGATGCACCCCTATGTTCAGTCAGTTGTGCCCAGTGTTGCATCCTCGCCTTTTAGAGACTCCTCCTGGGCTTTACCAACACCTCTAAAAGATATGGTTAGCCAAAGTAGGACCCTCTCAGGCCCAACAATGGACCTTTGTGGACTTGCCCGACTCGGATCCTTCAGTATTTCCTGTTAGCCAAAGTAAGACTCTGACAGAACCCCTAAAAACACCCTCAAAGAACCCTCATGGCGCAACCCAAATAAAGCCCCTGAATACTCCTAGTTAACCCCCAAGTGGACCCCATTCTCATCCATTTGTATATCCCAGCATAAGCCAATTCAAATTATTTACACTTATGGGCTAGCCTAAATGGCACCATGGTGGGTCCTACATTAAAGCCCCCGAAGAGCCTTCTTGGGAGAAATCAAGGCTTCTTGTTAGGTCAGGTAAGCCCCTATCTGAACCCTTGACAATGCCCACAAACAATTATTCACGGTTAGCCCAAGAACCACCCAATCACGAGTGCCCACTTCGCACCCATGCCCACTTAGAGCCCAGCAAACCCAGATATTTCCCACTTCGGACCCACTGGGATGACATCCTATGACAAGGTCGAATGCCCTGATAAAGTTTGTATAGGCCAATGGGCTACTAGAAAAATGAAGGGGTCTGTCTGTGCGGTACTTTGGTGCGCGGTGCGGGTGATTCATCCTGCTTATTATCTCTTTGCTGGCCTAACATTGCAGACTTTCGACCTGATTCTGTATGAACACATCTATCAGATCGTGTCTAAAACTCCGCGAGCTCCGATCGTTCAGTTAAGGCTGCCGAAGAGGGTGATGGTGTCGCCGCGCTCAGTCGATCTGCATTTACAGTCGAGAACGCGCTTCATCCCATATGTTTGTAGGACTCGGGATTCCGTGAGATCGCGATGTTGCAGTTGCAGCTCTCTGAATTGATTAACATATAACAAGATTTTTTTGCGAGCGCCGTTTTTTGATTTTTTTTTTAATTGAGCTGTCATTAATTAACATTGAGATTAATCTTCAACACAAGTCTTCAGCTTGACAGCAAGTCTCGAGAAAATCTCGGTGAAAATTTCAGGAGTGACTTTTAAGGCTTTCGATTTCAGTGACAAGTCCGGAGAGCCGATCTTGCCTTTTCTTTATATGATTTTTAAGATCCTTAAGCACATTCTCTGGCTCCGATTCCGTCCTCAGATCACTCCCTATAGCCTCAATGGTATTCTTGCTTGGACATCTTTACACCAGCGCGAGTGTCGGACTGCGCGTTTCCAAGCAAACCGCTTCTTAGCAACGGTTACGTCACAATCGAGACACTACACCGCCACTGACAAGTCTTACTTTTCATAACTCGGTCGAAAACACAGGCGATCGTCCACAATGCCTTTATATTCTATCACAAATTCATGTATGACAACTTTCTTTTTGTTAATAGAATAAAAGAACACAGTACCTCAGGTCTTTTTCTGTCGTTGACGAGTCTTCAGATGGTTGTTTCCAGTTCAAAATCTTCGATTGGCAGTTTTCGGAACAAAAAATTGTAGCTGTGTTTACCCAGATTACCAAAGGGTTTTCGTTATGGGATTCTGGAAATAGCGCTGACAAAATAATCTTCGTTTTTCAAAGCTAAAGATTCAAAATAAAACGGTTCACACAAAAATAGAGAAAAAGGTTGGTATTGCAAAGTAAAGGTCCTAGTTTAAAGGAAATTCAGCTTATGGATTTTATCCTTTTTGTTTCTGTAAGTTTGTACAAACAGTCGAACTAATTCTAAACGGCCAGAAAACTGTATGCCATCCCAATTACAAGGTGCAAATGGACAGTCAGTCAGTCAGTCAGTCCGTGCTAGCACTGAGACTAATTCCGATCACACTGGCTTAACTGATACTATTTAGTACAGCTAGAGCCAAGAAGGTTCTACTTCAGGTTAATTACAGGGGGTACAAGGCTATACCATAATCTATAGCTATGAGAGAAAATGATATCCTATTCAAATAAAGTCAACACTTATGGTGGGTATAGAAATGAATCCCCCCCTTTGAAATATTCCCATTTTTTTCCTTTACAGCCTTAAATAAAAACACAAAAATCAATATTTCTACCCAGCTTTACTTACTCAATGCAACCTCAAACGTCAAGTGAAAGACATCACGGCTACAGTTCAGAAAAATGATAAAAAAAAAATCAAAAACAAGACCTACTGAGATGACAGCCTTGAGTCTGTTGATTCTTCTCTATCAGCTTTGCACACCTAGATTGTGCCCCCTCAATATTTGCCCCCCACTCTTCTTTACAGTTCACTCACATTGGCTGGTGAGCATTGGTGTTCTGCTATCTTCAGATCTTTCCACAGATTTTCACTGTGATTTAGGTCTGGGCTCTGACTGGCCACACCAGGACATTCACTTTTGTCTCCTCCAGCCACCGTGTGGTCCATTTTGCTTTGGCTCGTTGAAAGGTGAACATTCTGCCCATCTTCAAGTTTCTGGCAGAGGGTAGCAGGTTTTCCTCGAGAATCTGATGGTATTTTTGCCCCATCCATTTGTCCTTCTACCCTAACGAGAGCCCCAGGCCCCCCCACAACAGGATGCTGCCCCCTCCATGCTTTACTGTAGGTATGGTGTGTTGTGGATGGTGAGCTACATTGGTGTACCGTTTGGTATTGAGGCCAAATAGTTTGATTTTGGTCTCATCTGACCATAAGACCTTTTTCAGCTTGGCATCAGGATCTTCAAGGTGCATTCTGGCAAAGCTCAAACGAGTCTTAATGTGGCCTTTCTTGTGAAGTGAGACCCTCCCAAACAAGCCACAATTGTGGAGCGCTTGCACAACATTAATGACCACTTTGTGCCATCAAATACTGGAACTCCTCCAAAGTGGCCATTAGCCTCTTGGTAGTCTCCATTACCAGTTTCCTCCTTGCTCTTCCATCCAGTTTGGAGGATCCAGGGAGGGTCCCAGATACTTCTTTATGATGGACTTTACTGAGCTCCTTGGGATTGATAAAGCCTTTGAGATATTTTTGTCTCCATCTCCTGCCTTATGTCTGTCCTCCACTCTGTCCCTAAGATCTTTCGAAAGTGGCTTGCCACCCCTACTCAGTTGTTTGCTGTCATTTGCACTACCAAGTAAGGGAATGAATGAACCAGGAACAGCTTCACTAGTCACACTCATTACAGCTGATCGCCGGTGGGAGAAAGACAGTAACCGCAATGGAAATGGTGGGCACTGATACCTGGTTGAGTTTGGGAGGGAGGCTGATCCTTTATCCATCCATTATCCAACCTGCTATATCCTAACTACAGGGTCACGGGGGTCTACTGGAGCCAATCCCAGCCAACACAGGGCACATTGCAGGAAACAAACCCCGGGCAGGGTGCCAGCCTACCGCAGGGCTGATCCTTTATCCATCCATTCATCCATTATCCAGCCCGCTATATCCTAACTACAGGGTCACGGGGGTCTGCTGGAGCCAATCCCAGCCAACACAGGGTGCAAGGCAGGAAATAAATCCCGGGCAGGATGCCAGCCAACCGCAGGGCTGATCCTTTATTCATCTCAGAATTTCTTGTTTTTCATTTTTTAAAATTCTTCTGAACTGTAACTGTGATAGCTTTCACTTGGATGTTAGATATTGCATTGAGTAAGTAAAGCTGGGAAGAAATATCAGTTTGTTTGTTTTCATTTAAGGCTGTAAAGTAACAAAAATGGGAATATTTTAAAGGGGAGGATTCTTTTCTATACCCGCTGTATATGAGTTTAACTTCTAAAGATTGTCTCTTCCACTTTGTCTGGGTCATTATTTGAACTTGTGCCACAGAAGTTGCTGGGCATCAGGGATATGTCTGCTGTGCCACATAGGTGCCCCAGCTGGTTAAACCAGTCAACAAAGTGTTGTCAATTCTACATGGTGGGACCAAAATGTCTGTGAAGGTCTGCGATGTGCACTTTAGTCACGGTGTCTGAAGTGTTTGCAGCAGGGGGGCAAATCAAGGAAAACACTATGGAGGAGATATGGCTTTGCCATCTTAGTGCTTTCATTCTTCCACGACAAATCTTTATCACGTGTTCTGAGATCATCGTCCATATGTTTAATGGCCCAGAACAGATTTGTCCCTATTGGTTCTTCCCTAATGTTTTATTTATTTCAGATGTTTGTATGAAAACAAGCACTTCATGATGCCTGCACTCAGAGGTCTGAATGGAAGAGCAGCTTGATGTTTTCTTGCTGAATGGAAGAGCAGCCGGCTCCTCATAATTAACTGATTAGATAGATAGATAGATAGATAGATAGATAGATAGATAGACCTAGATAGATAGATAGATAGATAGATAGATAATAAGAAAGGCATTATATAATAGATAGATAGATAGATAGATAGATAGATAGATAGATAGATAGATAGATAGATAGATAATGATGGCTTCCAAAAGTAAGCCCCCCAAAACATATTACTTTCGGAGTAAATAATTGGGTTCCAATGAAAAATTTGGTTAAAGCAAAAACCTGTAGCCACTGTGGACCACCATTGTCTAGATCAGGGGTCCTTAACTCTAGTCCTGGAGGGCCCCAGTGGCTGCAGGTTTTTGATAATTTCATCATATTATTTAATTAATTAATAACTAATAATAATAATAATAATAATAATAATAATATTATTATTATTATTATTATTATTATTATTATTAGAATTACGCACGCAGAACATGTGATCATTTCATCAAACTTGGTTTGGGTTCCCTTTGGTCATTTCAGCCAGTGGACACTTGGTTGTTTCAATGAGAGCATCCTCTTTGGTGAGCTCAGCCTGAAACAATGTGCAGAATTTTTATAGACAGTCATTTGTGTGTCACCCCACCCCCGTCTCTTGGTGTTATCCAGTGTGGTCCTGCAACCCCCTAGTGAGGCCACTGATGGAGTTACTATAAAAGGTGCTCTAAAATATTAAAAGGAAGCAGAAAATTGATAACTCTGCTGTCAGCCTCTGTCCAGTAGGAGACACTTCTATGGATGAGATGAAGGATTGAGTCCCTCATGCAGCTTGTACTCGAGGGTTTTTCTAAAATATTAAATTATCAACACATTGACTTTGTATTTTCAAATTTTCTTTATTTGCCTTTTGTCAATGACACTTACTGACTTTTTCACAATTTGTCTCCCTTTACCAGGCCCCATCTGATTTTGTTAGTTCACCGTCCATTGGATATTTTACTCAATATTTGTTTTAATTTGGATCTTCTTCTGCGGTCCAGGAGGGTGTCATAGCACACACAGTCTACATGGGAGAGCCCCTGCAAAATAATGAAAATGAAAATCACAGTTTATTTTACATAATAATCCAGCAATGTTCAGATAACAAGTAGAGCAACCTGAAATATAACAAAGTGGCATCTTCAGTCGTCACCTCCGGCTCAGTCTGTGTTGTGGACTCCAGGGAGCCTAGACCACCAGACACCACAACCAGAGACACGATTCCAAGTTTAAACAAAGTTGTTTATTTGCATAAGAATACCTTGACAGGCCTTTAGGTCAGTGCACACCATACTGTATATAGTGACTCCAGTAACTCCAACGCCTTTCTGTCTCCTTCCACCTCCACAATGAGTGTCGTCCTCTTCTTCCCGACTCAGTCTTCTTTTATTGGACGTGGGAGTACTTCCAATGTCACAGCGTAGTATGGCAGATGTGCTTCCAAAAAGTTATGTGGAAGCTATCCAAACTACAGGGACCTTTTCCTGGCAGCGCCCTCTGGCAGTGCCCAGAGACCCCAACAGGGTTGACCTTTCAAACTATATGTCCCTGATGGAGTCCAAATTGGGACAGTAGCACCATCACCTTCCACCCTGGGGGATAAACTGTCCCTGAGAACCAGTCTCCCTTAGCTCATCTGACATTTGATCATCCCGACTAGGATAGGAGCTTAGCACCATCCTGGCTGGGCTGCACCTCGACTTAGACAGTCCATCCTCTATTCCTCATCCCAGACGAGATGCCCTGTCCATCTATATTGGCATCTACAGTGCCCAAGGGTCAAATTTGTGTGCGTATGCAACTTTCTACACAGAAATTTGGATTTATAAAAGAAAATCAACATGAAATTTTTCAAATATTAAAGGAAACTCTGAATTCATTTCATTTAGAGAACCTGGGGAATGACAACAACATCGGTCAAGTAGGGAAATGCAGCCAAACGAGATAAATGGTGGCTCCCACATAGAGCGGCGTACAAAAGTATTCAGCCCCCTTGAAAGTCATCGTAACTTTCAGCATGACAAAAGATTTGTCTCCATATTTATCCAGTCACTATTTATTTATAATATGCACTCTTATGTTGCAACAATACATTCTCAAAGTCCAAATAAATATTTTTTATAGATCTTTAACTGAAGAAGAAAAACTTCAACATTCATGTCAAGGCCTACACATTCATATTTTGTCGATAGTCCTTTTGCCTCCATAACAGCCTTCATTCTTTTGGCTATGTCAGTATGTCCCAGATTTGCACATTGGGATTCTTCACCATTCTTCTTGGCAGAATTTCTAGAGGGACCCTCTAGGTTGGTGGGATGGTGCCTCTGGACAGCCATTTTCAAATAGTGCCACAGATTCTCAATTCGATGAGGATCAGGGTTTTGACTTGGCCATTCCAACACATTCACTTTTCTGTTTCTAAACCATTCCAGTGTCACTTTGGGTCCTTGTCATGTTGAAAGATGAATCTTCTGAGCCACAGTAGGTTCATAGCAGAGTAGAACAAGTTCTCCTGTAGTATTGTGTGGTATTTGTATCCATCCATTGTCACTTCATCTCTGACAAGATTTCCAGTCCCAGCACATCCCCAGCACATAGCATGCTTCTGCCACCACCATCTTCCAGCATAGGTCTGGTGTTTCTTGAGGCCTGGGCACTGTTCGTTTTACACCACACATACGTCTTTGCAGTCTGGACAAGATGTTCTGTTGTGATCTCATTTGTCCATCAAACCTTCTTCCTCATCTTAACTGGGTCTTTATCCATGCCATACATGCTTTAATGTGGACCTTCTGAAGAAATGGTTTCTTTGTTGCTACCCTCCCAATAGAGGCCTGTTTTATGGAGAGCTCTTGAAATTGTGGACCCCCCTGCACCTTCACAACAGTTTCAGCCAAAGAGCACTGCAGACTTCAAAGAGTGTTGGTTGGATTTTTAGTCAACGTCTTGACGTTTAGTTTTGAGGGTCGGCCTGTTCTAGTGGGAGTCTGGGTGCTGTGATGATTCTTTCACTTTCTGATGATGGACCCCACAGGGCCTTAACAGGTGTGACAGATAGAGGGCGCTATCGTCCCCTTGAACCATCAGACCAGACGCCAGACACCAGATAAAACTCCAAAATGTTGACTTTTTATTATAAATAAGTGCACAAAGCACCCTGCACTGCACAATACTCATAAACAATCACAAAGAACAATCAATAATGAAATCCTCCACTCCCAGACGCATTGTCTCCATTCCTCCCAAACTCAGCTCGCTGGGGTTTCCCACAGTCCTTTATAGTCCTTGACCTGGAAATGCTTCTGATCCCCCTGTCCATGTGATTTCCCAGCACTTCCGGTTGAGGTAAAAACTCCTCCTTTTCTTCAGCCCAGAAGTACTTTATTTCTTCTGTCTTCATGACTGTCACGTACTTCAGGGCTTTATTGAAAATATACAGTGTATCCGGAAAGTATTCACAGCGCATCACTTTTTCCACATTTTATTATGTTACAGCCTTATTCCAAAATGGATTAAATTCATTTTTTTCCTCAGAATTCTGCACAAAACACCCCATAATGACAACTTAAAAAAAGTTTACTTGAGGTTTTTGCAAATTTATTAAAAATAAAAAAAATTGATAAGCACATAAATGCATAAGTATTCACAGCCTTTGCCATGAAGCTCCAAATTGAGCTCAGGTGCATCCTGTTTCCCCTGATCATCCTTGAGATGTTTCTGCAGCTTCATTGGAGTCCACCTGTGGTCAATTCAGTTGATGTGACATGATTTGGAAAGGCACACACCTGTCTATAGAAGGTCCCACAGTTGACAGTTCATGTCAGAGCACAAACCAAGCATGAAGTCAAAGGAATTGTCTGTAGACCACCGAGACAGGATTGTCTCGAGGCACAAATCTGGGGAAGGTTACAGAAAAATGTCTGCTGCTTTGAAGGTCCCAATGAGCACAGTGGCCTCCAACATCCTTAAGTGGAAGAAGTTCAAAACCACCAGGACTCTTCCTAGAGCTGGCCGGCCATCTAAACTGAACGATCGGGGGAGAAGGTCATTAGTCAGGGAGGTGACCAAGAACCCGATGGTCACTCTGTCAGGGCTCCAGACGTCCTCTGTGGAGAGAGGAGAACCTTCCAGAAGGACAACCATCTCTGCAGCAATCCGCCAATCAGGCCTGTATGGTAGAGTGGCCAGACGGAAGCAACTCCTTAGTAAAAGGCACATGGCAGCCTACCTGGAGTTTGCCAAAAGGCACCTGAAGGACTCTCACACCATGAGAAACAAAATTCTCTGGTCTGATGAGACAAAGATTGAACTCTTTGGTGTGAATGCCAGGTGTCACGTTTGGAGGAAACCAGGCACCGCTCATCACCAGGCCAATACCATCCTTACAATGAAGCATGGTGGTGGCAGCATCATGCTGTGGGGGGCAGGAACTGGGAGACTAGTCAGGATGAAGGGAAAGATGACTACAGCATTGGACAGAGACATCCTGGATAAAAACCTGCTCCAGAGCGCTCTTGACCTCAGACTGGGGCGACGGTTCATCTTTCAGCAGGACAACGACCCTAAGCGCACAGCCAAGATGTCAAAGGAGTGGCTTCAGGACAACACTGTGAATGTCCTTGTGTGGCCCAGACTTGAATCCGATTGGACATCTCTGGAGAGATCTTAAAATGGCTGTGCAGCGATGCTTCCCATCCAACCTGATGGAGCTTGAGAGGTGCTGCAAAGAGAAATGGGCGAAACTGGCCAAGGATAGGTGTGCCAAGCTTGTGGCATCATATTCAAAAAGACTTGAGGCTGGAATTGTTGGCAAAGGTGCATCGACAAAGTATTGAGCAAAGGCTGTGAATACTTATGGACATGGGATTTCTCAGTTTTTTTTATTTTTAATAAATTTGCAAAAACCTTAAGTAAACTTTTTTCACGTTTTCATTATGGGGTGTTGTGAGTAGAATTCTGAGGAAAAAAATGAATTTAATCCATTTTGGAATAAGGTTGAAACATAACAAAATATGGAAAAAGTGATGCGCTGTGAATACTTTCCGGATGCACTGTAAGTCTCTGGGCCTCCCTGCAGCATCCCCTGGCATCTCTGATGTTATCCAGCAGGGCTGTGCATTAAAACTTCAAATACCATGATGCCCTGCTGGAATTTGGGGCATCTCCACATCGCAGGGATGGCTCCATCTGGCGGCTTGGGGGTATTGGCCAGGATAAGTTGCGGCCATAGTCCACACGGGATATTCAGATTGTTTTTTATTTCCTCCTGCCTTTTGTTTCTCACACCAGCAGATGCTCCTTTGTCTTCATTTTTGCAGTGATTGTCCAATAAAGACTACGGCCTTAGAATGGGGGCTTTTTATATCCAGAGAGATATGAAGGAATCACAAGTCACACCTCATTATGAGTCATTATGACTGTTACCTTTGTAATTAATTTGTCGGTGGTGTAAACCTGGAGCTTCCAAAGCACAGAGGTTCAAATGCTTAATGCAAACACAAACGTTGGAGTTGTTCTTCTTCAGTTACATGCTGAAGTGGTCAGATGAAGAGTGGTGAGATGAATTGTAATTAATTGCCAAGTCCCTCTTTGCCATGAAAATGAACTTCATCCCAAAAAACCATGTCAACCCTACCACCAAAGGACCTGCTGATGTCACATCAGTGATCCTCTCGTTCACACATGAGGACTGGAGGTCACTCTGTCATGTTGATTGAATTACAATAGAGAGGAGAAGAAGGTTTCAGGGTGCTCATCTCCTAAAGTTGATTCAGCTGTGGGCATCACCAGTGCAGAGCAGGATCAGGAATGGCAGCAGGCAGGTGTGAGTGAGGCGAAGACGTTTTGGAGCCCAAGGCAGAAGACACCCAGATAAGCCAGCTTCTGTACTTATCCAAAGAAGGTCAGAAGGAGATGAACAATGAAATCATTCAGAGGGTCCTTTGTGAGTCGGTAACAATAGTTTAATAGTTTAGTACGCTTTCCATATTAAAATATAGCATTAAGAGTATAAAAGGGTTAATAAATGTCAGAAAGCTGTTCAGGCATATCAGGAAGTCATATTGTCCCGTCTTCATCATCTTACTCTGTCACACCCATCACCTTCATGTCTTCTATCACCACATCCATAAACCTCCTCTTAGGTCTTCCTCTTCTCCTCTTCTCTGTCAGCTCTATCCTTAGCACCCTTCTCCCAATATACCCATCATCTCTCCTCTGCACATGTCCAAACCAATCACTGTCACCTCTCTGACTTTGTCTCCCAACCGTCCAACATGAATTGACCCCCTGATGTCCTCATTTCTAATCCTGTCCATCGTAACATCTTTAACTCTGCCATCTCCAGCTCTGTCTCCTGTGCCACCGTCTCCAACCCATATAACATAGCTGGTCTCACTACCGTCCTGTAGACCTTCCCTTTCACTCTTGCTGATTCCCGTCTGTCACAAATCACTCCTGACACTCTTCTCTAACCATTCCACCCTGCCTGCACTCTTATCTTCACCTCTCTTCCACAATCCCTGTTACTCAGTACTGTTGATCCCAAGTATTTAAACTCATCCACCTTCACCAACTCTACTCCATCATCCTCATCATTCCTCTGACCTCCCTCTCATTTACACACATGTATTCTGTTTTCTTCCTACTGACCTTCATTCCTCTCCTCTCTAGAGCATAACTCCACCTCTCCAGGGTCTCCTCACCCATTTCCCTACTATTACTACAGATCACAATGTCATCAGCAAACATCATAATTCACGGGGACTCCTGTCTAAGCTCGTCTGTCAACCTGTCTATCACCATTGCAAAATAAGAAAGGGCTCAGAGCCGATCCCTGATGTCGATCCCCCTTCCGTCACTCCTACCGCAGACCTCACTGCAGTCACACTTCCCTCGTACATATCCTCTATATATTTTCTCTAATATTGCTATTATTACATGTATTTCTTCAGCATGGGCTCTGGAGGCTGGCCATGCCCTCTGCCTGTACCACATCCTCACGTCATTATAGACAGTTAGACAAGTGAGTGGGCAGGTGAGTGACACACGGCCCCCAGGGTGAGATGACACTGTGATGCTCCAGACATGAAGGTTCAGGATCAGGAGGCCTAGAAATGGATAAAAGACAACATTTAGCGCTCTTCATTATAAATGATTGGCCTCATCTTCTACATGTTGGAGTTACTGAGCAGCACTGTCAGTGGGCACATACATTGTCCATTTGGGCCTGCACTAGGGATCTAAGGGGTTTGCCAGTACCCACAAGGTGGGCTTATAATTGTGGAAAAGACGCAGTTTCATAAAAAGTGAAGCCACCACTGAACCTCAGCGGCTACCACAGTGAGGGAGTTTGTGGACCATTAAGGAAAGTTGAAAACTGGGAGCAATAGTCATGGAAGCTGGAAATCAGTTCTAGGTCGGCAACATTTAAGTGAAACTCAACATTTGAACCCAAGGGTTATAGATGGTCAAGTCTATGAAGTAGTTAGACTTTTCACTCGCCAACAGTCTCATAAACAAGAAAATAATAAAATAAATAGCAAAGCTGAGAATAGTCCAATGAGGTGACTAATATGCTGATTTACAAGGAGAAAGTGAGAGCTTCTTCATGAAAAGGATCAGGAGATGAGAGTCAAAAGGTCAAAGCCAATGCCAGTACCAGAGTCTAACCGATCTGTCGTCAAGTTCAAAATGCTAGTCGATAATTCAAGACGTTAACTCCTGCAGCAAGTTCACTGACCAGGAGAATTTCTAAAACGCTGCTTCAGTCCTAACCTTGGATATCTCAGAAAGTTCTGGTTACTGTAGGGGTGTTGCAGGGAGTGTGGACAATATCAGGTGACACCATCGGGTTGAACGCCAAAATGGCTGTCTGGGAAATTTTTGGGTTTACTGTTTTGTGTTGAAATCACCAAGGAGGGCTCGTGGGACCGCTGGGGACCAGGAAATAGAGGTACTCACACTAACTGCACTTAATGGAAACAATTGAGTGTCCACACACCATTAATTGTCTGAATTGTATGGCCGAGTGTCCAGATACTGCATTGTTTAAAACAGGATCAGCTCTGTGTTAAGGAGTTCTGTTCATTAACTCACCCAAGGGGCCCATGGTGGTCTTAATTTGGTTTTGGTTAGTTACTGAAGTGGGTGACCCCTACCCTACTGATGCCACTGATTGGCCAACCTTTATACTGTTGCTCAAAAAAATGTCACATATTCCCGGAGCATTCTGGGTAGATTACCATAGAAACCAATAATCGTAAAGTCTCAAAACGGTAACACCTATAAATTATTCAGGATCCTTCTAGGAAACTGAATTCTTCAGATAGACACATTCTTCTTCTTCCTCTTTCAGCTGCTCCTGTTATAGGTTACCACAGCAGATAATCTTGTTCCGTATCTCCCTGTCCTTTACGTCTTGTTCTGTCACACCCATCACTTGCATGTTCTCTCTCATCACATCCATAAACCTTCTCTTATGCCTTCTTCTCCTCTTGCCTGGCAGCTCCATCCTTTGTGCCCTTCTCCCAATATACCCCTCATCTCTCCTCTGCACATGTCCAAACCAACTCAATCTGGCCTCTCTGACTTTCCTTCAGATAGACACCTACATTGCTCAAAACAGTTTAATAAATCCCATAAAAGTTTGTGTGCAGAGGGTACAGACCTATAAATACCTGGGAGTGCAGCTGGATGATAAACTGGACTGGACTGCCAATACTGAAGCTCTGTGTAAGAAAGGACAGAGCCGACTATACTTCCTTAGAAGGCTGGCATCCTTTAACATCTGCAATAAGATGCTGCAGATGTTCTACTAGACAGTTGTGGCGAGTGGCCTCTTCTACGCGGTGGTGTGCTGGGAGGCAGCATAAAGATGAAGGACACCTCATGCCTGGACAAACTGGTGAGGAAGGCAGGCTCTATTGTAGGCACAGAGCTGGACAGTTTGACATCCGTGGCAGAGTGACGGGCACTGAGCAGACTCCTGTCAATCATGGAGAATCCACTGCATCCACTGAACAGGATCATCTCCAGAACGAGGAGCAGCTTCAGCAACAGACTGCTGTCACCGTCCTGCTCTACTGACAGACTGAGGAGACCCCACATTATGCGGCTCTTTAATTCCACCCCTTGGGGTATACATTAATATTATACAAAGTTATTGTCTGTTAAACCTGCATTGTTATCACTCTGATATTTAATATTGTTATTATCAGTATGCTGCTGCTGGAGTATGGGAATTTCCCCTTTGGTATTAATAAAGTATCTATCTATCTATCTATCTATCTATCTATCTATCTATCTATCTATCTATCTATCTATCTATCTATCTATCTATCTATCTATCTATCTATCTATCTATCTATCTATCTGTCTGTCCATCTAATAAAAGCAAGATGGAGAGATTGTCCTATAGAGAGAGACTTCTGAAAAGCATGTAGGGGTTTGTGTTAACACAATGTTATCGTCATCTAAGCATTTAGGGTGACCAGATTTAAGTTAGTGATAAAGAGTACACTCGGCAGCTGGGGGGATGCATGTGGCAATATACAGTATATGTATACAGTATATATATACGGTGGCCAGTGGTAGCACTGCTGCCTCGCAGTTAGGAGGCCCAGGTTCGCTTTCTGGGTCCTCCCTGCGTGGAGTTTGCATGTTCTCCCCGTGTCTGTGTGGGTTTCCTCCAGTGCTCCAGTTTCCTCCCAAAGACATGCAGGTTACGTGGATTGGCGATCCTGAGTTGTCCCTAGTGTGTGCTTTGTGTGTGTGTGCGCCCTGCGGTGGGCTGGTCCCCTACCCGGGGTTTGTTTCCTGCTTTGCGCCCTATGTTGGCTGGGATTGACTACTGTAGTTAGTGGATTTAGTTAGTTAATGTATGTATATATATATTAAATATCCCTTTCTTTTCTAGTGTTCCTTTGATTTATTGCACAATACTGTCAGCTGATTCATGTGGGGTGCTTTTCATTTCAAGTAATTTATTTTGCATGCCAACTTTCTTCCAATCAAAATACTGAATGAGCAGAAGGAATATTTTCTCAGCTCCATGATTAGTGCCATCAGTGGACACGCCATAGTAGGGAATGTCCTCAAGCGCTTCCGGAGCAACATCGACAGAATGTGGGGCTATCACGGCCTTAACAAACCTTTCTGTCTTAGTGTAAGCGCTTGAGAGTTTAGGAGCTGTCACAGAATCTGTGAAAACATTTCTTAAGCCTCCTGCTAGGTGCGTTTGATGTTCGGCATGTTTAATAAGCCAGATGATGCAGTCTATTGCCCTGTAGCAATTGTGACGCATTACTGTATGGAAAGCAAAGGTACCCTCTGCAGCTGTTTTACTCACATAGTGCTCCGTTATTTTCCTCGATGATCTCTCTCTCTCCCCATTGATGCAGTTTTATGTTTTTGCAGAACCCATTTGGGCTTCCAGATCTTTTATTTGACACTGACACAAAAAGTGCGTGCTTTTCATATCATGCACTCAGCTTCCCAAGCATCACGACCAATAGAAGAACATGGGTATTTTTTGCTTTACTTCACCCGTGAATTTACATTTACGTTTAGACATTTTCTAATTACAGATGCCGGGCGCCATGTGCTGCTGTAAACAGGGAAGCTCGCAGTGCTGAGGACAATGATTGGTGCTGTTGAGGTGTAGACTTTGACCAATGTTGGCATGAAGAGTGAGTGCGACCGACCAATGATGTTAATTCCCTTTCCGAAACTATTGCTTCACTCCTCCCCTTAATCACTTCCACTCGATTTTATGCAGTAAGGTGTTCACACATGTGTGATTAAGAGGGAGCTGAGTGGACCAAGTAACTACCCGCCAGTCCAAGGGGTGGCGGAGTGCACTAAACCTACCTCTGTTATCTCTGCAGGCCAAATATGGGAAAACCTGCCTGATTCAACATCAACAACGTCACTTCCGGTTTCGGCGCCCCAGCACCCAGCACCCAGCACCCAGGCTGACATCACTTCCAGTTTCGGCTTATACGAGGTGTGATCAAACAGTACGGTGAATGTTGATGCAGAGCACCATCCAAGAGCAATGCATAACAATTCAATGCAGGTTCTGACATTCTGTCCAGCAGGGGGCGCTAGCTCCCTATTTGGAATAAGCTCTTTTTTAATTGCGGGGTGTTACATAACCTGAAAGTATATAGATATAATATAAAATGGCGGGGCGGCACGATGGTGCAGTGGTAGCGCTGCTGCATGGCGATACCCCTCCCTCAGTGATACGGCAGTAAGAAATAACTTAGCTTTCTTTAATGTCAATGTTAGTTTACGCGGCATAACCGACAAAGGAAGCCATGACAAGACAATTACGGAAGTGGGAGCTCAATGTATACATTCTGCCATTTTCATCACTGCGCTGGCAGGATTTTCAGGATCGGATGATGTTATTTCTCATCCGTCCGTCGGCTTCAAAGGTGTGCCGGGCAAAGTTCCAAGGCTTTATACTCTTTCTCCATGTGCAGGCCCTCACTTAGGTGAATCATGCCATTCCAAACAAGGAAAAGAAGATCCAATGTTATGCTGACTCTGTCACACAGACATAGTGCGTGTTGCCCATTTCGGAGTTGTCCTTAACTTGTCTTGTCTTAAGATGCTTGCCTAGCAATTCTAAATGATGAGCCCCTGTGCTAAATCTGGCTTTGTGTTAGCTGTACATGTGAGGAGAAAAGGAAAGCAGATTTAAAATATCTTCACAGAGCACAGTGACATATTAAACTTATATTCTGATTACAGACTTGAGCCCAGTTTGTGACAAGTTTCAAATGATACGGTCAGTCGTTTGTGAGCCACTGTTGAGTTCAATTGTATTTGTCAAGTTTGTCGGATATCGTGCAACAGATTACGCGTAACGTGAAATTTTGTTTCAAATCCCAAAAAGCTCAGGAAACCCATCAGATGATAAAATCGGTTTATGGTGACACTGCACCGACAATGAACACTGTTAACCAGTGGTTTGATTGATTTCGTAATGGATCTGACTCGGTTGAAGACGAGTAAAGATCAGGACATCCTTCAACATCAATAACCGAGGAAAATGGCGAAACGGTTTCATTCTTCATCATGACAACGCTCCCTTGTACGACAATTTCTGTCAAATAAAAACATTATGCTGTGTCCGCATCCACCTTATTCGCCGGATCTGGCGCCATGTGACTTTTGGCTGTTCCCTAAATTGAAAATGACCGTGAAAGGCAAATGATTTCTATCCATTGAGGACATCCAGACAGCCATGACAGCCCAACTAAGTCACTCTTGAAAGAAAACTTCCAGAATTGCCAGGAGCATTGGGAGAAGTTCATTCAAAGTGACAGAGAGTATTTTGAGGGTGATTAGTAGTTGGAAATCTTTTACTGCAATAAACGTTTCTTTTTGGAAAACATTCACTGTATTTGTTGATCACACCTCATAAAGCTGCCATCTTTTCAAATACCAGGGAGTTCAGTTTTGGAAACTCAACCAGAGCTCATCGTTGCTTATCTCTTTGCCCTTTTGCAGCCAGGGACAATACACGGGTGGCTGCCCCAAACCTTTTTTCAGACTGCTTCTTTCACAAAGGCTGTAAAAAAGTGAGTGGAAGTGAGTAGAGGGAGGGCAAAGTAACTCGTTTCAGAAAAGCCCCAGGGAAACGCAACCCAAATCCAATGTGAAAATGTTTGAGGATGATGTAGGATGAAATCCCGGACGATTTTTTAGGTCTTAAAAAGAGGATATGTCCGGGGAAAAGAGGACGTCTGGTCACCCTATCTAAGCAATGCGCCGAAGCGATTAAAAAGGCCAATGAAATGTTCGGTCATATCATAAAAACTGTTGATCCACAACAACCAAGAGGTATGGCGCCATCAGGTGTGTGCCACAGGAGGTTGGGCTCCCCAAAATTCCCCATGATACCCAACGAAAAGTTCTGCTTCGTGGGGCCCAAACAAGTCTCATTACTTTATTTGTTTTTTTCTCACTCTTTCAGTCGTCTCAGATTCCCTTGTTTGTGTGCTTTTGCTTTGTCTCACAATTCTGATCATTGAATGCACAGTAGGGGCTGCTATAATAAAACGGCCATTGATGTCATCTTCACAGGAAATGTGTGGGCTTAATAAAATATGAAACGCAAAATGAGCCCCAGGAAGTACTCACAGATCAGAAGCAGTGACATCGTGTCATGGCGGGACATCGTCGAGTCCACAGAGGTCCACGAGAAGAAGCCTGGAATGTCTGACAGGGGGGCAGGCATATCAGTGGAGACTCAAACTAAGATTCCAGTGGTGTCATCACCGTCTCCACACGGTCAGTCATTGAAGATGTTCATTATTCTCAAACCACCACAGTTCACCCTCGTTAGTGAGCTCTCAAATGAAGTGAACTGGTGATAATAAGAGATATCCACCCACCCATCCATCATTCCACCTGCCTCTCTGTCCATTCTGACCCCCGAGGTTGTATTCTTCATTAATGGTGCCCACTTACCGAGTATAAAAGGGCGCCGTATCTCGTCTTCACTGCTCGCTCTCACGTTAACCGTTCTTTTGGTGCTGCGTCGCTCATCTTTTTATCTTCACTAACCAACTTCACACCTCCTTGCTGTGTAATGAAAATGCAGCAGGGGGGAAGCAGCTGTGGTTTTTGTGACAAGCATCAGCTCACCACAGACACTCGTCTTCAGCTTTCTCTTTTCATCTTGCAGAGCTCAGCCAGCTTTGCTTTTCCCTTGAGTTCATCAAAAATCAACCCACTGGTGTAGCATACTGGCCAGTCTGAGCCCACACTAAATAAACTCACTTCTTCTCATCTTACGGGGTAGGATGAAGCTGACTGACCTCGATGCGTCAGACCACTTCTGGATGGACAGCTTTGGGTTTTTAAAGATGTCCAGCTAGAAATCTGGATGTTTGCCATTAGGTCAAAATGGACAGTGAGAGCAAGAACAAGGAAGAGACAGAGAGCCTGCCGCCATGTCATACAACAGCTTATACTGGGCTGGGCGACCACTTGGAAAATGCAGTTTATTGTATGTATGGGGAAAAGGAATGTCAGTTATAAATACAAGATGGAGAGACTGTCCTACAGGAAGCAACTTCTTAAGGGTATGTGTTAACACAAGGTTCTCATCATCTAAGTGATGTGCAGAAGCGATTAAAAAAAACAAATCAAATGTTAGGTTATATCATAAAAACTGTTGAATTTAAGTCAAGGGACGTTGTGCTCAGATCTGGAGTACTGTGAGCAGTTCTGGCCACCACACTACAAGAAATACCCAGCAGCACTTGAAGCTGAGCAGAAGTGAACAACCAAGTGCATCATGGGACTGAAGGACATGCCGTGCTGTGACAGACTCAGAGAATTAAAGCTGTTTAGCCTAGCAGAGGAGGCCATGTGGAGACCTGACTGAGGTCTTTGAAATCCTCCAAGGCATTGATAAAGTAGGTCCATCTTTCAACTTAATGGTGAGTTCACATACTCAAGGACATCAGTGGGAATTACAGAGAAGTGTAGTTGGGGCTGTAACCAGGAAAGGCTTCTTATCAAAGAGTAACCTGGAAGAAACTACCAAGACATGTAGTTGGAGCAGAAACCTTGACAGCCTTTTAAGAAGAATCTTTATGAGATATCTGGACAGCTTAGCTATTAACTAAACAAGCCTGTTTGTAAAATGTCTTATGTTCTTGTGTTCATAGTGTGGCACCAAAAGGTGGTTTGGGGCAGCCACCCATATACTTGAATAAACTGTAAATACGAAGATTTGGTAACAGAGAAGTGTACAGGTTGAGTCCAAATGATGTTGTTGGAATCAGGCAGAATTTCCCGTGTCTGGTCTCCAGAGTTAAAGAGAAAGGTTTACTGCACCATGCCACCCCCTGGTGTGGGGTGGAATTACCTTCTTTTGGTCCTTCTTCGGGTCAGGCGTACCTGGCCGAGAGGTTGTAACCCCCAAGAAAGGGCATCGACATTGGCTTGCAGGACACCCCGGCAGTAAATGTCCAAAAACTTAGGTTCAAGAAGCACCTCGTGGGTTCGACTCTTGTGCAAGGCCATCCATTGTAAAGGTGCATGGTATGTCACCAGGGTGAACTTGTGGCCTAAGATGTAGTACCTCAGCTGAGCGATCGCCCATTTAATCGCCAGGTCCTCGCACTCCATGGCTGTATACCTGGTTTCCCAGTCCAACTGTTTCCAACTCAGGAACATGACGGGATGTTCAACTCCATCGATGCTTTGGCTTAGCATGGCTCCAAGACCTGTGTCCGAAGCATCCATTTAGAGGATGAAAGGCAAGGAAATACTTTAAATACTGGAGCTGACGTAAGGGCCTGCTTTAAGTCACTAAATGCAGCTTCAGATTTAGCATCCCATACCTCATGATTTGGACGCCTCTTCCTTGTGAGATTTATCAAAGGGCACCACTCTCTCTCAGAGAAACGGGGCACAAACCGGCGATAGTAGCCCGCTAATCCGAGAAAAGCTTCGACCTGCCTCTTGGTCTTCAAAGGCTGCAAATATGAAGATTAGGTAACAGAGAAGTCTACACAACAGAACTGAGTACAAACGGAGGATGACTGGCTTTTTAAACAGGTTGGTAGAAAGGACATTATCTGGGCGGTACCTGGAAGTGATGTTTTGTAGCCGGAACTGGAAGTGACGTCTTCGGAATCAGGCAGAGTTTTCCATGTCTGTTCTGTAGAAATCAAAGACAAAGGTTTACTACATCCCGCCACCCCCTGGCCCAGTGTGGAATTACCTTCTTTTGGTCCTTCTAGATGCCTCCCATGCGCACGTGTGTGAAAAGAATTGTGGCAAACATCAGACACAATCGCTTGCTCACTTGAGTGTGGAGGTCTCTGACGGTGCGGGCCGTCTCCTGGCTCCCTCTTCTATCACGGGAGCCTCTTGAACTCGACACTGTCAATAACGTAACCAGATTAGCATGGCCGATGAAGACAAACCACACATGAATCAAGGGGATGGTGTAAAAGTGAACAGTGCTTTTATTAAAAACAAGCATTTCAAAAGCAAAGCAAATGTTCAAAAAGTGCAGTGCTCAGAAAGTAGTCCAATAAATAAATAAATGATAAAAAGGTGTTTCAGTGGATGTATAAATATAAATATAAATAATCCATTAAAAATGAGGTTAAAATCAACTGGCAGGAAGCTGCTGTGGCAGACCTTGCCTTACGGCCGGGCGTCTCTTCTGCATATGGTCCAGGGAAACAGGCATGGGCTGTACAATACCTCCCCGGGATGCTAGATGGCAGCCCCTGGATTGCAGTGGTGCCTCAGATACCAACAGGGCCCCATGTGAGATGGAGTTCAAGGGGGTGCTCCAGTGGTTCTCCTGAGCCTGTGTGGGCGGTTTTACCAACACACCCAGAAGTGCAGCCAGAAACGAGCAATCAAGCACCTGAAGAACTTCTGGGTTGCTTATAAAGGGTGCCAGCAGCCACTTATCCGAGAGCCAGAGTCGGGAGGAGGGAGATGAAGCTTGCCAGGAGGAGTGCTGGAGGAGAAAGGAAGAGAAGAGAAGAGAAGAGAAAGAACTGTGTTTTGGTGCTGGTACTGTGTTGTTGTGCTTGTGGGAATGGGGAAGACGTTTCCACAAGAGGTGAAAAAAAAGAAAATAAAAGCCCTGTGTGCTTTGAACCTGTGTCCTACGTCTGTCTGTGTCAGGGCTCGTCTTTACACTGTCTTTACTATAAAGCCCGGTGCCTTCTTTCTCCACTGGCGGCTCCTCTGCTTAGCCCATATGGGTCTTGCAGCAGAAGAGTCGCCCTACTGACACTCTGCAGCTGACCTTCTGCAGGTCCCACGGTTACGGCAAATCAATCAGAGCAAATACCAGAAGTTGTGTAAACATTAATTCAGCTCTGCTATGCAGACTCAATTGTCTATAACTATGACTCTCTTTCATTGCTCTATGACCATTTGCTGACCACTGTATCAGGGTGCTCCCTCTTCATGAAGATGAATTAAAGACACGTTGAACAAGTTTCCTCCTACCTGGTTCCTGACTCAAAGAGGCCCGAGTTGAGGACCAATTTGCTCTTTAATATATTTCCAAATAATTTCTTCCACACAGAACAAGGAAAAAAAAAGGGAAAAGAGGGTGTGAGTGATGGAATTTGAGAGGGAGTGGAAGAGCAAGAAAGGACCTGCTGCTACCATTCAGGACCAATTGGGCAACATACCCTGACAGGTTTCCCCAACCTGCACTGGGCTGTAAAGTCTGCATTTCAATCAGAAGGTCCAGAATTCAAGTCCTGCAGCTGCCAGAGAGGAACAACAGCAGAGGAGAGATGCACCTTGGAGAGAAATCCGCACTGGAGACATTGTGATTTGCTCAAGGATAGGAAGACCACAGCAGGATGAGAGAAAGAGAGTGAGATGCGGGGGGTGCCGGACTGGAGGCCTGACTGGTCACCTGTTCTCCTTAAGCTTCTTTGTCTCAATGGTGGCTCTGAGGCTAGCGATCTGCACTGGCATTCGGAAGGTTGCTGGTTTGAATCTCAGAAATGCCAATAGGGACTCTGCTCTGTTGGGCCCTTAACCTGCAATTGCTGAGCACTTTCAGTACAGTGATTCCTCGCTATATCACGCTTCGACTTTCGCGCTTCACTCTATCGCGATTTTTTCTCATACACACTTACGCCACTACGCCATGCGCTTTCTGAGAACTTTTATCTAAGCCCTACCCTTCACAGGTGACGATTTCAGTAGTGGACACTTTGATGTTTATGAATGTTTAAACTCTCAAAAGCTGGATGCAAAGTTATCGAAGAAGCCGGGTTGTATGCTTACAACGCTTGACAGATGCCGAATGTCACTTCAACACAAATCCTGCAAATACTGTCATAATTGGAACAAACCATGAAACTCAAACCGATTATGACAGCAGCAATCCAAGCTATAAGAAAACAGCTAAAAGGATGCGTGTCGGACGTCGTGGTACATTTTCCGATGTAGCAAGATGAAAACAACTTTGTGAAGCTGCCGCCAAATACTGGCAGAAAAATCCACAAGTTAATAGACACCCTGCCGCTAAATACTCGCAGGCAAATCCACAACTTAATACCGGAATGCCTGTTAAACATCTTACATTCACGGTACCGATTTGTGTAGTGAACCCTTACGATGAATGAAACCTGTTATCTTTACAACGGTTGACAAATACAGAATGTAACTAGAAACACAACACGCCCTCCAAATACGAACCTGATTGAAAGAAATAATGATAATCAAATCCTTGATGACAGCAAAACTCATAACAGTCAAAAACAATTACATTGACAATCATGTTACGTTATTTTTAAAATGTTTTCTTTTCTTTTTCATAACTTCTTTAACACACTACGCTCCGCCAAGGGGCCCTGCACGGGTATTTTGCTATATATATATATATATATTTGAGATGCTTCTAAGAGGAACCTTTTGAATATCCCTTTTCTAGATCAATTTGCATACATGTATGTCATTGAAAACATTTCATAGTCTGATTATTAATGCACAAAAACACGTATCGCTAATGATAACCGGTGGACCTGACATCACCGTGAGTTCATATTGAGACTCAGTACTTTTCTAGAAGAGGCCCTACTAATTTCATCGCATTTTGCACTGTCGTGGTATTGTCATGAATTATGAATTTCACTTTTTAATAGATTATATTGTTATACTTTGATAAAGTCTGCATGTTATCTTGCAAAAATTTAGCTGACTACTGTAATGAGAAAATCCAGTGTATGTTATCATTATTTCTATTAAATTCAGCAAGTTTATACAGTTGGCACATAACTGTAATTTCCTCATAATAATTATTCATGGTGGCTCTAAAATCCGTACTGACCCCTACTCTCTCTTCTGTTTCTTTTGCGGTTTTTGTGGTGGTGGCCTGCGCCACCACCACCTACTCAAAGCTTCATGATGCACCAACAACGATGGATGGATTAAAAGGCAGAAGTCTACGTGACCATCATCATCAAGCCCTTCCGTGAGAATCCTAAATCCAAAGAGGACTGTTTCATTTATGTTAGGTAGAATGCCTAGAGGGACTGGGCGGTCTCATTGTTCTGGAATCCCTACAGATTTTATTTTTTCTCCAGCCATCTGGAGTTTTTTTGTTTTTTCTGTCCCCCCTGGCCATTGAACCTTACTCTTATTCGATGTTAATTAATGTTGATTTATTTTGTTTTCTTATTGTGTCTTTCATTTTTCTATTCTTTAATATGTAAAGCACTTTGAGCTACTGTTTGTATGAAAATGTGCTATAGAAATAAATGTTGTCGTTGTTGATAACGGTAACAGCATTTGATGTAACTATCCCCCACGTTGGGTTGGTCAGCCCATATCCCCCACTCCCCACAAACCCTTTAGGTCACCTCTGCCCTGCATACATTATTTTCTGCATTGAAGCAGCTACATTAGATTTTAAAGAAAGGCTACAGCTAGATTAATCAATATTTTTTTGTTATCACCCGGAAAGCCTATATCAATTAAACTTCTGTCAATGACAAACTGAAAGGGCTCGTTTAGTAATAATTTAACAGTAAATTATCGTATTTAATTCCAGACTATGACTTGTCGAAATAGAGGGCAAGTAATATTCAATAATTTCCAACTGTAATCATTCCTGACGGAATCGCCAGAAGCAAATGTGAGTCATTTTCAGATTTTTGAATTTCCAGTGGGGCCCCTGCACAATGACCGTTCAACAACGGCGTTTTTGCCCAACGACTCAATATCGCCTGCAAAAAAAAGAAAAAACATTTAAATACAAAAACATGGTGATGCTCCTTCGAGCGGGGAAAATACAGTCCACCCTGATCCCAGGGCCGGATTTAGACTTGATAAGGCCCTAAGTTATTTGAGACATGGGGCCCTTTATAAGTCCAGATATGCTGTAGTATATTTAAGTATATATGACAATTGCTCACTCGGACAATTTGTTTTGAGGGCCCAAGAAGGCGGGACCCTAAGCTATAGCTTGTGTAGCTTATATGTAAATCCTGCACTGCCTGATCCTAAGGGTGATCTCCAGTGGTTAGTACAGTTTGGAAGGGCTGTCGTATCCCACCATTTGCATTATGCGTACAGATTACTACTTACCATCATCTCATTTTCCAATCGCATGTTGTGAAAGATCATTTTTCAAAATCGAAACGAATAAAAACTCATCTGAGATCTTCCATGCCACAAGAGCCTCTGACCATCCTGGCCTTAATCAGCATTGAAAAAAATCCTCAGAGATGATGTAGAAAATGAAGGAGTACCGCTGTTTTCAGAGAGGAGATCTAATTTGGGGAACAAACTTAAACGAATATTTAATTTGAATAAAGTGTTTTTTCTTATTTAATATGCCTTTCTTTATCATATTCATATGCCTTCTTTACCATTCACTTTTACCAGCACCCGTGTTAGGGGCATACAATCAAAGAGTTTGCCCCTCGGTATCTTCTAGCCTCTGCACGCCAGTGCCTGCAGGTGTGATGGGTCTCTGGACCAGCGCGTGATGCCATGACTGAATATTGTCAGGTTACTGCAGGACTGGGCACTGGAGATTCTGAAAAAGAAACCAATCAATTAACTCTTTGAGCGCTGAATATTTTTACTGCACACAAAGCAACAGTTTCACACACAAATCAGCACAAAATGTCTGTTCCTGTGTGCTGTGGCTGCTGTCGGCACCTGGTTGTCATCTCTGGCAGCTGCTCGAAGGCCAGAAGGAATGACGTGGCGGTCTGGCTGCCTGGCTAACTTCGTGCCATGGTGGTGGCAGCCACAGTGCGATGCAAACTGATTTGTACCTGTTACCATCGATACTAGGAGTTAGATAAATGTCAGTGTCCTTCTAAGTGAACGCTATGCAGTAGGCACATAAGCTACGTGAACGTGTTCAGCACTACGATCAGCTGGTGCTGGTACCTCACTTTCGTTTTTGACCACCTGCATTAAAATCAGAATTTGACAAGTCGGAGTTCGATTCAGTGACAAGACACAAAATGGTTTTGCTTTGCACGTTTGCTTTGGTCACTCGCCAGATGTTCGATGCCATTTTATAGAGGTTGTTTGCTCTTCACTACTCATTCACATGAAGGAAATCAAAGTCAAATCACAGAAGCTAACTTTCCTTCTAGCACAGAGAGTGAAACTTAAACATATCAGCGAGTTCTGTCACCGTTTACAGCTGATTACCATCGTCTACCCTCGAATTTCGACAAAAGTCAACATCCGCCCAGAAAGAGTTAAGAAGCTCAACTGTAGTCATGTACGATTAATGTTTTTACTTGAGAAATGAGAGAATGTCAAAGGAACAAAACCAGAAGGAGAATAAGAGCAAGAAAAGGAGCAGAAGGTATGCAGAACTGGCCACCAGGTAAGTCCTATAATGGAGCCTCCTGTCGGTCAGACAGCTTAGCCAGGCCGGTGTCTTCGTGTCAATGCAGTGCTGGGAGCCCAAAGAGGCAGACGTGAAGACTCGACATCCGCCGCTCACGTCCTTCCTGTGTTTGTTTGAAGGACGCACACTTCATATATGGCCCTGTCCTTGTGAGACAGCATCTGCAATAAAATGAAAATAAAAATTAAGAAATTAAGCCACCGCCGCCTCCTTTCCTTTTATGCAAAGTTGAATTTTGTGTTTGATTTCTTCTAAAATTACATTTACCTGATAGTCACCTTCTAGTTCCGTAGCAGTCTCCTGAAATAAAGACGACACCAAATGATTTTAATTAAGCAGTAGATGCTTATCGGCTCTTTTGATCTGCAGTGTCAAGCAGAAACTTTTTCTCATTTCCTTTGCTTTGTCTGCTCCCCTGCTCAGCTTATGAATTCACACCAACAGTTTGTATGTTTAGAGGAAACGCTGAAATTCAGAGGGGAGATCTGTGTAAACCTTGAGTGATAAAGAGGGTCAGATGACATCAGGGCACCAGTCACACATGGGTGACATGGGGGGGTGGGGTGTCACCTTCTGGGCTTGTCTAAGGTAAGTGATGCTGGGATGGTCCAGGTTGGCTCCGTGGTCCTGGGAAGTTTGAACCTGGGATCGTCGATAATGTCATATACCGAGGTAAGCCGGGAAAATGGTGACATACAGTTAGTAAGAGGTAGGTGGGAGTGCCTTGGTGCTGTCATTTACAATAAACAGTGTCCAAAAATTGCTGTGCATTAATGAATAAATCAATGAATAAATAAATCTTATATATACTGCTCAAAAAAAGAAGACCCCTTTTGAATGATAGTATAGCATCAAGTCAATGAAACTTGTGGGCTACTGATCTGTTCAGTGAAGTAGCAGAGGGGCTTGTTCATCAGTTTCAGCTGCTTTAGTGCACTAGAGGGCAACAATAAGACAGACGGCCCCCAAAACAGGAATGAATGGGTTAACAGCTGGAGGGAGGCCACTGACATTTTTCCCTCCTCATCTGTTTTGTCACTCATTTTCAATTTAGCTATGGTCAGCTGTCACTACTGGTAGCATGAGGCCGTGCTTGGACCCTACAGAGGTGGCACAGGTAGTCCAAGTTCTCCAGGATGGCACATCAATATTCAATATATGCCATTGCCAGAAGGTTTGCTGCGTCTTTCAGCACAGTCTCAAGGGCATGGGGGAGATACCAGGAGACAGGTAGTTACTCTAGTACAGCTGGACAGGTCCCCTCGTAGAAGGTCCTTAGCCCATCAGCAGGACCCACCGATATCTGCTCCTATCTGAATGAAGGAATTGATACCATTGACTGCCCCCACTCACTCGCCTAACCTCAATCCAATAGAACACCTCTGGGTGGACATGAGAAAGAGGGTCCTTTCATCGGATTAGCTGGCCCAGCTGTTTTAGCCGTGGAATGGCCAATTGGGGAAGGCAGCTTGCTGGATGAGGTTTCCAGGGTTCTAAACAAATCCAAATCATATTATGTGATATCATCTACTGTTAAATTTTGCTACGTACTTCTAAAGTTTTTATTTTTATACTGTATCAAGGATTTGTTCTGTTCTGTGTATTGTACTGTATTGCATTGACCCCTTCTTTGACATTCACTGAATGCCCAACCTACCTGGAAAGATGTCTCTCTTTGAACTGCCTTTCTCGAGGTTTCGTCCATTTTTCCCTACTGGGGTTTTTGGGAGTTTTTCTTGTCTGCTTGTCTTCTTGCGGGCTGTCAGGAGGCAGGGCCTATTAAAGCCCATTGTGGCACTTCCTGTGTGATTTTGGGCTATACAAAAATAAATTGTATTGTATTGTATTGTATTGTTCCTTTGGGCAAGGAGGAACAGGCTGGGCACTGCCAGTGCCTGCAAAATGACCTCCGGCAGGCAGGCCACTGGTGTGAATGTCTCTGAGCAAACAATCAGAAACAGACTTCATGAGGGTGGCATGAGGGTCTGACGTCCTCTACGGGGCTCGATTGGCATTTGCCATAGAATACCAGAATTGGCAGGTCCACCACTGTGGGTACCCTGTGCTTTCAAAGATGAGAGCAGGTTCACCCTGAACACATTTGATAGACGTGAAAGGGTCTGGAGAAGCCGTGGAGAACATTATGCTGCCTGTGATATCATTCAGCATAACCAGTTTGGTGGTATGTCAGTGATGGTCTGAGGAGGCATATCCATGGAGGGACAGAGGCACAGACCTCGACAGGCTAGACAACGGCACCTTGACTGCCATTAGGTATTGGGATGAAATCCTTGGATCCATTGTCAGACCCTATGCTGGTGCAGCGGCTCCTGGTTCTGCCTGGTGCGTGGCAATGTCCAGCCTCATGTGGTAAGAATATGAAGGAATTGAACCATTGACTGCACCCGCCACTCGCCACTGCCCTCAATCCAATAGAACACCTCTGGGTGGACATTATGTTTGGGTCCATCCAACAGCTCAGCCTGTCCAGGAGTTCAGTCATGCCCTGGTCCAAATCTGGGAGGAGATACCCTCAGGACACCATCTGTCGTCTCATTAGGACATTGTTAGGCATGCATACAAACACGGACTGGGGGCATACAAACTACTAAGTACGATTTCAGTCAAACGGACACGCCTGCCTGCCTGATCATTTTGTTCCCTTTGTTTTTCGGGGTGTTTTTGAATTCAGCCCTCTTTCTGTTGGTTGATCATTTCATTTCCATCCTTTCGTTCCTCACACATCACCATATCAGTCCATAGCAGTAGAGAGAGCCAGCAGGAGTTTTTTTCCCATTGAGATCTGAGGTGTTTTCAAAGTGGTCCTTTCATTTTTGAGCAGTTTATTACGCAGACTGTAACAATCTTGCCGTCTTGTATTTATGTTTTCATCCAGTTGACGGTCTGGAGCGTTTAGTGGAGCTGCCATCTGTCGGCTGATTAGGAAGTTGACATGTAACGTTCTCTCTCTCTCTCTATATATATATATTTATATACTCAGCAAAAAAAGAAACGTCCCTTTTTCAGGACTGTGTATTTTAACAATAATGTTTTAAAATCCAAATAACTTTACAGATCTTCATTGTAAAGGGTTTAAACAATGTTTTCCATGCACGTTCAATTAACCATAATCAATTAATTAACATGCACCTGTGGAATGGTCGTTAAGACCTTAACAGCTTACAGAAAGTAGCCATTTAAGGTCACAGTTCTAAAAACGCAGGACACTAAAGAGACTTGTCTACCGACTGTGAAAGATGCCCAGGGTCCCTGCTCATCTGCGTGAACATGCATTAGGCATGCTGCAGGGAGGCATGAGGACTGCTGATGTGGCTAGGACAATAAATTGTCATGTCCGCACTGTGAGACGCCTAAGACAGCGCTACAGGGAGACAGGAAGGACAGCTGATCATCCTCGCAGTGGAAGAGCCCGGATCTCAATCCCATTGAGCACGCCTGGGACCTGTTGGATCGCAGGGTGAGGGCTAGGGCCATTCCCCCCAGAAATGTCCAGGAACTTGCAGGTGCCTTGGTGGAAGAGTGGGGTAACATCTCACAGCAAGAACTGACAAATCTGGTCCAGTCCATGAGGAGGAGATGCACTGCAGTACTTCAAGCAGCTGGTGGCCACACCAGATATACTGACTGGTACTTTTGATTTTGAGCCTCCCTTCATTCAGGGACACATTGTGAAACATTTTTAGTTTATGTCTTATGGTGTTGACTCTTTTAGTGTTCATACAAATATTTACACATTAAGTTTACTGAAAGTAAAAACAGTTGAAAGAAGTCAGAGAATGTTTCTTTTTTGCTGAGTATATATATATATATATATATATATATATATATATATATATATATATATATATATATATATATACACATACACAGGTGCCGATTATAAAATTAGAATATAATGACAAAGTTGATTTATTTCAGTAATTCCATTCAAAAAGTGAAACTTGTATATTAGATTCATTCATTACACACAGACTGATGTATTTCAAATGTTTATTTCTTTTAATTTTGATGATTATAACTGACAACTAATGAAAGTCCCAAATTCAGTATCTCTAAAATTAGAATATTGTGAAAAGGTTCAATATTGAAGACACCTGGTGCCACACTCTAATCAACTAATTAACTCAAAACACCTGCAAAAGCCTTTAAATGGTCTCTCAGTCTAGTTCTGTAGGCTACACAATCATGGGGAAGACTGCTGACTTGACAGTTGTCCAAAAGACGACCATTGACACCTTGCACAAGGAGGGCAAGACACAAAAGGTCATTGCTAAAGAGGCTGGCTGTTCACAGAGCTCTGTGTCCAAGCACATTAATAGAGAGGCGAAGGGAAGGACAAGATGTGGTAGAAAAAGTGTACAAGCAATAGGGATACCCTGGAGAGGATTGTGAAACAAAACTGTGGGGGAGATTCACAAAGAGTGGACTGCAGCTGGAGTCAGTGCTTCAAGAACCACCAGGCACAGACGTATGCAAGACATGGGTTTCAGCTGTCACATTCCTTGTGTCAAGCCACTCTTGAACAAGAGACAGCATCAGAAGCGTCTCGCCTGGGCTAAAGACAAAGGACTGGACTGCTGAGTGGTCCAAAGTTATGTTCTCTGATGAAAGTAAATTTTGCATTTCCTTTGGAAATCAAGGTCCCAGAGTCTGGAGGAAGAGAGGAGAGGCACAGAATCCACGTTGCTTGAGGTCCAGTGTAAAGTTTCCACAGTCAGTGATGGTTTGGGGTGCCATGTCATCTGCTGGTGTTGGTCCATTGTGTTTTCTGAGGTCCAAGGTCAACGCAGCCATCTACCAGGAAGTTTTAGAGCACTTCATGCTTCCTGCTGCTGAAGAACTTTATGGAGATGCAGATTTCATTTTCCAACAGGACCTGGCACCTGCACAAAGTGCCAAAGCTACCAGTACCTGGTTTAAGGACCATGGTATCCCTGTTCTTGATTGGCCAGCAAACTCGCCTGACCTTAACCCCATAGAAAATCTATGGAGTATTGTGAGATACGCCAGACCCAACAATTCAGAAGAGCTGAAGGCCACTATCAGAGCAACATGGGCTCTCATAACACCTGAGCAGTGCCACAGACTGATCGACTCCATGCCACGCCGCATTGCTGCAGTAATCCAGGCCAAAGGAGCCCCAACTAAATATTGAGTGCTGTACATGCTCATACTTTTCATGTTCATACCTTTCAGTTGGCCAACATTTCTAAAAATCCTTTTTGCATTGGTCTTAATTGATATTCTAATTTTCCGAGATACTGAATTTGGGACTTTCATTAGTTGTCAGTTATAATCATCAAAATTAAAAGAAATAAACATTTGAAATACATCAGTCTGTGTGTAATGAATGAATCTAATATACAAGTTTCACTTTTGAATGGAATTACTGAAATAAATCAACTTTGTCATGATATTCTAATTTTATAACCGCACCTGTATATATATATATATATATCTATACTAATAAAAGGCAAAGCCCTCACTCACTCACTCACTCACTGACTCATTGACTCATCACTAATTCTCCAACTTCCCGCAGGTAGAAGGCTGAAATTTGGCAGGTTCATTCCTTACAGCTTCCTTACAAAAGTTGGGCAGGTTTTATATCGAAATTCTACGCGTAATGGTCATAACTGGAAGCTGTTTTTCTCCATTTACTGTAATGGAGATGAGCGAAGCCGTGGGCGGAGTTTCGTGTGACATCATCACGCCTCCCACGTAATCACGTGAACTGACTGTCAACGCAGTGCATAGAAAACCAGGAAGACCTCCAAAAGCGCTTTAGAAAACATTCATTATATAATTGAGAAGGCAGCGAAACAATAAGAAGCGGCGAGTGACATATACTACCATATTCATGAGTGCTGCTACTCGAAACAAAGCACGATGTAAACCTACACTTTAAATTAAGTTCATAGACAGGCTGCCGCTGGCGTTTGTAATTTAGTGCCTGCCCATATAAGGCCGTCCGTCAGCGGCAATCCAATAGAAACACTGCCGCTAAATATTCACGGGTGAAGGACTGTGCTTATGGAGAGGAAGATGAGATGGTCAGGGTGGTGTTTGGCGCAAACTCAGCGAAACTGCGAGAGAAATGTTTAAGTGCCGGACTTGTAACATTAAATACAGCCATGGACATAACACGACATGGCACCAGCACAGCTGGGAAACTTCGATGCAAGAACACCAAGCGGCTCACGTGAACTGACGCGGTGCACAGACAAAAAGCAACAGTTCCAAAGAGCTGAACAAAAACTGAATTACACAATTGAGAGGCAGCAAAAAATATGAAGCGTCTGATACATACAAGCATATTCATAAGTGCAGCTACTGCGGAAACAAAGCACACGGTGGAAAAAGTCAATGTCCCGCTAAAGGAAGACAGTGTAAAAAAACCTGTGCATGCAGTGTGTCAGGTCTCAGATAAAGAAGAAGACGAGCTGTTTATTGATGCAGTAAGAAACGAATCGATGAATGAAACCTGTTATCTTTACAACGATTGACAAACACGGAATGTAACTTGAACACAACACATCCTACAAATACGAACCTGATTGAAAGAAATAATGATAATCAAATCCTTGATGACAGCAACACTCACAAAACAATTACTGTATATTGACAATCATGTTACGTTATTTTTAAAATGTTCCCTTTTCTTTTCATAACTTCTTTAACACACTACGCTCGCTGTAATATATATATATATACCCGATCTACATACTCTCAAATAGACAAGCCACACGCCGTGGCGAATTGTAGAGGCTTCGCCTCTAGCCGACATCCGAGGTTCAGTTCCCGAGAGGGATGCACTGAGTATGTACGTAGCTTCCGTTCATTTTACCATCGCATCTCCTTGGTTTGGGATGTATGAAAAATATGCGTTAACGCAGAATCATGTTACGCTATTTTTAAAATGTTTCTTTTCTTAGCACAAGCACAGCTGAGAAGCTTCGATGCATGTACTCCATAACAAAAAATAACGCATTTAATCACACTTTCAATTCCAAGCAAAGGGGAACTTTTGTCAATGCATGATTTCCTGGTACATCCATTACACTGATGCACACATCACAGCTACAAAAATGTTAGAGTCGAATAAAGCGCGTGCCCTACGACTGATCGGAGGAAAATTTCATTTCAAAAGACTACCCGAGCGAAGCCTTGATCAAAGCATGGTTTTGTGCACACTGAAAACACTGAAAAGCAAGCAAAATTAGATGCATTACAGAAAGCGGACTTTGTGGCTCTTACTGGGGATCATTGGACTTCAGTGACCGTTAGTAATTCTAAATACATCTAATTACAAAATGTTCAATGATCACACTGTTTTAGCCTAATGTACAAAATAATTTTGGCTAAGGTTACTCAGAGTTTAAAGATTAAGTTGGTCAAATTACCTTTTATGTTTCTGACTTATTTTTTTAAGAAGAAAACTGCACTTTATGTTGAAATTTTGGTTATTATTATTTAAAGACAATACCATTCTGAAAATCTACTTAAGTACTTAAAGTACTTAAACTACCACTTTATTTTTAAGTCTGCCCAATTTTAACCAGGGATGATATTTTTGTTTCTGTTTTGAATTCAAATGCAGTTTAAAGGCTTTTTTTTTCAGAAATTAAAACAGCTTCAGTTTACAATATTCATGTCCATGTCTATTATTTGATTCTGTCGCCCACTAAAACCCTTTTAAATTAAAAAAACACATTTGCGATTTGGGGCAAATTTACGTCAGTGATTACATGCGATTAATCAAGATTAATTCTTACACAGCCTCTAATTAATTGGATTAATTTTTTAATCGAGTCCCACTCCTAATATATATATGTAGATTTGTATATATATATGTGTATATACAGTATATATGTAGATATGTATATGTGTATATATGTATATATATGTGTGTATGTGTGTATATATGTGTATATATGTATATATATTTATATGTATATGTATATATATGTATATATATATATATATGATGTGTATATATATATATGTTTATATATGTGTGTGTGTGAGTGTATATATATATATGCCAGCAACACTCATGACAATGACAAAACAATTACATTGTCAATCATGTTACGTTATTATTAAAATGTTTCCTTTTCTTTTTACTTCTCTGTTGCCAAACGCGGATATTTTGCGATGTATATATATATATCTATATATATATATATATATATATATATATATATATATAGAGAGAGAGAGAGAGAGAGAGAGAGAGAGAGAGAGAGAGGACAACAACACTCATATCAATGACAAAACAATTACATTAACAATCATCTTACGTTATTTTTAAAATGTTTCCTTTTCTTTTCATAATTTCTTTAACACACTACTTCTCGCTCATGCGCTGGTATTCTACTAGTATATATATATATATATATATATATATATATATATATTAGCAGTTGGAGATCCACAAAGGGAGAAAATGAATCACGTATCATAAAGTAGTTTTTATTCCTGAGCTTTCAACCTACCAGGGGTCTTCATCAGAGGATAATGCTTAGACTTACAAGAATCAAAGGCAATATATAGCAATACCTTACAGGGGAGGGGTGGCTAGGTCTGTGTGGGGGAGGGGTTGAGGTTGTTGGGAGTAAAGTCTTGTTTATTAAGAATAAGTTCTTCTTAAGTTTGCGTATGCTGGATTTATGTCCAAGTGTCTGTTGATGGCGTTCTCATTTGATAACCAGGATTCAGCCAGCTCTCTGGCACTTTTATTATTGGCTTTAAATTTTACTTGTACATCGTCCCAATTAAATGTATGTCCTGTTGATTTAGTATGCTTATAGATCAATGACAGTCGTCCTTTCTTCTGACGGCGCTATGTGTTCCTGTATAAGTGTTGCGATTCTTTTGAAGTTTGTCCTATGTATACCGCTGAGCATGAACTGCATGGAATGCTGTATACTGCGTTTAGTGTTTCTGCTGTCGATTTCTTGTTTTTGGCCTTGACCTTCTCTTCCATATATATATATATATATATATATATATATATATATATATATATATATATATATATATATATATATATATTTTTATATATAATATCTAACATCTGTCTGTATGTCTATCCACTTTTCACGAGAGAACTACTTCATGGATTTAGATTTTGCGACCTCTCATCGCAGCCAAGTATCATTTTTCGCTTGCGGTACCAGTTTATTTGCGTGTATCTCCGAGAGACACAGCGGTCGAGGGAGGGTGGCGGGCCTTCCTCACTAATGAGCCAGCCTCGGGCTGCCTTACATCTGCTTATCTAGTGAGTGAGAGAACTACATAACAGATTTAGATTTTTTATTTCTCCATAATTTGCTTGAACATTCCGGTTGCCTTTGCGACTTCTCTCATTGTGGTAAGAGTCATAGTTTGCATGCAGGAGTCATTTACTTCAGTTAATCCGAGACAGAGGCTGCAGGCCGGGGAGGGGAGAGTGACGTCAGGAGTGGGGAGCCAGGCGGGAGTCGCTCTACCTCTGGCACGTGTTGGAGAGTTCCTCGCCTCCAGTTAGCTAGCGATACCTGTTTGTTTATTGATTTTTAAAGTTTGTCCTGTTTCACTAGCCGCGGGGATGGCTAATAATCCATAATATCCAGGATAAAACCAACAATTCTAAAATCCAGATCCATACAGTCATGCCAATCCAGTTAAAACCATATCAGCAGCAAGTTCTCCCTCAGCCAGCCCAGCACGTCCTTCACCATATGTCTTCCCAGCTCATTACCAGAGGGTCTTCCAAGTGGTAGAGATACGACTACTAGGACCACCTCTCCTGACTCCCATCTCGGCTGCCTCAACTGGCAGACCTCCATCATCCCGTACGCCAGCAAGGTGCTATCTGGGTGCATGAGAGGGTCATTCGCTGCCCCTGCTCCTACAAATTTCAACAGGGTCACCCCACGGGATGCTTGTCACTTCGCTCTCGGTGGCTGTGCTCCGTCTCCTGTCTCGCACGCTGCTGTTGCCATTGCTGTCTGGTTTACTCCTTGACCGTTTGCTCTCCGGCTATCTAGAGTCTCAAAAAAGTGTTCCTCCCTCGATTTCGCCATGCAGGCTCCTCTTCATGGCACTGATCATCAATGTCATAAATGAAGCACTTGACCAATCCGCCCACATTTGAACATGGATGCGCAATCAGCCCAGCACTCCAATCAACCTCGGAGTGGCATGCGCACGTCCTTCAATTACATCATGGTGCAGAGGATGGGATTGATTCAGGTAGACGTGTGGCAAAAGTAACAACAGTTGACTCAATGAGTAACAAAACTGCAAAGTCTCCTTCTAGTGGAGGACTGCCTGTGATGGCCAACAAAACGTTCATTGATTAGTAATTTAAAATAGTCGAGTAGCGTGAGTGCATGAGGCCAAGAGAGTCAGGAGCACATCAGACTGGTGACGGCTAATAGTGGCCCTAAAGTGACAGGCACTGACTTGTAGCAGCTCTGCCTCAGGGGAACTACATTTCCCAGCATGCAGTGGGGGCACATGATTGCCATTTCTGTTATATTCGGCTATTAAAGTTACTATTATTAAGGTATTATTTTTTAATTTGCTTATCACATGTTTTATAATTCCAACATAATGCATACTATTGCATTCATTTAATATAATGATTTTTATTGGTATTATAAAGTTATTTATTCATTTAATGTCTTCGAGTTTAGCAGCTAAGCACTTCATACCTTATTATCCTGTGTGTAAATTTTGAATGTGACAAAGAAAATTGGATTTGATTTGCTAGTGTGAATCTGAGCGCCTAAGGACCACTACAGACTGAAGAAAGTGAATTGTGAAGAGTGGACCACGGCTCACCGTCTGAGCATTTGGGCGTAAAGTTCACCTAAAAGGGTCTAGATGTGGCATTCATCATAAAATGTCTTTATAATTGCTGTGGCTTTATAATGAAATGTGGGGAGCAGACAAAGGAGGGATGGCAGGGAATGAACCAACATTATTAGCTGCAAAGACTCTGATGCTCGGACCCTCAACAGACACGTAAAGCCATACAACAAGTAGCTCTGCAGAAAAGGTGCTCTATAAACTGGGCCTGTCATAGTAACGGTACCTTTGGATCAGAGCCACAGCTCCTGACATTCTTCTTAATGTTTTCTGTTGGTGGTGTGGCTGAAAACAAAGAAAAGAAAATGAGGTGAGTGACATCAGTGTCACCAAGTGAAGTGGAATGACGACTGAATGAGTAACTTTATGTGACGCTCCATCAGCACATTCAGAATTAAACATTTAGCATACGACACAACACTCTGTACTTATCAAGTAAGAAAACATCACAGAGAGAGGGCCCTGCTGAAAGTGATGGGACCACCAAAGCAGCGTGGTCATCCAGCAATGAAGTCCACCGCCCATACCTTTACAAGTCAGTCTATACGCTCCATACACGGCAAAGGGGGTCATCACAGCCAACAGGACAGCCAAGATGGCAGAAGACACTAAAAGAGCTTTACATCCATCACAGCGGTGCTGCAGCTCATCTGAAGACTCTGATGGTGAAGGGAAGAATGGGTGAGCTGGAAAGAGAAACCACAAACAAAAGTGGCAGTCAAAAGGGGACGACCGAGGACATGAGGACAGCTTGAGAGTGAGTCACCATCTACGGCATGGCAGGGCACCTCAGTTTAATGAAAAAAACATCAAAAGAAATGAGGAAGGAACAAAGGGAACAAAGCATCAAATGAGGATTAGAAAGATATGAAAGGCACTGCATCACAGATGAATAGAATTGTAAGGCGCTATATAGTGGATAGATACATCAGCTCCCACTGGTCTGCGCTGTCCCACAGCTGTTTTCCCTTTGTTTCCAGTTATTTTGATGTCTGTCTCCACTGTCACACTTCGTCCCCATGTCTCTCATTCCTTCCCCATTTCCTGAGGACACCGACATCTCTATTGACGCCATTTAACTCGACCCTCTTTTTTTAGTCTAACTTTAAGTTGTTATTTTCTATTGTCCTCTTGTATTCGTACACTCATGTCTCATGTAAGGCACAATATGGAATTAAAAGATGTATTTCTTCATTTTAAACAGATTACCTCTCTGAACAAGCTGCCGACATGATGCTGCTGACAGCTACATCATCACCACTTAAGAATGAAGACATGGAGGGGGACTTGTGTCCTGTTCTGTGTATTGTGCTGTATTGTCCCTTGTGTTTAACACCCACTGCACACCCAACCTACCTGGACAGGTGGGTATCTCTTTGAACTGCCTTTCCCAAGGTGTCTTTCATTTTTTCCCTAGAATGTTTTTTTTGAGGAGTTTTTTTCTATCATTATTATTATTATTATTATTATTATTATTATTATATATAGTCCGTTTCACATTCATCTATCTATCTATCTATCTATCTATCTATCTATCTATCTATCTATCTATCTATCTATCTATCTATCTATCTATCTGTGTATGAGCCTCCTTCTCCTCTCTACAGTTCTTGGTTTTGCTGCTGGTATTTGTGGTTCAAGGTAGCTGTGTGGGTAGCCATGTTCAGCCCAAATGAAGGCCTCCATCAGACACACTCGCCTCAGCTCAGCCTCACTTCTTCACTCCTGCCTCGAGTGTCACATTTCATTACATTATTGGGAGCATTTTTAAAAATTCTTCTCATTTATTCTCCTAAAAGGTGAATCAACATTTTAAAATTCTTATTCTTAGAGAAGATAAAGCTCAGTCACCATCTTGTTTTTCATTTCATAGCGGTTAAGACTCTCATGTTAGTGAAATGTGATGAAAACTTTAGGGATCAGTGACGGAACACAAGACAAGTCTAATAGAGAGTGTGAGGGGAGCTAAAAGACAATAGAAAAAGAACTGACCAGTGAGGTGAATCCCATCGTTGAGCAGGTGGTGGTCTTGTCCAGGATCAACACAGTAGTAAATTGCAGTGTCCTTGTGGGTTACATTCTTGATGACTAAAGTGTGATTTTCTTTACATGAAAACTTCTCTCCAGACTGGGTGTAGAGAAGTAATCTGAAGACTGAGCTCCCATTGTCCGCAGTATGGCATGAGGGGGCCGGCCGGGCAGCTGTCTGTACCAAAGCATTGGAGAGTTACCACTGCTGAGTGAACAATTCAGAGACACGGTGTCACCTGGGAGAGACGTCACTGTGAGGCTCCAGACAGTTAGAGGACCTGCAAGTAGAAAAACATTCAGATCTTCATTTACTTGTTTAGTTTGTTAAGGTATAATAAAGTAAAAATGACCCCTTTCAGTGCAAGAGGTAAAAGATGGGATCAGAGCAGATTTTTTCACTTTTACATTAAAAAATGAATTTGATAAAAAAAATTGTGCTGTCAGTGATGTCACAGGCCAGTAAACGAGACAGTAGCTCCCTCTCCCCAGGCTCTCTTTTATTTGCCTCTTTGTGATATTTCAGTTATTCAACAGATATTTCAACAATAATTCTTTGCATTTATATAGCGCTTTTCTCACTGCTCAAAGCTCAGCAATTGCAGGTTAAGGGACTTACTCAAGGGCCCAACAGAGCAGAGTCCCTTTTGGCATTAAAGGGATTCGAACCGCAACCTTCCGATTGCTCAATGGGCTGCCCGCGTTGAATACCAACCACGTAGAAATGCTTCAGGGCTGCACTTTTCAGAATACCTCATCATAACGCCTGCTTCACTGCGTTTTCAAATGGCTCCTTTAACTCCGATATACTTTTTTAGATTCATTTGTTACTCGAGTATTAAACTAGAAAATAAAAGGGGCTTCATAAACCTGCCTAAAGTTTTACTCACTCAGTTATCTTCAGGACCCTTCTCAGATATGGAGATTGTGGGGCCTCGTGTATAACGGTCGATGCGAAGGCCTGTTTAAGAAGCATGGAGAGACCGAGAACATTTAGAATGCTAAACATTTAACGTGCTACATTAGATGCGACAGGATTTAAGAAAGTCTAGTAAATTAAACTATCTATTTTAAGGTGAAGGTTATGACACTTTGCTTTAATGACAAACGAAAACTACAAGTTTGAAGTTGACACTTCAACTTTAATCTCAACAGTGACCTTTAATTTTCTTCTGCTCTGTGGCCCTAAGGCACTTGTGTGTGACACTCAGATGGTGGATGCGATTCGCCTTTTCACATCGACTTTGATATCTGACCGCTTCTTTTTTATTTCAGGAACTGAGTGACTTTTTGAACTTGAGTCTTTGAGTGCCACTCCATCAATTTCCTTTTGTGACTTACAGTATATCACAGCTTGAGCCACCAAATAGTACTTTTTTCTTTGCTTTCACCTCACTGACCAGGACCTCCATTTTGCATTCGCTGACATTCTTTTTTAACTTTCTTGTATACAAAGTACAGGGAAAGTATTGGAGTCGTCCAAAAATTCGATGTCAAGATTTTGATGAATCTTGATGTTTTAGTCCGAAAATACCATTTTGGAATTATGTCTGTGTGTCTGTCTGTGTGTGTGTATATATACGTAGACACAATAACTTTAGTGCACTTTCACTTTAGTCAACTAATTTTTGCATATAAGTATTAGGAACAAAACATAGATTTCTATCAACTTTTGGGCTATTTCCACCAAACGGAAGAGGTACTTTACCTGAACACATACTCAGTTTTTGAGAAAGGAAATGAAGTGCATTTGACATTTCAACAGAAGGGATGTCCCAAACATTTCTTAGTAATGTGACAGTCCAGCAGATGGTGCATCACAAACATTATCGATAATGAAATGAATTGCAGGGCAGCACGGTGGTGCAGTGGGTGGCGCTGTTACCTTGCAGTTAGGAGACCCGGTTCGCTTCCGAGTCCTCCCTGTGTGGAGTTTGCATGTTCTCCCGTGTCTGCATGGGTTTCCTCCCACAGTCCAAAACATGCAGGTCAGGTGCATTGGCGATCCTAAATTGTGCTTGGTGTGTGTGTGCACGCCCGTGGTGGGCTGGCACCCTGCCCAGGATTGTTTTTGCCTTGCACCCTGTGTTGGCTGGAATCAGCCTCAGCAGACTCCCGTGACCCTGTAGTTAGGATTAAGCTGGTTGGTGACTGACCGACTGAAATGAATTGCATTTGTCATTCCAACAGCTGGCACATTAGAAACATTTTTAACAGTGAAATGCATTGGAATTGTCATTCCAACAGGCAACACATCACAAACATTTTCTAGTAATAAAATACATTGCATTAATCTTTCAGACTAGAAAAGAAATGCATTGCCTTTTTCATTCCAACACATGGCACATCAACACACTTTTTAATAATCATTGCATTAGACACTCAGAATATAAAGGAAATATATTGCGTTTCTTATTCTAGCTGAAGGTGAGTTACAAACATTTTGCATTGCATTTCTCAATCCAACAGACGGTTCATAACAAACATTTTCAGTACAGAAATACATTTCATTTGGCATTCCAATTAGTAATGAAATGAATTCCATTCTGACAGACGTCACATCATTTTTAGTAATGAAATGCATTGCATTTGTCATTCCAACAGCTGGGGCTTTAGAAGTTTTTTACTTTCTCGTATATGAAGTATAGGGAAAGTACTGGAATCCTCCAAAAATTAGATTTTGATGAAACTTGATGTGTTAGACCTCCCTGAGTTAGAAAATACAATTTTTGAGATTATGTCTGTGTGTGTGTGTGTGTGTGTGTAAACACGATAACCTGAGTACGCTTCCACTTGGGCCAACTAAATTTTGCATACAAGTATTTGGTACAAAACGTAGATTTCTATCAACTTGTGGACTATTTCCGCTAACCAGAAGTGGTAGTTTACCTTAAACTCACGTAGCTGCAGAGTCCGATTTATTCAACTTTACTTTTATAATAATTGTTCAAGGGCCACATACAGTTGTGCTTGAAAGTTTGTGAAACCTTTAGAATTTTCTATATTTCTTCATAAATATGACCTAAAACATCATCAGATTTTCACTCAAGTCCTAAAAGTAGATAAAGAGAAACCAGTTAAACAAATGAGATAAAAATATTATACTTGGTCATTTATTTATTAAGGAAAATTATTGAATATTACATATTTGTGAGTGGCAAAAGTATATGAACCTTTGCTTTCAGTATCTGGTGTGACTCCCCAATAACTGCAACTAAATGTTTCCGGTAACTTTTGCTCATTCCTGCACACCGGCTTGAAGGAATTTTATCCCATTCCTCCATGCAGAACAGCTTCAACTCAGGGATGTTGATGGGTTTCCTCACATGAACTGCTCGCTTCAGGTCCTTCCACAACATTTCGATTGGATTAAGGTCAGGACTTTGACTTGGCCATTCCAAAACATTCACTTTATTCTTCTTTAACCATTCTTTGGTAGAACGACTTGTGTGCTTAGGGTCGTTGTCTTGCTGCATGACCCACCTTCTCTTGAGATTCAGTTCATGGACAGATGTCCTGACATTTTCCTTTAGAATTCTCTGATATAATTCAGAATTCATTGTTCCATCAATGAAGGCAAGCCGTCCTGGCCCAGATGCAGCCAAACAGGCCCAAACCATGATACTACCACCACCATGTTTCACAGATGGGATAAGGTTCTTATGCTGGAATGCAGTGTTTTCCTTTCTCCAAACATAACGCTTTTCATTTAAACCAAAAGTTCTATTTTGGTCTCATCCATTCACAAAACATTCTTCCAATAGCCTTCTGGTTTGTCCATGTGATCTTTAGCAAACTGCAGACAAGCAGCAATGTTTTTTGGAGAGCAGTGGCTTTCTCCTTGCAACCCTGCCATGCACACCATTGTTGTTCAGTGTTCTCCTGATGGTGGACTCATGAACATGAACATTAGCCAATGGAGAGAGGCCTTCAGTTGCTTAGAAGTTACCCTGGGGTCCTTTGTGACCTCGCCGACTATTACACGTGTGCCTTGCTCTTGGAGTGATCTTTGTTGGTCGACCACTCCTGGGAGGGTAACAATGGTCTTGAATTTCCTCCATTTGTACACAATCTGTCTGACTGTGGATTGGTGGAGTCCAAACTCTTTAGAGATGGTTTTGTAACCTTTTCGAGCCTGATGAGCATCAACAACTCTTTCTGAGGTCCTCAGAAATCTCCTTTGTTCGTGCCATGATACACTTCCACAAACATGTGTTGTGAAGAGCAGACTTTGATAGATCCTGTTCTTTAAATAACACAGGGTGCCCACTCACACCTGATTGGCATCCCATTGATTGAAAACACCGACTCAATTTCACCTTCAAACTAACTGATCATCCATGAGGTTCACATACTTTTGCCACTCACAAATATGTAATATTCAATCATTTTCCTTAATAAATAAATGACCAAGTATAATATTTTTGTCTCATTTGTTTAACTGGTTTCTCTTTATCTACTTTTAGGACTTGAGTGAAAATCTGATGATGTTTTAGGTCATATTTATGCAGAAATATAGAAAATTCTAAAGGGTTCACAAACTTTCAAGCACAACTATATACAACACTATTCTCAAGCATGCATGAGATGTTAGATATTGTCCCAGAAATGGCAGAAATACCACTGGCTCCAAAGGCCTTAGTGAAATATGTGAAGCAAACAGGTCTTAGGAGCCAGCTGACAGCAGGTTTAGCACAGATTTTCTCACCTTACACGAAATGAAGAATGTGTACATTGAGCTTTAACAAAAGATTAAAAGCTGCAGGGGATCCCAAAGAGTTGATAATAAAGCTCAGGATGTCCTAGACTTCCTTTTGGAACTTTTTCGCCCATTGTGGCAGGCTTAGAGGGAATTAAAAGGCGACCAGTACCCAATGCTTAATCTGGTTGTGTCAAGGCAATGAGAGACTTAAACGCCACTGCAAACGTGTGGGCACAGACAGCCCACATCAAGCAATAATCCACGAAGGACATCCAGAATGAATAAACAAAAAGTTCAAAATAGGGCCAGTGCACAAACTTTCTATATTCTTATGGCATAAACTCTACTCTGTTGGCAAATAGTGGGGAAGAGAGCTGGTCAGATCTCCGGGACTCTGACAGTGTCCGGGCCGACTTTGTCTCTCATTTCTACAATTTCACCTCTCCCATTATTAACTAGCCATGGCTCTAAAATTAATGAATAGATTTGTTTCTCATTTATGTTCATTAGCTTCTGCTTTGTTTTTGATGTATTTGAACAAATCTACGCCCTCACATGTGATAGTTCCATATTTAGTGTGTGGTGTCATCTATTCTTGCATTCTTCAGAGTTGTCGCTTGCTCTGTGGTTGCACGTGGTAAGCACTGCTGTGCAAGAACAAAGTCGTTTGTACTGCTGTGTAATTCTATGGTGGCCATGACAGACTGGCCATCTAGCTCTGTGACGAGTATGACTTGCCTTCTTAGTCTGTTACAGGACCTGTTAAAGCCCACTGCATAGTCCTTGTGTTGTTTTGGAAAAGTCTTTTGTTGTCTATGTTACCGTTAGCAAAGAGTGTCCGGCACATAAAAAGTTAAACAATGAACAGTTGTCATTGAACTATGTGTCAGTGCACCTCCCCAAACTCCCATGACTTACTGCACATCCGTTGAGTTGATACTTACAGAGGAGAAGCAGCGGCATGGCGTCTCCACCAACCTTCATCTGAAGTAAAAATAGAAAAAAGAGAAATGAATTGCAGCGCTAACAGCAGGATGTGAAAGAATGAATCAACATGAATGATAAGAAGGGAGACCCAACTAAAGATGGATAAACTTGTAGTGTGAGACCACAAAAGTGTAAACTAAAATGGTCCCACGATGGTAACGTGTCCTGATAACCCATAAAATGACGGCCTCCCAGCATTGTAAGGAAACATAACATCAAGCAAACCCTGTTGGCGCCCATCCCACACCATCCCTCTCTAAGAAGGACGGTCAACACATTTCAGAATTAAACATCCACCCATCCTCTAAACCTGAAGAGGCCTCCTCTGGGCTACTCAAGCAGCCTTACCTTTTCTGATTCTTAGTGTCAGACAGCGACACTGGTCAGCTCCCTGGAGGTCTATGTGAGGAACTCGAGCCTCTCTACGTGCCTGCTGTGCTGCCCTGTGGTCTACTGTGCAGAAGCCTGCTGACCTCAGACACATATCAACATTGTCTCTTTTCCTGTTCCTCAATGCTCCACTTTCAAAATAGACACCACAAGAAAGACAAGCATGACCAGACCCGACACACATACAGTATATGCCTCTGGTCTATACACGGACCAATCAGAAAGGCTACTCTATAGACCACAGGCAGCAGGCATCTTCAAGGACATCCAAGCAGCCAGGCCCTTGACGCACTTCAGGTCCTTCTGAGCAGGTCTTGCAGGGCACTGTGGTTGATGGAGGTTGGGTGAAGCAGGGGGGCCAGTCTCACTTCCTTTCCCTTCACTTGGTGTCGTTGACCTTGTGGTTAAGAGACTCATTGCTGCTGCAGCTGAGTGACGGCCAGATCTGCTTTGCTTTTTATTTTATTTATTTTTGAAGGCCACCCATTCTAGTCAGCTCTCATGACGGTGCTTCATTTTATGCTTTTGTGATTGGTGTGATCATCAGCCTATTAGTTGCCACTGACCAGATAGTGGCCAATATGCTACTGGAATCATTGAGCCTTATTGTTTTGAACCCACAGGTGCTCATTTATCTTCAGTGTCCTGCAAAGGTGTTCACTCCACTCAATGTTGAAGATGAGTGAGCTCTACTTTGTCGGGCTCCAACCTCACCGAAGGTGCTTCCAAGCCACAGTTTTGGGACACCAAAAGTGCTCCCAGGTGTCATATAAAAGGAGATGACCTCTCAACACAGGGCTGGGGGACAAAACTTGCAGGATGAGCAGAGGGAAGACAGACAACTGGCTCCCCATCCTACTTGTTGGCAGCACCCTTATGGTACCACTATGGATACCAACGGGCACAGTGGGAACTGTAGCTCTTTGCATCATTCTTGTTGGGTTCTGTGGGTGCCACCAGGGGGTGCTGAAGATTAGTGAGCCCTACTTTGTTGGGCTCCAACCTCACCCGAAAGTGCTTCCAAGCCACAGTTTTGGGACACCAAAAGTGCTCTCGGGTGTCATATAAAAGGAGATGCCCACCTCAACACAGGAAGCCAGAGTTGGGAGGTGGGGAACAAAACTTGCAGGAGGAGCAGAGAGGAGACAACTCTGCAGCAGAGAGTTGAGTTGTGTAAAAGAGTGGTTGTGGTGTGGGAATGAATTCATTGTAGAAGAGTTTCACATAGTAAAAATCCTTCATTCATTGGCAAACTTCTTTCTGAGCCTTTGTGTTGGGACTTTGGGGAGCTGTAGTGCCCCCTTGGGATCACACCTTGTATATATAGTACTGTATATAAACACAACAAAGCAAAACTGAAAAATGGCGAGTGCATATGTATTAATGCCCAAAATAAGATCTGGCACCGGAACTGGAAGTGAATCAGGTAATTATTCCCGTGTTTGGACTGCAGAGGCAACAGAAAAAGGTTTAGTGCACCCCGCCACCCCCTGGTCTGGTGTGGAATTACCTTCCCTTGGTCCATAGAGCTCCTTCTTACTCACACATGTGTGACAGGTGTTTTTCTAGAATTTTCTTGAACATTCCGGTTGATTTTGCGACCTCTCTACATTGTGCCAAGTATCATTTTTCGCTTGCGGTACCAGTTTATTTGCGTGTATCCAAGAGAGACGCAGTGGGCCGAGGGGAGCGGGGGGAGCCCTCCTCACTCATTTGTGAGCCTCAGGGCATACCTTACATCTGCTTATCTAGGATTTAGAACTGTTTTTTTAGATTGTTTTTCTCTATAATTCTGGTTGATTTTCGCGACTTCTCTCATCTCGCTAAGAGTCATAGTCCACTTGCAGGAGCGATATATTTGCATTAATCCGAGACAGAGACTGCGGGCCAAGGGGAGGGAAAAGCATGACGCCAGGAGTGGGGAGCTGGGCAGAGCCCTCCTCACTGTCCTGTTTCACTTCTACGTGAGCAAAGCCTCAGGGGACGGCTAGTCTCTGTATATAATATATAAAATCCAACGTCTGTCTGTCTGTCCGCTTTTCACGAGAGAACTACTTCACGGATTTAGATTGTTTTTTTTATAGTTTGTTTGAACATTCTGGTTGATTTTGCGACTTCTCTCATCCCACTCAAAATCATAGTTCGCTTGCAGGAGTGATATATTCGCGCTAATCTGAGACAGAGGTTTCGGGCCGAGGGGTGGGAGACGCATGACGTCAGGAGTGGGAAGCCGGACGGGGCCATTCTCACTCACACGTCAGCCTCTGTTCGAGTCACTCTACCTCTGCGTTTTGGAGTGTACCTTGCCTTCACTTAGCTGGCGATAACCTTTTTGTTTATTGATTTAAAAAATTTGTCCTGTTTAACTACTGCACGGGCGGAGCTGTGGGGGACGGCTAGTATTTACATATATGTTGACTCATAAAATTTTAATTTAATGGATGAGGCTCAAAACATGATGGAGATGGAACTCTCCTGTCTGATGCCCCATACCTTTGCACTCGTGTCTTCACAGAGTTCTAGAGAAAGTCCAGAGGAGAGCAACTAGGTTGATTCCTGGAGAGAGTGGTCTGAATTATGATAAAGTATATTGAAGGAGCTGACATTTTTCAATTTAAGTAAAAGACGATTAAGAGAAGTTACGACTGAAGTGTTTCAAACTAAGATAGGAATTAGAACCATAAATCCCAGCTGTTAGTTTAATATAAATTCTACAATGAGAATACAGGTACACAGCTGGAAACTTATTAAGGACAGGTTTCACACAAATGTCAGAAAGTCTTTCTTCATGACACAAGGCAGGAACAATAACTGGATATGGTGGTGGTGATTATTTAGTTCTCCTCACTAATCATAGCACCAGATATTCGCAGCATATTGCATGTTGTTTGACACACAAAGGAATTTCACTGGACTTTGTGAACCTATAATTAAAAATAAACTAAGCTTCCATCAACTCAGAGTAGCATCCGTCATGCAGCTGCTTCAGTGTGTGACAGACACAAATACAGAAGAGCCCTGAGGGGTGAGCGAATGCAGGAGAGCTGTGAAGAAATCAACAACACCATCAAGGAAGGAAGACACCGAGGAACTCACCAGTAGAAATGGACTGACTCGTCTAAATGGCCAGGACAACTCAGGTCTAAAACAAAGTCACAATGAATAAGGTGTCCTTTGCGGTTCCTTAAAGAAGATTTGGGGATACAATATAGGACAGAGGAGATCAAACCACATTGACTTTCATTTATGTTTTGTGCTGCATGTTGATATTCATGTAAGAATTTCATTGTACAGATGACCCTATGAACCTATTGTTCCTTGTCAGTGAATACTTGCATATGTCTGCGATGTTTTAGCCAGCAGTTTCCCCCCTGGCTGGTGTTCATTGTTATGTTGCTTGTATGTTTTGTTTAATTTTGTGTCATTTGTTTGTATTTATTGTAAGATTTTTAACTCTTTTGGGACTCCCTACAATGGGATGACAGCAGAACAGCATCCCGAAGTGTGATTACCATGTCTAGGGAAAACGGTTTATCGTTTGCTGGGGCAACCACAGGCTCCCTACGAGGAAACGGCTCGCAACTAAAGCAGATCCGAGTCGATCGCGGTCGTGCTATAAGCACCTGTTGTCGATGGGTGATGCAAGGAACATCATAACTGCAGGGAACAGGATTAGTTCGCCATGACCCATTGCTGTGTCTATGTATAGGAGAGTGGTAGATCCTGCTACAATAAATAACCGTGCTGTTCCTGTTTCAAGCTGAATAAAAGCTTGAAACAGCTAAAGTACTGAGACTCAGCCTCGTGTTTTGGGGTGCAAGACAGGGACTGACACATCACATCATGTTTCCTTTATTTATTATGTACATTTTTCTTTGTGTTTATATGTGAATCCAACAGGGGGCGCTAGCTCCATTGTTGGAATAAGTTCTTTTGTAATTTCAGTGTGTTACATAACCAGAAACGATATAGATATAATATAAAAAGGCGATACCCCTCCCTTAGTGATACGGCTGTATAAAGAAATCACATATTTATATATATAAATAACGTAGCTTTCTTTAATAACGGTTTACGCAGCATAACAGACAAAGGAAGCCTTGACAAAACCTTCACCGAAGTGGGAGCTCGATGTATACAGTCTACCATTTTCCGGATTGGATGACATTATCTCACATCAATCCGTTGGCTTCAAAGGTGTGCCGGGCAATGTTTCAAGGCTTTATACTCTTTCTCCATGTGCAGGCCCTGACTTAGGTGAATCATGCCATTCCAAACAAGGAAAAGAAGATCCAATGTCATGCTGACTCTGTCACACAGACATAGTGCACATTGCCCATTTCGGAGTTGTCCTTAACTTGTCTTGCCTTAAGATGCTTGCCTAGCAGTTCTAAATGATGAGCCCCTGTACTAAATCTGGCTTTGTGTTAGCTATACACATGAGAAGAAAAGAAAAGCAGATTTAAAATATTTGCACAAAGCACAGTGACGTATTAAACTTATATTCTTATTACAATATGATAATGGAAATGGCCTTGGTTATGTCCCTTGTGTTTTGTGGGTGGTTCCTCAAGGGGCGGGGCCACCTACCAATCACTGTCAAGAATGGTCCTACATCCTATTTAAGACTGGGCCTCCCATGGTTCCTGGTGGCTCATTTCGAATGCACCAGGGAGTGGAGTGTTACTTATGTTTCTGTGCTACTGCTTTGCTTTGTGTTGTCCAGATTTTCGAGCCTGTGCTCTGTTTCTGACTACGCCTTTCGGATTCTGCATTGGGACTTTGTTTATTGACTTTTTTGAACCTCTGCTCTGTTTTACAACCATGACTTTTAGTTTCTGCATTGGGACTTTGTTCACTGTGGTTGCCTTGAATTTTCAGGCATATCCTTGTGCTCTCTGGAGCTTTGTGTATTAAAGAGATGCTTTGTCTTGGTAGAGTAATATTTTACTCTACTTTACCCTTTTGTATTATTAATATGTAGCCTTTGTCAGAATGCCTCTAATCTCACAGACTTCCACTGTTTATAAGGTATTGTAGTATATAGCTTTTCCCCACCTTCCCTTTTACATCTATAACCTCAGGCAATTAGGTGTAGTAAAAGACAAGCAGGAGTTAAGTTACAATTTAAACACTGTATTACTGGTAATATTTATAAATAATAACAATATGCAAAGTACATTTGAATATTGGCAACCTGATACATGCTGATGTGTAGTTTCAGGAGGCACACAGACTTGTTAGTTACTTAAAATGTCTCCAGTTAAGGCATCATTTGAGGTCAGCTTTCTTCAGAACAGGCCGCATGCCTGTCTCAGTATGGCTGCCGAGCTGTGCTCTTCATCGTGTTGTCCTTTTCAGTTCATGGTGTGAGATGGTCATTCATCAGTTTGGTAAAAGAGAGAGAGAGTGAGGTAAAGCAAGCGAATTTATAGGTTTTCTGTCCATCCCTTAGAGCCAATAGGACGTCATGGTACTTAAAGGCTTCTGATACAAGCCAGTTCCAAACAGCCATACTTCAGACTAATGGGGGGATAGAATACTCTCACACCTGCCACCCAAACCATATGTTCAGGTACAGCTTGGCAGTTAGGCAGCCTGGCTTTCCTGTAGGGGTTGACTGAGAGACTTTAGCAGAGAAATATTAGTCAAACTTGTTTGAGGCACTTCACCCAACTCTGTCGTAAAATTACAAAGTCTCAGTCCTAAAAGGGGGAAAGGGGTTCTTAACCATCAAACCATTGCTGTTATTATCAATAATGTAACACTAATATTCCATTGCTTTGTCTAAGTTACAAATAAAGACATACAAAATATTTATCAACTTGTATGCAAAATTTCACATCAGAACAAGAACCATTTGGTAAATAAACCTTTTTGTTTTATAAAGATTTGTCTGTCTTTGCCCTTTGGGTCTGTAGCCAGGGTTTTTGATGGTGTTTTTCCCCCTCTACTGGACATCTTTAGAAAGTGCTTTGGAGTTTTTGTGCTTTTGGGGCTTCCTAGTTCATGACAAGGTCCATCTTCTTTAATGTTATGAATAAATGGAATTATTGTGTTTTTTGCAGGAAAGATGTTTATTAACCACAAACAGAGAAAGTGAAGAATTAGTTTTGTAAATCTTTGCAAATTTATGAATTTTGTTCCTTCATAGTTCTAGCACCCTGGCAGAAGGTGAAACAGTGATATCCCACAATGGTCGCTTCTGATTAGGAGAGGCTCTGGTGTTGATAAGTTTTTGTATGTTCACCGTATCACTGACTTCTCAATAAAATAAATCAGTAGCATAAGCATAAAGGGTGCTATGAAACATTAAAATGAAGTGGCAGATTGATAACCCTGTCAAGTGGGAAGTGCTGCTGAAGGCCAACGTCCACCACACTGGCACATGGTGCCTCCCACTGGACTGTATTCCCACCAGTAGCTTCTGTGAAGGACCAAGGTGTCCCTGCCAGGATGTATCCTGATCCCTTATGTGGTTAGGAAGCCATGGGAAATTAAAGACAGCTGGGGAGCAATGATGTCAGGACACAGGAGAAGAAGATGCTGCGGCAGCAGCTACACCAGGGTTGGAGTCTCAGCAACATCGGAAGGACACTCTGATTGGGCTCGGGTACCTGGAACGTTGGGACAGTGGGTGACTGCCTACTATAGGCAGCACGTTCTCCTGTATACTGAGTGACAGCATCCCATATGGCGAGCTCCAGTATGGACACCTAAAGGGCAACATGGGAGTTGTGCCAGGGTCTGTGGGAGCAGTTGGATACTGAAGGCACAAGGATGGTTTGGGGTCCTGCCTGACCCAGAAGTGCTTCCTGAGGAGCTATAGATTAAGCACTGAAAGTGCCACCAGGTCTGGAGTTGTAGTCGGACGTGGAGGAGGGAGTGGAGCTGCAGAGAAAGGAAAGAAGGAGTTGTGCAGAAGGCATTGTTTAAAGATTTTAATTGAGCTGGGACTGTTGTGGTGCCATTGTGTCTGGGGTGCTGATACGCCCCCTATTGGCCACACTTCATTAAACTTGCTCTCTTTTATTCAAATGGCTTTCTAGAATATCAAAACACCATCATGATGGCTTTGCGTTTTCAGTTTTTCTTTATTTATTTGTTGAAAACACTTTTTTTTTTTCTGGACCTCAGCTATATATTTTCTTCAGATTGTCATTCGTTTGAAAGTTGTTGTTTTTTTTTTTCTTTTTCGTTTGTTTTCAGTTTCGTCTTATTCTGCGGTCCTGGAGGATATCATAGGACACATGGCCCATATGGAAAAGATCCTGTGGAATAATAGAAAGGAAAATCACAATTTAATTTAACTGAAATATCCAATGAAGTTCAGACAACAGGACCAATGACACCAAAATTGCATCTTCAGGTGCAACCAACCACCATCTCAGTCTGTGAACTGCACGGTCACCTCGAAGGGACCACCCAGTCCAAGGTGCAGGGTTCAAAACCCCAAAGCTTCAAATGCCAGCACTGGCTGAGTGGCTCACCTAAAACGGACTTTGCTTAATGGGAATCAAGAGGCACATTTTACCACCTCATAAAAGGCACTATATAAAGACGTCAAGACATGAATGATTACCTGATAATCACCTTCCTGCCTCTGACTGGAGGACTGAGTCTGAAAGAGGGTTTGAACAATTTGGAACAATGACTTACTACACAAATAAGACACATCATTTAACTGCAACACTTTGCGAAGAACATTATGACTGTTCAATTATAGTGCAAGACGCTATAAAATGCAAAGATTTACTTTCTGTCTCGATGGCTGTCCACTCAGATTCCACACATGGCTGTCATGAGCACAGGCATCTCTCACAACTTGCTCACGCTCTCAGCTCTGATTTTTCTAATGGAGAAATTTAGTGGACAGGACTGGCAAGCTTTGTGGGGCTGAATGCTTGTCAAAATGTTTTCTGATATTCCACCGTCCCACCAGACTTTTCACTCTTCCCTTTATCTCAGCCTTATTCATTCTCGATGTTCAGTTACCTGGGAGTCTGATGCACGGCTCCTCATGTCCTGCTGGTTTTGACGTTTGTCTGATGGCTGCCTTCTTGTAATTAAAAATGAGACACCCAATCAGGCAGGGTGGCACCATGTAATATAAACTTGTGGTGTGTGAGATAAATCCTGAATTAGGGGTTGTCTAGGAAATGTGGTGTATAAAATAAAGAACAGGTATGGAAAATTCAACTACACTCAGCCACAACTTAAAGTTAATGAATGATAAAGACAGGCTTGGGTGACACCACCAGTGATTTGTGGTGCCAGGCCAGCCAGATGCCACTCCACCTGCTAATGACATTATTGGAAGCTCATCCAGTACGGATGTTGTTTACCTTGAGTAGGATTTCAAAGAACCGGGATTGGGAAGGACAAAGAGGCAAGTTATAATCCCAGCTCTGCCACCATGTGAGGAGCCTGAGTGATGTTGATTTCTGGCATTGTAGCCGCCGATGTATAAGGCGAAGTCAGGCACGGGTAAGACGCGTGTCAAAGAAATCTCACAGTCCAAAAGTTTGTTTTAAAATATTTAGTGAAAGTTAAAAGCAAATAATCCACACAAGAATAAAAAGAAAAATAGTTACACACATAGAATAAAGGCAAAAAAAAGGAAAAAATGTATCTTCTATAAACTTAGCTTTTCTTAAGAAGCTTTGGTTATTTCTGTACTTAAAGATTATTTATTTCTTCTTCTGTATGCTTTAAACATACGGTTCAACACTTAAATCTTTTATTTTACGAGTTACTTCACACTCAAAAGGCCCGTAGGCCGTTGGCACATAGACATGCGCCCAGGCACGGTCACGTGCGCAAGCACAAACACGAGCACAAACAAAGACATGGTTAAAAAACCGTATGCCTCTATACTTTACACAAGGCGAGGCTAGACACTAACTGGAGAACATTGTTTACTCAAAACTGTTAGAAAATAACAGGAAAATGCCAACTCAATTCTATTCACGGGGGTTATAGGAACCTCCCATATTTTATGCATTATCATTTAATAAATATTCATACATTTTATAGAACTAGGAAAATGGCTCTTACAGCCATTTCAACACTTTCTGTATTTGTTCATCATATTTTGTTTGCACAATTTGGTTTATTTTCATCTCCTTGGGTACTGCCCATTGAAACCACCGTAGTTTTCCAAAAACGCTACACATTGCCATCGTATAAAAATTATCACAATTTAGATAGATAGATACTTTATAATTTAAGATGTTCATGTCTAGGAAGTAAAGTAACTTATTAACACATTGCTTGATCATTTGGTGGGTCAGAGCCGGGTTCATCATACCAAATCTGCAACGTACTTTCTGTAGACTGTAGAGCAGCACATTAGTGGAGTGGAAGTGCTATCTATTTACATAAGAAAATTAATTCTCCGAAGGCGCCTTTATAGTGTAGCATCGGCACCGAGCGCCACAACGAATTGATTCTCTGCTCTTTACATGGCTCTTTGAGGTGACTCACTATCTTTAAAAGGACTGCTTGCCTTTTGCTGTATTAGTTGGAAAAAGCACCTGCGACTGAGCGGAGATGCCGTTTTTATATAGATGAGGTAATGCCAGCTCATTCTTTTGGTGATTCATCCCTGGTTGGTGTAACTTGTCCAGCGTCGTTGCAATAGCAATGTGTGTGCAGTTGACCGGTCCGATAACATTTGGAAAACTGGACAATTGCTGTGAATTATGATTTGATGTTTCTCAGTTTGACCACACTATAAGGAAATCTTATCTATCTGGGTGATAAGTTCAGTTTCCGAGTGGCAGCCTTTCCAGCAGCTCTGTCTATGACTTTATCTTTTTACCTTTTTTTCTCTATTTTTCTCTATTTCACTGATGACTTCTACCGCTTTCTTTTATGTGGAATTGCTCCCTGGACACTTTTTACTATTTTACTATTGTGAATTTCCCCTTGGGATTAATAAAGTATCTATCTATCTATCTATCTATCTATCTATCTATCTATCTATCTATCTATCTATCTATCTATCTATCTATCTATCTATCTATCTATCTATCTATCTATCTATCTAATATTATCCTATTGTAAGAGACAGCCGGAACACCCCATAGATGGAAGGATAGGGGAAGGCAGCTTTAATAGGACGCTATCTACCCCAAGACGCTAGATGACAGCTTCCCTGGACTGCAGAGGTACCCCGGATTCCCGCAGGGCACTATGGCATATGGAGGTTGGTAACACAGCCCTGCTGGGTACCGTGGGTGCTGCCAGGGGATGCTGCGGGAAGATCGTGGGAGACTAGGTTTTCACCTAGTCTGGAAGTACCAATGGATCATGAGGACGGAAACCCCAAAGTACTTCTGGGCTGATTAAAAACTTGAATTCTCCGTCTGACCTGGAAGTGCTGGCAGGTGACATGGACAGAAGAGCAGAGCTGCAAAACACCCAGCAGGTGAGCCAGAGTCGGGTGGAGGTGGACGAAGCTTGCTGGGTGGTATGGAGGAGAAGAGAATTGTAATTATTAGTGAGAATTGTGAATTACTTGCCTGTTTTGTGTGGCTGTGGTGCTTGGATGGACCATTTATAGAAGTAAAAGAATTAAAGATCTTCTTAGTGCTTTTACCTGGTGTCCTGAGTCATCATCATCATCTCTAAATACGCGCTCTCCTCTAATTCTTTCATTTGCGATGTCTTCTAACAACACTAAAACAGCCATGGCAGTTAGAATAGTCTGGCCATTCCATGCACCATTTTATTGTTACAGAATGATTACAATCAAGTGAATTAAATTTGCAAATGATATGCAATTAATTTTGGTGTATTTCATAAATTCCACGTCATTGCTGCGAATATGGCAAAGAAAGTTAAATGACACAGAAACCGTGCAACTGCTTTGATGCTGGGTGCCAACAGTCTGCAAAACTGAGTAGAAACGTACACAAGGTAAGGGGGGTTACCATGAAAATGTGTGTGGCTTTAAGCCATGTTTAGGTTCTATACGTCTCAAAGCGTGTGAGGAAACGAGCGTACGCAACATTTTAGTGAATACGCACCGTTTATAAGTGAGGCCCCTGGTGACGTCAATGAATTTTACACTTCAAGCAGTCATTGCATATGTGACAAAGAACTTAATATGACAAATGGCTTTAATAGCCCTGCCATTATTCTGTCCCTAACATTATGGTGACTTGAAATGGTGGGGACTATGTAGAAAAAGTGTTATGTGGCTGAAATGTGTGCAAATCCCTTCCAATGAGCAATCTCTGAATTGTTTGATTTGTCATTTTAAACTCTGGAGCCGAGGGGGCAACCAAGGACAAATCTGTCTTTGTCCCAAACATTATGGAGGACACAGCAGATAGCTAAGACACTATATAATAGATAGATATGAACGTCTTACATATAAACACTGCTGTTAATAAATGTTGTCATGTTCACCTGGATCCTTCTTCTCTCTCCAGTTACAGGCCTATCTCTAATATTTGTTTCTTGGCTAAGGTGATGGAACATGTGGTTGCTACCCAACTCCATGCTTTTTTTCTAGACAATACACTCTATGAGCCTTTTCAGTCACAGCCCAGCACTGAGATGGCTCTTCTCCGTGTAGTTAATGATCTTCTCCAGTCTGCAGATTGCAGTTCACTTCATATTTTCCACCTTCTTGACTTAAGTGCAGCATGTGACACTGTTAATCATGAAATCCTCCCCTCACGTCTCTCTGTTGTAGGGATCTCTGGCTGGCTGAGCCCGTCAATGGCTCACATCATATCTCTCTAATAGGCAACAGTTTGTCAAATGGAAATCCTTCACCTCACCTGTGTCACATGCTGTCCCTCAGGTCTCAGTCCTTGGACCGTTACTTTTTCTACTTTATATCTTTCCTTTGGGTCAGATTATTCGCAGACATGGTTTTACCTTCCACTGCTATGCAGATGATATACAGTGTGATATATGGCCGGCCGTTCATCCCGGCCAATACCCACAGGCCGCCAGATGGAGAACTCCCTGCAGCATGGAGGTGCCCCGAAGGCCAGCAGGGAATGCTGGACAATGGAGTTTTTATCCACAACCCTGCTGGATACCATGGGGGCCACTAGAGGACGCTGCAGGGAGGAACAAAGAATATTTGGACTACGCCCAGGATTTAAAGAAAAAGGAGTTTTTATCTGACCTGGAAGTGTTCCTAGTCACATGGACAGAGAGAGTGAAACACTTCCGGGTCAAGGACTATAAAGGATTATGGGAAATCCTCAGACGGCGAGCTGAGCTGGGTGGAAGGGTGGCAACACGTCTGGGAGTTGGAGGAATTGATAGTATTGATTATTGGTTTATTGTATTGTTTATGAATAGTGTGGATGTAGGGTGCTTTGTGCTCATTATTTTGTTAATAAAGTCAACTTTTGGACTTTTACCTGAAGTCTGACGTATTGTCCGAGGGTTCAAGAGGACAATAGCTCCCTCTATCTGTCACAACAGTTACATCTTAGTACAGACTCACTGACTACATCACTGATCTTAAGCTATGGATGGAAAATAACTTTCTCAAACATAATGCCAATAAAACGGAAGTGTCACTGGTAGGCCCAAACTCCCAGCTTCTCTGTTTCTGTTGATAGCACTCTTGTCAAACCTGCTCCTGTTGTCAGAAATATTGGTGTTTTGTTTGATTCATCACTTAACTTTAAACTACACATCAGGTCTCTTTCCAAAATTTAATTCTATCATCTCAGTCACATTGCCCACCTCCGTCCATTTCTGTCCTTCTCCGATGCTCAAACTCTGGTTGATTGTTTCATAACGTCTCGTATTGATTACTGTAATTCCCTCTTCATCAGCCTCCCTGCAAAATCTTTACAGAAGCTAAAGGACATTCAGAACTCCGCAGCCACACAAAGCATTCTGCTCACATCTCCACTGTTCTCTCCCAGCTTCACTGGTTACTGGTGCCATCAAGGATTCAATTCAAGATTCTGCTTCTCACCTTCAAAGCCCTACATAACCTCACTCCGCTCCTAGCTCCTTACACTCCTTGTCGCTCTCTCAAGTCCTCGGGCAGTCATCTCCTTACTGTCCTACACACCAGACTCTCAGCTCCTTCAGTGTTATGGCCCCTCAACTCTGAAACTCTTCTTCCTCAATCTCTCCGAGTTTGCTCCTCTTTCTCCACCTTTGAATCTCAACTCAAAAGTTTCCTCTTCTACTAACCTTTGTCATCTGTGTCATTTTTTTTTCTCTGTATGTAAACCGACCTTGGGCTTGTGAAAGGCACTCAATTAATGTAACATTATTATTATTATCATTGTTGTTGTCACACATTTGCGTCTGAGGATCTCCTTGCCGGCTCATTCAAGGTAAACGGTAGCCCACCAGGGCAAGAAGTGGGCGCTGTCACTAACTCTGTTTCCTTTTCTCCCCACAGCTCCCCAGAAATCACCCAATGAGGGAAATTAGCTCCGCCTCTTCTGGTCCTCCCATTATAAAATGACTGGGTGCCTCCACTGACTTGTCTTTTGATGAGACCAGTTCCGACGAGTGAAAGCTTTAGGAAAACCTTCCTTCATTTTGCCAGCTACAGTTAAAGCTGAAGTATTTTCTGTTTGGTATCCTGAAGTCTTATGTTACGTGTTACCAGAAGTAACACCTCTTTAAGTTTATCGAGAAGTTTGAGAGAATTAAAAAGGGATTACCCGGCTGGTGTCCAAAATATTTGAGATTTGTTCCGGCTCTGTTTGAACCTGTGCTCGGCCAGCTGTCAATGTATTAAGAGAACGTGATCTCATTATCTACGGGGTGCAGGAGATGAGAGGTCATAAGGAATCTTGGCTACACAGAACGGCACATTCAGAGACACTCAGTAAAACACAACAGCTGGCAATTTGAATTTAGGGCTAGGCTGCCTGGGGGTGAGGCCTGCTCAGTAGCATCCATTTTTAGCTTTTTAAGGCAGGAAAAATTTTACCTCAAGGTTAGGCATATATGATGCATTAGCAGGTGATGCGTGTAACAGAACAAGATGCAGAGGACAGAAAGATATGGAAGAAGATGATCCACTGTGGCAACCCCTAACGGGAACAGCCGAAAGAAGAAGGAAGAAGATCAGCATAATAACTTGAATGATGTTTTACAATTCCAGATTGTTACACTCATCTTGTTGTGTGGACCTCCTTAACCTTCCCTGACAACTATACTTACCCGTAGATTTTAGTTTGTAGAGAGAGTATATGGTAATACAGGTCATCAGCACCAAGATGGCACCCAAAGTCGAAGACACCCAGATAAGATGAATCCAATGTTCATCTACATAAAATGAGAAGAGGAAGAACAATGGAGTCACACAGAGATATGACACAACAGCACTCTGAAAGATTATTCCTGCCCCTCAGGTTCATGTCTGCTCTGGCTTGTCACCATAAGATGGATGCTGTGACAAACACAAGATGGCCAACACTTTCTAGAATTAAAAGTTACACTCTTCGTGTGCATTTGACTGCTGCTACTATACGCTTACACCTGGATAACATGACAGGTGGGTTCTAGCCATTATCAGATCGGTTTTTGGCACATGTGTTGTGTCCTATCGCTAACCCCAGTATCTCCTGTATGGCTCTCATGGTTTCTGGAGGTTTCCATTTGCTTTGATAACATGGTGGTGCTCATGCTGATGATAACCCAGTGCCACTAAGACCACCATTCACTAAATAAACCATCCATCTAGCTATCCATTAAATGGACCTTTTAATCAGATTGGCTACCATAGCAGTAAAAATTGGATGGGACGCCACTTCCATACATTATTATTTTAAAGTTTTCGTTGGCTTTATCATCAGAGTTCAATGTTTTTTCAGTTGTTTTAATTTGATGATGGTGAATAAATCCTCATGTCACCTTTATCAGTCCAACGCCTTAACCACTAAGCAACACTCCCTGTCTGTCTGAGGTAATAGAATATGTCACCATCATCAGGATGGCCATCAGAGAGGACAGAGTATGTATGTGTGTGTGTGTGTGTTTGTGTGTCCCCTTCCAAATCAATCCAGTGGCATTAATTAATTTATACTGCATCTCTTCCTGTTTAGTGGGCTGCCGTTCTCGTCTTCACCTGTCAGTCTTCTTTCCCTTTCCTCCAATGTCCTGTATGTGAGATAACACAGCAGAAGACACAAATGGACAAGACGAAAACTGACCTCTGACAAGAAGATCGACTCCTTCAAAGAAGATGTAACGCTCTTTTGTTGGTGCAACGCAGTAATACATCCCGGCATCATCTTTCCTTATGATATGGATGATCAATGCGTGGTTTTCTTCTGATGTGAAGCGCTCTTCCTCGATCTCTTCCTCCTCTTCAATGAAGTTGTAGAATTTGTAGCCTTCTTGGGAATTAACTGTCTTTATCAGAATCTCTGGAGGCTGGCCATCCAACTGCCTATACCACAGCATTGTATCAAAAGAGGTGAGTGGGCAGGTAAGGGACACGCGCTCTCCTCGGAAGGATGTCACTGTGATGCCCCAGACGTGAAGGCTCAGGCTCAGAAGACCTGGAAATGGACAAAAGAGAATAAAAAATGAAGAGTTCAATGCTTGAGATGTCAGCAAACAAATGCAGGGTCACTGTAGACGTTACGGGCCTGTACTATTGGTACCATGGTGGTGGTCAGTACTCGGAGGGTTAAGTGGGTTATGGTCATGGAACAAACTCAAATATATGTCTACGCTTCATAAATGGTATATATATATCTATAATTGGATATCAGTATTTAGAACATTTGTACAGTCTGGACGAGAACAGGCCATTCAGCCCAACAAAGCTCACCAGTCCCGTCCACTTAAACATCAAGTCAAGTTTTGAAAGTCCCTAAAGTCTGACTGTCTACCACACTACTTGGTCGCTTATTCCAAGTGTCTATCATTCTTTGTGTAAAGGAAAACTTCCTAATGTTTGTGCGGAATTTACCCTTAACAAGTTTCCAACTGTGTCCCTGTGTTCTTAATGAACTCATTTTGAAGTCACCGTCTCGATCCACTGGACTAAATCCCTTCATCATTTTAAACACTTCAGTCATGTCACCTCTTAATCTTTATAAAGGCTCGGCTTTTTTAATCTTTCCTCATAACTCATCCCCTGTAGCCCCGAATCAACCTAGTTGCTCTTCTCTGGATTTTCTCCAGTGCTGTTATGCCACTTTTGGAGACCAAAACTACACCCAGGACTCCAGATGAGGCCTCACCAGTGTGTTATAAAGGTTGAGCAGAATCTCCTGTGACTTGTACTCCACACATCAAGGCGCTATATAACCTGACATTCAGTTCTTAATGGCTTCTGAACACTGTCTGAGAGCTGATAGCTTAGAGTCCACTATGACTCCTAAATCCTTCTCATAAGGTGTACTCTCGATTTTCAGACCACCAATTGTATATTCTAATCCAGGGGTGGGCAAAGTCATTCCTGGAGGGCCGCAGTGGTTGTGGGTTTTTGTTCCAACTGAGCTGCTTAATTAGAAAACAATCCTTGCCAATAATTACATTTCATTGCTTGTTAGTACACTTTAACTGTGCTATGTCAAGTCATTCTCATATCCTAGATTTTTTTTTCCATTCTAAGGATATCATCCAAATACTCTGAAGTGTAAAACGGATGGGTAACTCTCAACCCTTCACTTTTTTCTCTTCTCTTTCCTTCCAAGTATTTAATTAAACCAAATAGTGCACGATAAATACACACAGGTGTAAAGGGGAACAAGCAAAATGGATAACTGCTGGTTTCTTTTGTCATTTATATCTTATTGCTAATAAGGAGCAATTAAAAACCGAGAATGCAGCTGTTTAAGACTTAAATAAGTAATAAGTGTTCAAAATCTTAATGAGGGAGATAACTAAAATGAAGCAGAAGTGTTTCTAGAGCAATAAGTGCTTCTTATTAAGCAATTGGGTTGGGAGAAAAACCTGCAGCCACTGCGGCCCTCCAGGAATGACTTTGCCCACCCCTGTTCTAACCTCATATTTTTACTTCCTATTTGTAATTCTTTACATTTACTGACATTAAATTTAATCTGCCCAAGCCTGTCTGCTATCCAAGTCCTTTTGTGAAGATATAACAGATTCCAAATTATCTGCTAACCCACCTATCTTGGTATCATCTGCAAACTTCACCAGCTTGTTATTTATATTCCTATCTAAATCATCTTATATATAAACATCTACGCGTGGAAGTGTGTGTGTCTGTCTGTCCAGGCCAGAAGTACGAGGCTTACAGCATACACACTCAAAGAGCCAGCAAGGCTGCCCCACGTTAATGAGTCAGAAGAAGAAAGAAGTACGAGGCTACAGCATGAAGCTGAAAGAAAGCAACTCTGTCGCCAAGGAAAGATAAACGAGAGAGAAACTCGCTTAGCAAAATGAAACTGCCGACTCTGATTTGAATTTTTTTTTTCGGACGATTTCAATAGTTTTTGGGAGCCTGGGCTTCTTACAGCACGGTTGCTGATTTGCACATGCAAAGCTTTCCTCAGCCCTTGTCTTCTCTATCCAATATCTGTACGTTAATGTCCTCAAATGAGTGTCCTTTTTCCTTCAAATGGAGGTGCATAGCTGATTCCGACCCTGAGGTGTTACTCTTTCCGTCCTGGGCCATCCTCCTGTTTAGCGGCTGTTTGGTCTCTCCAATGTACAGTTCAGGGCACTCTTCAATGCGTTGAATGGCATATACTGTACTACAGGTGTGAAGTGAAACTAACCTGGAGGATACATTTGTGGTCTTTAAAAACATTCCTCAGACTGAAGGAGATGCTTGGATGAGCAGTGAAACGTATCTACCTAACAAGAACGAAGTCCAGTTGCCATGACTCAACTACCAGATAATTTCACCTGGATGACTGAGAATCTTCACAGACATATTTGAAGTATCGTGTTGTGTCATCCATAAGATGAAAGCTGAATACTGTTCCAAGTGTTATTTGGGCTTAATGCTGTACAGTAATCCCTCGCTATATCGTGCTTCGACTTCACTCTATCACGGATTTTAGATGAAAGCATAACTAAATATATAACGTGGATTTTTCGCTGCTTCGCGGGTTCTGCGGACAATGTGTCTTTTTACTTCCTGTACATGCTTCCTCAGTTGGTTTGCCCAGTTGATTTCATACAAGGGACGCTTTTGGCGGATGGCTGAGAAGCTAACCAATCAGAGCAAGCAGTTAAGTTCCTGCGTGCTGAATGCAGTGTTAACCAGGAAGTCTCGATTGCCAAAGAGGTAAACGTTTTGGATTTGTTGAAGGCTACGATTCTTTTTATTTAAAGGGTAGGAAAGGAATCTAAGATCTACGGCCGCAGTGTCCTTTTAACCAGGGTGCAAAACGAGTTGTAAGTGGATGTAATAAGGCAGTAGTCTGGATGGAATCTGCTTTAGGGATTTGGATTGAAGACTGCCAGAAGAAGAACAATGGCAGTGCTACACAATCGCCTGATGAGGCTCCTTTAGAACAGCTGTAACGCTCTCCTTTGTTGTACAGTAAAACTAAACACATTGTTATCGGACAAGTCATCGTGTCATTGTTGGTTAGTAACCATAATTAATTTTCTACTTACAGTACTTAGTACATGTACGTACGTTTAGTGTCACTGTACACACATTTACTGTATACTATTTTTCTTGCATTGTACGTATTTATTGCTGGTGGCCTGTCTATCGTAATGTCTGTAACATATGTGATATCAGAGACACTCAATACCTTTAAAATAATATTTAGGTTTTACTGTATATACACAGTGTGTTTATATACATAATTTCAATGAATCTTACCTAATATCTAAGAGAATACAAAGGGATTATGCTGTATAACTCTGCAGGGAATATTTATAAACAGTGTGGGAGAGTTTATAAGGGCTTAAAATATATAAAAATAACCATACAAACATATGGTTTCTACTTCGCGGATTTTCACCTATCGCGGGGGATTCTGGAACGCAACCCCTGTGATCGAGGAGGGATTACTGTATATGCCATTAAAATAGATGTTCCCGATTACTACTCGGGGTTAACCATTTTAACACAGAATTCCAGCTAATGGTTAACACCATGGAGGTTAAGGAGATTTGGAAATCAGGGTGCAGTAGTTCTGGAAGCTACACAAAGATCAGGCGACTTTTAAGATTTCTACAGTTCAATTTATGCTAAATGAAAATAGTCAGTTAAAGCTTTAAATGAGAAAAGATGTAGTACAGGAAACGATGTGAAAGGCAGAGTACGATTGACAGAGCCCAAGACGTTAACACGTCAAAAAGGAATACTCAAGAAGTCAAGTACCAAAAGAAACACATAAAAAGTAATTTTGTTTTAATCCTATCTCGATAACAGTGGAATGGTTCAGATGACATTTATAACAACATGTCAGTGAAGTCATTGCTGCACCGTTCGATTATGGGATTGTTTCCATGGAAACAGGTGCTACAAACACCCCAAAACAGTGGTGCCAGTTGGCAAAATAAAACAGCATTGAGACTGATGCTAAAAAATTCTAAACATTTAAATAGCATTTCTAATCGAGAAACTAATGACAGAAACGGGCTTGCTGTTTATAAAAAAACTAGCCGTGTAAGCCCATGTTATAAAAAGCCCGGGGTCCTAGAAACAATTGAAATCATCCGAAAAAAATTAAAATGTAGAGATGTCAGGTAGTTGAAAGGAACTCCTCTGGGCGTCTCTCTCCTAGGTGGATTCATTTTGCTCACATGCTCACCTCACTTGTGCGGGAGGAAAATTAACAGGGATGCCAGTTTGCCGATGTTAGTGGCTAAGTGACTTTGTCTTTCTTCTGAGGTTTTGATTTCTCTTGATGTGCTGGTCTCGCGTGTGTTATTAGCGGCTGAGCGAGTTTCTGTTTCCTCGGGGATGAAGCCCTTAGCCCGACTCCACCTCTCACATCCAAACACACACACACACTTTCACACGTAGACATTTATATATAAGATATCTATGACATAATTTACAAACACACAGAGAATTGAGGAAAAATTATAGAAAATATCAGTCATGACACAATCCAAATTTGACTCTGGAGATGATGAGTGGACTCCTTCTAGTATTGTGAGGTGGCCAGAGGGCTGCGCAATTCTTACCCTCCATTTTCCAGCACCATGATAAGCACACAGTTCAGTCGGGTTTTAGAACAAATCACAGCACAGAAACTGCACTCGTTAAAGTAGTAAATGATTTGCGGGTAAATGCAGACAGAGGCCATTTATCTGTTCTCATCCTCTTAGATCTGAGTGCCGCATTTGACACCATTGATCATAATATTCTTAGAAATCACCTTAGTCAATGGGTGGGCCTCTCTGGCACGGTCTTAAATTGGTTTGAATCCTACCTGGCATAAGGAGAAAATACTTTGTTAGTTGTGGTAATTATAACTCGAAGACACACAATATCCGATATGGTGTTCCACAAGGCTCTATCCTGGGTCCGCTGCTCTTCTCAATCTACATGCTTCCGTTAGGTCAGATTATCTCAGGGCACAACGTGAGCTACCACAGCTATGCTGATGACACACAGCTGTACTTATCAATAGCACCTGATGACCTTGACTCTCTCGATTCACTAACACAATGTCTGACTTGTGTTTCTGAGTGGATGAATAGCAATTTTCTCAAGCTAAATAAAGAGGAAACTGAAATTTTAGTGATTGGCAATAATGGATCTAATGAGGTTATTAGAAATAAACTTGATGCATTAGAATTAAAAGTCAAGACAAAGGTAAAGAATTTAGAGATAACAATTGACTCTGACCTGAATTTTAAATCGCACATTCATCAGATCACGAGGACAGCATTTTTTCACTTAAGAAACATAGCTAAAGTTAGACCTCTTATATCATTGATCATTGATTATATCATTTTTTTCAGTCGACTAGATAACTGTAACGCACTCCTCTCAGGACTACCCAAAAAAAAAAATAAATCATTTGCAACGAGTGCAGAATGCAGCTGCTAGAATCCTAACTAGAAAAAAAAAATCCGAGCACATTTCTCCAGTTTTGATGTCACTACACTGGTTACCTGTGTCATTCAGGATTGACTTTAAAATTCTGCTTATGGTTTATAAAGCCTTAAATAATCTCGCTCCATCTTATATATCAGAATGTCTGACACCTTATATTCCAAATCGTAACCTCAGATCCTCAAATGAGTGTCTCCTTATAATTCCAAAAGCTAAACTTAAAAGAAGTGGTGAGGCGGCCTTCTGCTGCTATGCACCTAAAATCTGGAATAGCCTGCCAATAGGAATTCACCAGGCTGATACAGTAGAGCACTTTAAAACACTGCTGAAAACACATTACTTTAACATGGCCTTCTCATAACTTTAACACTTTAATTTAATCCTGATACTCTGCCACCACCACATAATCAAAGCACTGTGACGTCCTACATTGATGGACTAAAAGCCAGAAGTCTACATGACCATCATCATCAAGTCTTTCTGTGAGAACCCTAAATACAAAGAGGACTGTTTCATTTATGTGAGGTTCAATGCCTAGAGGGGGCTGGGTGGTCTCATGGCCTCGGACCCCCTGCAGATTTAATTTTTTCTCTCCAGCCATCTGGAGTTTTTTTTTTTTTTGTTTGTTTTTTCTGTCCTCCCTGGCCATCGGACCTTACTCTTATTCTATGTTAATTAGTGTTGTCTTTTTAATTCTTACTTTTTCTTTAATTTCTCTTTTCTTCATCATGTAAAGCACTTTCAGCTGCATTATTTGTAGGAAAATGTGCGATAGAAATAAATGTTGTTGTACTGTCAACTCCAGTCCTGGTGGGGCGTAGTGGCTGTGGGTTTTCATTCTAATCCTGTTTCCTAATCACTGACCAGTTTTCGCTGCTAATGAACTCCTTTTCCCTTCATTTTAATAGCCCTGTGTTTAAGGATTCAGTCCTCTGAATTGATCGGTTTCTTCATTTATTGGCAGCCAAAAAGAAATGAGACGTGAAACGAGCCAACGGATGACCAGCTAAACTGGGGCTTCAAACTCCAACTAATTTCGCTCCAGTTGATTTACAAGAAGCCAATTCTGGCTGTTAATTTAATTAAATCTGTTATTTAATCCCAACACTTATTGCTGCTCTCATTCTGCCACTGCAGACATTTTCCAAACAGTTTGAATTTCTATTTCTCCTAAGAACATCGTCAAAAAGTTTTGGTGACCTGAGCAGATCGGTCTTACTGAGACCTTCATCTTTCTTTATTTTCAGATACTGTGGTGAGCTGCTCATGTGGTGGCTCGTTTTATGTCTCATTTTTGTTTGCCTGCTAAATAAGGAAAAAAGAAACAACTAAGGGGTCTGAGTCGAGTTAATTAAAGTTAAGACCAAAGAAGTTAATTGGCAGCAAAAACTGGTCTCTAATGAAGAAGACGGTTAGAATGAAAACCTGCAGCCACTGCGGCCCTCCAGGACCGGATTAGGACACCCCTGACTTAATAGAAATCACAAATCATGGAAGAGCAGAGAGGAGCCCATTGAAGTGACCGAGAGACAAGACAAGATAAGGTGGGGGATGAGGCAGCCCACCCTGTGATAACCAAAAAAAAGTCCCACTTTGTGAGGCCCATAGAGTGAGGTGTCTGTTTTTATTGAGGTCTCTTTATTTTGTAATTCTTACTTTCTCAGTCATGTTCAGTCTCTGAATCCCTTTTATTGTGTGCCAATGTGTGCCTCTAGGTGGCGCCATGAAATTGGATTTCAATTATTGCTGTTGTTTTTGTTTCCATTTACTTTTCTTTGTTTAGCAGACACTTTTACTCAGAGCAACTTAAAAAGGAGGTCAACATAATCGTGTAACGTCAGTCAGGGTGTAGCAGGGTTAGGGTTCAAGCTATAAAACTAGCATAACAAAAAAAATATCAACTAACAATATGACAGAAATCCACAGAGTACAAACATTCCTCAGTAATCTGACTGACATTCATAGAACAGGAGGGTCTTTAATTGCTCCTTAAACTCATTGAGGGAGTCAGCAGTTTAGATGGTGGGCAGCTCATTCCACCAACTAGAAGGCTGCAGATAAAAAAAGAGTCTGGAATGAGATTTGATACCATGAGAGGTGGCATCACCAGTCACTGGTCATTGGCAAACCTGAGTGGGCAAGAACGAGCAGAGGAACCAACAAGATATCCACAGATGCTGACTCACTGACTACTCTATAGGCCAGCATCAAAGATTTGAACTCAATATGTGTGGCTACAGGAAGCCAATGTATCGACCTGAAGAGCAGTGGCACACGTGCCATCTTACAAGATGGGCCACTGCATATCGCACCATCAGGGTTGGCAGGTCCCTAAAAAATGTATGGCCCCAGGACAGCTTAATAATAGTGAATTTGCCTAAAACACGTAGCCTAATGCCTGAAGTATACAAAATGACGCATTGCAAAGCGGTGGCAGAGCTAGAGGGATAGGTACATGCCATCAAATCCCGATATCCCTCAGAGATATTTCAAAGTGATCGAATGGGTATATACTGTACCATCACACAGCAGAGATTTTACTACGGTAAAGAACGTGTACAAGTGGGACTAACAGGGAAAGGAGTGCGAAATGGATGGAAAACATGATAAAAGTACAATGGAGTGGGGTTGAAAAATAGCCCAAAATACCACATTGTTTTCAGAAAAGTAGCACAAAAATGCAACCAGTAACAGTCCATTTTTTTCTCACGCATGACCATCAAAAATAACCAAATTGGCAGAGAAAGCCATGGACCTGGCAACACTGATCAGAAGTGACTTGATGGCACATGCATGTCTTTTTATTAGTAGTGAGTTGCACTAATATACCAAAGCCACACCATCTGCACTTCAGAAGAGGTCACCTACCTGAAGCTAAGCCTGTTCAGGCCCGGCCAGTACCTGGAATGCTAGATCACTTAGTATAAAGCGTGGGTTGCTGCTGGTGAGACCAGCAGGGGGCGCTCAACCTGTGGTCGGTGTGTGTCTGGATTCTAATGCCATAGTGCAGTGATTAGGGACACTGGGCTGTAAAAATGGCAACGTCCTTCATATGAGATGTAAAACCAAAGTGCTGACTCTCTGTAGTCAAGCAGATCTCTGGGCCTCCTTTATAAAGAGCAAGGTGTATCCCGAAGTCCTGGATAAGCTGCCTACCATGGCCTAGTCATTCTGTCTCTGTCTGTGATTGGCTATCTCTCACCCCTTAACAACTAATGTGTGGTGAGCGTATGGGCACAAAAAGGGCTTTCGTTGCATCATGCAGGTGGATTGTGCACATTAGTGGTGATTAAAGTGACTCCCCACTCACTACGAAAAGTGCTATATAAATGTAAAGAATTATTATTATTATTATTATTATTTAAGTTGTGCTGCATAATCATTAGGGTGGCACAGTGGGTAGCACTGCTGCCTCACAGTTAGATGACCCAGGTTCACTTCCCGGGTCCTCCCTCCGTGGATTTTTGCATGTTCTCCCCGTGTCTGCATGGGTTTCCTCCCACAGTCCAAAGACATGCAGGTTAGGTGGACTGGCGATCCTAAATTGTCCCTAGTGTGTGCTTTGTGTGTGTGTGCCCTGTGGTGGGCTGGCACCCTGCCTTGGGTTTGTTTCCTGCCTTGCACCCTTTGCTGGCTGGGATTGGCTCCAGCAGACCCCCGTGACCCTGTGTTAGGATATAGTGGGTTGGATAAAGGATGGATGGATGGATGCATAATCAGTCAGATAAGATCTGTTATACCGAGAGAATCCCCAAGAATGACAGACAGTTGAAATGTGGCCAAAGAAACATGGCTGATCATCAGTCAGCACCCCAAGGCTGCGTTCTGACTGTCCAGAGATGGGCAGTGGAACAGACCGTCTGGCTGGGATAACAAGAAGCGCCGTCTTTGCCAGTTTCACCTTTAGGTGGTGGTCCTTCATAAAGGTTGCAGTATCAGTAAGATGTGCAGAGACGTTAGTCGATACCACGTCACCCACCAGAAGGAATGACACCTACAGCTGTGTATCATCAGTATAGCACTGCTATCAGGAACCATGGGATTGGACGATGGGTTCCAATGAAGTGATGTAGAGATAAAAGAGTAGAAGACCCAGAATTGATCTTTAATAGGTCACCGTTTAATCGGTCACATCTCAGGCACCTTTGACATTTTCCTTCACCAGCATACACGGTGGGATCTGCCCGAGATGAAAGACTCAAACTATTTGACAGCAGCCTTCAAAGGACTAAATGAGCTTCATAAAATATGAAACACAAGCGATACTCACAGATCACACGCAGCGTCATCATGGCACGGGTGGCCATCACAGAGTCCAGAAAGTTCAATGAGGAGAAGCCAGGAATATCTGCAAGAAACACCGACAGGGGATCAGAGGTATCAGGGAAGACGCAGCACTTCAGTAATCTCTTTAGACAATTCATTTATTTACTGTAAGTTTCATAAAGCAGCAGACGGTGACACATGGCAGCAGGGGGCAGTGGTCCACCCTGCTGTGACTTTTTAATTTTGGATGGTTAAGCATGAGTTTGTGTTTCCTGATCATGTCTTCACAGTACAATGAAATTCTTACTTGTACATCTACTTGGAACTTTGACAGTCATACAACATCAAAGAAAAGACAATACAATTTGGAATTCAGCAGGCATTCAGAAAGACCCCTTCTGTTTTAACACACTTTGTAATGTTGAAGAAGTGTCCTAATATCATTTACATTCATTTTTTACTTATCCATCAGCACTCAATATGCCAGAATGTCAACGCAAAATAAGGATTTTAGGCATTTTTGAACCCTGAAATTTCCCATTGTCACACAGATTTAGATCCTTTGCTTTGGCTCTGTTGCGTCCCATTCAATTGATCGTTGGTGAGAAGTTCGCAGTCCAGCTTCGGTCATCTCAATTGATAGGAAAAGCAAACAACTTTCTACAGAAGGTCCCACAACTGAGTAAAAACCAAGTCACGAGGTTGAAGATTTTCCTGTGGAGCTCAGTGAGAGGATCATGTCAAAGCACACATCTGGGGAAGGCTGCTACATTGAAGGCCCCCAAGAGCACAGTGGCCTGCATAATTCTGAAAAGGAAGAAGTTTGGAACAACCACAGCTCTTTCTTGAGCTGGCCACCTTGCCTAGAGGGGATACCAAGATGTTTCCAGGCCAGCTAGTAGATATAGTGTCTCTAACATGTCCTGGGTCTGCCCAGAGGTCTCCTCCCTGATGGACATGTCCAGAACACCTCACAGGGGAGCCATCCTAATCAGCTGCCCAAACCATCTCAACTGGTTCCTTTTGGAGTGGAGATGTGGCTGCACTACTTTGAGCTCCTCCTGAATGTCTGCACCTCTTACTCAGTCTCTAAGGCCGAGCCCAGAGACCCTGTGAAGGACCTCAGTTCCTCTGCTGTGTCCGTGATCGAGTTGTCACTGTCACTACCCAAAGCTGATAGCCATTAGTGAGGGTAGGGACGCAGATCGACCAGTAAATCGAGAGCTTTGCAGTTCAGGTCAGTTCTCTCTTCACCATGATTGACCAGTACAACAACTGCATAACTGCTCACCACAAGACCCTAAGATACTTAAACTCCTCCACTTGAGGTATCCCAAGCCTGGCGAGGGTACCCACCATTTTCTACCCTGATAACTACTGTTTGACCTCAGACTTGGACGTACTGATCCTCATGCTAGTCATTTCACACTCAACCACAAACCAACCCTAGTGTGTGTGGCACGAGGTCACTTAATGATGAAGCCAGTAAGACCACATCATCTGCAAAAAGCACCGAAATGGACCCTTTCCACCCATTGGGTACCCTTAGAAATATCGCTATGGACCACCAGGCCGGCACCGCTGCCTCAACCTGACACAGTCAAGCATGTGTTTGTTTTTGCTTTCTTTTTTTACCTCGTGGGAAACGCTTTCCCCCGTTTCCCACAAGTACAGCACAGTCTCACAAGCACAATGCACCAACACTTGGGTTGCTGCTGGTGAGGCCAGCAGGGGGCGCTTACCCTGTGGTGGGTGTGTCTGGATTCCAATACCATAGTGCAGTGATTAGGGACACTGGACTGTAAAAATGGCAACGCCCTTCAGATGAGATGTAAAACCAAAGTGCTGACTCTCTGTGGTCAAGCAGAACACTGGGCCTCCTTTATAAAGAGCAAGGTGTATCCTTCTGGATAAGCTGCCTACCATGGCCTAGTCATTCTAGCCCCCTATTCATCCTCTGTCTCTGATTGGCTATCTCTCACCCCTTAACAACTAATGTGTGGTGAGTGTATGGGCACAAAAATGGCTGTCGTTGCATCATGCAGGTGGATTCTGCACATCAGTGGTGATTAAAATGACTCCCCACTCACTACAAAAAGTGCGATATAAATGTAAAGAATTAGGGTGGCACGGTGGCACAGTGGAGAGTGCTGCTGCCTCGCAGTTAGGAGACCCGGGTTCACTTCCTGGGTCCTCCCTGCATGGAGTTTGCATGTTCTCCCCGTGTCTGCGTGGGTTTCTACCCAAAGACATGCAAGTTAGGTGCATTGGTGATTCTAAATTGTCCCTAGTGTGTGTGTGTGTGCCCTGTGATGGGCCGGCACCCTGCCTGGGGTTTGTTTCCTGCCTTGCGCCCTTTGTTGGCTGGGATTGGCTCCAGCAGACCCCCGTGACCCTGTGTTAGGATATAGTGGGTTAGATAATGGATGGATCTCCTAGCACAATGCTCTTTCTTTGGCGGCACCCACAGATCCCAACAGGGCTGAACCAAACTCCAACTCCCATGAAGCCCTGCAGGAGTCCGAGGCACCGCTGCAACCCAGGGGGCCTGCCATCTAGCATCCCTGGGGAGATAACGCTCTGGCCACATTTACTCCCCTGGTCCTTCCAGCATGGAGGCGTTACTGGTCGCACGCTGCTCTGTCCTTAAAAATTATGAGCCGGATTAATGACAGAACAGCTGTGATGAAACCTCACAACCATCAGAAATGAGTCGGACTTACTGCCAGCAATGTCAGCTCTGGCTATACAGGAACCTAATAGCCCACAACCCCAGACGCAGTACCCCATATTCCCAAATCACAACCACAGGACACCCCGAGGGATGTGGGTGCCCTTTTCAAGTTTTGCAAAACACATGTCGACTGGTTGGGCACACTCCCATGAATGCTCAATAATTCTCAGAGCTGGTCCAGTGTTTTGTTTCATACTACTTCCATCTTTTTCACTTTTATATATCCTGTCAGCCCAACTCAGCATGGCAAAGAGGTTTAAAAAGCGGGCCACCTCTAACATCAAGATCAAGACAACTTCCATCGAGGTTTCAGATGGCTTTAAACATTGAGGACCTCAAATTGGGTGAAGCTGCCGTTAAAACGAAACCGAGGCTTGTGGGAGCTGAGATGAAATGGAAGAGCAGAGTGAGACGGTCCACTCCTACCAAAGCACAGGCTTGACAACTGGACACAAGACTTCAGCTCTCTAAATGTAATGCCCACCTAGCCCCCACCCCTCCATAATGTGCCATATTTACCCTGGGGTGAGACGGTAGTGCCCACATGCCACATCAATGAAGAAGTGGTTTGTTGTTGAGTTGGTGAATCTCAGACAGATGAAACAGCATAACCTTCCGTAAGTCTTGACAATGAGGATGCCTCTTCCCATCAGTCCATTCTTGTTCTGAGCCCCCCAAAGTCATATACTGTATAAACTTACCGAGTCTAAAGAGCATTGAGTCTTGTCTTTGCCGTTCGTTCTCACGTTCACCTCTCACGCTGTGCTGCGCTGCTCACCTTTGCGTCTTTATCTTTTATCAACCACACGCTTCTCAGATTGTGCAAATGGAAAGTTCTCATCGCTTTTGAGGAGCCCCTATGGTTTTTCTTAAAATTCTGACCTCACCACAGACGCTTTCAACTTGTTTTGCAGAGCTTGCTCTGCTTTATTGGAGCTTCAAGACCCTTGAGACCTGCAGCGTCTCCACACAGGTAGCCTCAAGAATGATCTGGGCGTCAGGTGGCCCATCTGAATGGAGCCCTTCACCCATCACCGGTGGGTGCCTTGCCCAAATGTTTTTGATAGTATTCTTTTAGAGGGGTGGCCAGCCAGGCTTGACCGCTACAAATATAACCATCCATCGTGACCATCTTCTTAGTGTTGGTCAGAGTGGCTTGCAGTGAGAGAACATCATAGCAGCACATACAGCCACAAGAGATAGTAAGTGAACCCTTTGGAATGACCTGGTTTTCTAATAAAATCTTGTCTGATCTTCAAATAAGTCCCATTTCGAGACAAACAAAATCTGACCAGAGTATAAAACAAAGACACAGTTGGACGTTTCATGTCTTTATTCCGCCTTCAACACCATCGAACCTCTGCTCCTTAGGGACAAGCTGAGATGGGAATAGATTCATACCTGGTGGCATGGATCGTGGACTAATTTACAGACAGACCTCAGTATGTGCGTCTCGGGAACTGCAGGTCTGACATTGTGGTCAGCAGCACAGGAGCGCCGCAGGGGACTGGACTTTCTCTGGTCCTGTTCAGCCAACATACATCAGACTTCCAATACGACTCAGAGTCCTGCCACGTGCAAAAGTTCGCTGATGACACTGCTATTGTGGGCTGCATCAGGAGTGGGCAGGAGGAGGAGTATAGGAACCTAATCAAGGACTTTGTTAAATGGTGCGACTCAAACCACTTACACCTGAGCACCAGCAAGACCAAGGAGCTGGTGGTGGATTTTAGGAGGCCCAGGCCCCTCATGGACCCCGTGATCATCAGAGGTGACTGTGTGCAGAGGGTACAGACCTATAAATACCTGGGAGAGCAGCTGGATTAGAAATTGGACTGGACTTCCAATACAGATGCTCTGTGCAAGAGAGGACAGAGCCGGCTATACTTCCTTAAAAGGCTGGTGTCCTTCAACATCTGCAATAAGATGCTGCAGATGTTCTACCAGATGGTTGTGGCGAGTGCCCTCTTCTACGTGGTGGTGTGCTGAGGAGGCAGAATAAAGAAGAGGGACACCTCACACCTGGACAAACTGGTGAGGAAGACAGGCTCTATTGTAGGCATAAAGCTGGACAGTTTAACATCTGTGGCAGAGCGACTGGCACTAAGCAAACTCCTGTCAATCATGGAGAATCCACAGCATCCACTGAACAGGATCATCTCCAGACAGAGGAGAAGCTTAAGTGACAGACTGAGGAGACCCCACACTATGCGACTCTTCAGTTCAACCCGGGGGAGTAAATGCTAACATTATTCAAAGTTATTGTGTGTTTTTACATGCATTTTTATTACTCTTTAATTTAATATTGTTTTTGTATCAGTATACTGCTGCTGGATTATGTGAATTTCCCCTTGGGATTAATAAAGTATCTATCTATCTATCTATCTATCTATCTATCTATCTATCTATCTATCTATCTATCTATCTATCTATCTATCTATCTATCTATCTATCTATCTATCTATCTATCTATCTATCTCTTATATAGTGCCTTTCACATATCTATCTATCTATCTATCTATCTATCTATCTATCTATCTATCTATCTATCTATCTATCTATCTATCTATCTATCTATCTATCTATCTATCTATCTATATTCAGCACATGCAGACAATGCACTTCAGAACAGGTCATCCACCTGAACCTAAGTGTGTTCAGGCCTGGTCAATACTTGGATGGAAGACCATCTAGGACAGGGGTCTCAAACTCCAGTGGCTGCAGGTTTTCATTCTAACCCTTTTCTTAATTAGTGACCTGTTTCTGTTGCTAATTAACTTCTTTTGATTTAATTTTCCTTGACTTGCTCTTGAATACTCAGACCCCTCAATTGTTTCTTTTTCCTTAATTAGCAGCCAAAAAATAATGAGATATAAAATGAGCCAAAACACGACCAGCAAACTGTGTCCATCACACAATATCTGAAAATAAAGAAAGGTGAAGGTCTCGGGAGTGTAGAGCTGCTCAGGTCCACAAAACATTTTACTCTTAGAAAAGAGAAAACCAACAAATTCAGAAATGTCTGCTACTGCACAGCCATGGAATTAAAGAACTGGTTTAACTAACAACAAGACTCTGTGCCTAATTAAGCAACTGGTTGGAGTTTGAGGCCCTGACTGAGTTGGTCTTCTGTCGGCTCACTCACTTCATAGTTCATTTCTGTTTGGGTGTCATTTAAGGAAAGAAATGAAGAAATTCAGGGGAACAAATCTTATAAAAACAATTCAATTAAAATGAAAGGAAAAAGGAGTTAATTAGTAGCAAAAACTGGTTGCTAATTAAGAAATGGGTTAGAATGAAAACCTGCAGCCATTGTGGTCATCCAGGACTGGAGTTTGAAACCACTGATCTAGGAAAAGCTTGGGTTGCTGCTGGAAAAGGTGTTGGTGAGGCCAGAAGGGGACACTCACCCTGTGGTCTGAATATGGATCGCAATGTCCCAGTGCAGTAATGGGGACAACTGTGCTGTAAATATGACACCGTTCTTCAGATGAGACATAAAACCAAGGTCTTGTCCCCCTGGGGTCATTAATGGTCCCTGGGCATTCGTTGTAAAGAGTAAGGTGTATCCTGATGTCCAGGCTAAATTACCCACCATGGCCTGGTCAATCTGGCCCCCTAATCATCCCCTCTCTCTAATTGTCTCTCTCTCTCTCAAACACCTTCACCCAACTTACAGCTAATGTGTGGTAAACGTACTGTCGCAAAAATGACTGCCGTCATATCATCCAAGGTTGATGCTGCACATTAGTGGGAGTTGACATGGTTCCTCACTCACTATGGAAGTGCTTTGAGTAGTGAGAAAAGTGCTATATAAATGTGAATTCTTCTTCTTCTTCTTCTTCTTCTTCTTATTATTATTATTATTATTATTATTATTATTATAATTCACATTGGAAGAAGTAAAAAGTAAGTGACCCTCTATGTTAAGGACTTCTCCAAAAGCTAACTGGAGAAAGGTATTTCAATGAAGAAGATGACATAGGAAGTGTGGGTTGCACAGACGTACTGACCTCTCTCTTTCTCTCTTCAGGCCCCAGCTATTCGGAGTAGCAGCGAGCGGAAGCACAGAGAGGAGACATCTCCCACAGGCACGTGGTCCTTCGCAAGCACCCTAGTAAGTTTAACTGAAATAAAGCCGGCAGCTGACCAGGTGAAATATCCAGCAGTGAGAAATTAAAGTCGATCACTCAGTGGGTGGTGGAAACTTAAAGCTGCCAATCTCTTAGTGATTCAGCAGAAAGTGCTGAAAGCACCAAAGTTACTACAAAAACGGAGAAGATGATATTAGCACTAAACGTAAGTTCTATCTGCTCTCTTGAGGGCACGTTTATATGTTGTGTGTCCTGTAGCTTGTACAGTTCAGGTTTTCCGTCCAACAGTGTAGACAGCTTCACCTGCCAAAAGTGTTTAAATAATTTAGAATTGGTTGGGAAAATACACGAATTGGAGGAGCACGTTAGGAACCTGATAGGCAAACCTTAAATTGGATCGATTCGGTTTGTTTAGACAAATCGGCTTCATCTGATTTAGCTCAGTCTCTCCAGGTCCCACTGCAGTCAGTGCGCGGCCGAAGTCAGCAGCACCAATTCATCCACAGGGTGAGTCAGTAACAGTAAGATAGGGGTCTAAGAAGCCAAAATTTAGTCCCTTAGTGCACAGGTCACCAATTCGGACCAAGAACAGATTCTCAGCACTCTGCAGCGCGCCTGTGGATCCTGAGAATAAGAAAGTGCTCATAATTGGTGATTCCATAGTGCGGAATGTTAGAATTCCAATCTATGTTAAACTAGCAGTTAATGTTAAATGCCTCGCAGGGGTCAAGGATTCCGGCATAGAGGCCGCATTGGACCGTGTCGCCAACAATGAAGTATCTACCTGATTACTGCATGTTGGCATTAATGATATTTATTTACAGCAATCTGAGATATTAAAGATGAACTTCATATCTCAATGCACCAAAGCTAAAAGAAAATGTTGAAATTTAGTTGTGTCTGGCCCCTTACCAAGATTATATAGAGATGGCGTGATTCATAACAGATTGTGTTCCCTTCACTGCTGGCTAAAAACCTGGTGTGCAAATAAAATCATAGCATTTGTGAATAATTGGGATGATTTTTGGGAAAGGCCGGGATTTTTCAAAAGCGATGGTCTTCATCCTAACTGGAGGGGATCTTATGTATAATCCCAAAATATGGCAGCAAAACTGCCTGGCTGACTGATTAGAGCACCATCCAGGCCACAGTCATCTGATCTTAAATCACAGGCTGTTGTTTATCCCACCTGTGACTTTCCTGAAGCTGTTACCCATAATGCCTGTTGTTTGGCGTCCAGCAAATTTAGTCTTGATACAGACCTTAAATTAATTAATAACCAAAAATAAGCTGTATAATCAGTGTGACGATGTGGGTTCTGGCTCCACACTCCCATCTGATTTTGGGAACCCTTGAACCCAACACCGTCGATAATGAAACCGAGTGAGCTAGTCAGTGAAGGCAATAATTGAGCATCTGAGCAAGGGGATGGTTAAAAGTGAAACAGTGCTTTTATTTAAAAGAAACAATCAAAAACAAAATAGTGTTCCAATAAATAGTGCAGTTCATTCAATAAATAATCCAATAAAAGAACGTGGAGGTTAAAATCAATAAATAGAAAAAAAACAATCCATTAAAACGAGAGGTTAAAAATCTTCTTTAGGAAGCAGTCTTAAAACAACAAACAAACTCGGTGCTTCTTTTAACATGTGACTCCCCTGCATCTCCCTGTCCAGGCTTCGCAACAGAGGAGTCACACTCTCTATGCAGCTGCCCTCCTACAACACACATTCGAGACTGGAGACCTCCCGATCCCTGGCTCTGGTATGGCACTCATCCCAGCCTCGGAGAACTTGGTTTTCACCAACGGCCAGGTCGCCCAAGTTGGGGATTCCAACCACCAAGTTGGAAAAAAAAGGCCAAGAAAGGCCGCTGCCTTTCCGTGGCCTTTCTGCGGCCAGTCGCCTTCCCTTGGTCACTCCCGCTACATAATCACTCAGCGGGAGCGACATCCAACTCAAACGCCTAGGTGTAGGCCCAACACCCCAGGTCCTCGCAGCTGCCCGTGAGCGCTCGTTCGTTCGCTCGTTCTCTCTCTTTCACCGACCTGCCTCCTCATCTGCTCCCGGTAACCTCCGTCCTCTTTCCTTTCCTTTTTCTCTCCGATCGTTTCCTTTTCCACCTCACAACCGACTCGCGCTTCTTTTTTTATAACATGAGGGGCCATCACAGCTGTAGCATTAGCCACGGGAGCAATCACGAATGTGGGCAGTTCCTCACCTGTGCACACGGTGAGAAACGGCCACATCAACGACTGCCCCGCGGCTCGCTACAACATCGCCCCCCCTCACGAAGCCGCCTCGGGTGCGGTGATTATTTAAAAATGGCCTTTACTCAGTGAGCTGTGGACCCGCTATACCACAATCAGACCAAGGGATAAAGCCAGACCCTCCACCAGGGGCATCTGTAATAGAAATTTATTTCAAATTCAAACAAAAAATATATCACCAGTTCAGAAAGAACCATGCAGTTTTAAATGCTGTTTATTGAACATTCGCTCTCTTGGCACTAAAGCTGTTTTGGTAAATGATATTATATTAAGTACAAAATCTGATCTGTGTCTTCTCACTGACACCTGGCTTAGTAAATGTGACACTGTTCCCCAGCAGAGGTGTCACCAGATGGATACTCTTTCCTTCATAAGTCTTGAGATTCGGGTCAAGGAGGAGGCCTTGGAATAATTCATTGTAACAAAATGCAAATCACGTCTAAAACTTTAGGCAACTGTTACATCCTTTGAGGTAATCATTTTAAATATTAAAACAGATTCCAACACAATTATAGTGCTAGTCTACAGACCACCAGGGCCATATTCATTGTTCATGACTGAATTTAGCAACCTTCTGTCTGATTTGGCTATAAATTATGATCACGTAGTACTGATGGGGATTTTAATGTACACATTGATGTGGAAACTGACACTTTTAGCAAATGTTTTACTTATTTGTTAAATTCAGTAGGATTTTGTCAGATTGTCAAAGGTCCAACTCATAATCATAACCACACATTAGATTTAATTATAACTTACAAAAATTTAAATATTACTCCATTAAATGAAGTTATTTCCGATCACTTCTTAATTACATTTGATTTAGTTCTGCCCTTGCCAACGCACTCACAGATTAAAACAAAGACAGTGCGACATCTAGATTGTAATTCTGCTTCAAAATTTATAGATACCTTGAGTAAGTCGAGTGTAATTGTGGAAAACCATTTAGATCAGTTAACATCAAATGTAAACATGGAAAACAATTTAGATCAGCTAACATCACATTATAATGTGACCTTGAGAGATGCTCTGGACACAGTGGCTCCCCTTAAAACAAAAGTGATCAAAGCACATAGAAACTCTCCTTGGTTTAATGAAAACATTCGAGCTCTTAAATTAGAGTGTCAAAAACTGGAGCGCGATGGAGAACAACAAAGCTACATGTCTTTCAAATTGCATGGACAGAGAGTGTTAATAAATATAAAAAAGCCCTCTTTAAAGCTCGCTCAGAATACTATTCTACATTAATAGATAGCAATAATAAAAATCCTCGGGTACTGTTTAGAACAGTGGCTAAATTAACAAATGGAATTCAGATCAACAGTGCAAAATACCAACAGATATTAGCAGTACAGACTTTATGAACTTCTTCAATGAGAAAATTAAAAATATAAGATCCCAGATCTCAGCATCACAGTACAAACCAAATACTAGCTTAGCAGACCCTGCTGCACATTGCATTCAGCACTTTAGCAGTTTTAATCCTGTAACTGAGCAGGAAGTCTTAACTTTAATTTCTAAAATGAAGCCCACTACTTGTTCCCTAGATCCAGTGCCAACAAAACTAGTAAAAAGTGCAATGGATGTTCTTGCAGCGCCTATTCTAAACATTATCAATAGTTCATTATTGCATGGCACAGTACCTGATGCACTAATAGTGTCAGTCATTAAACCATTACTTAAAAAGTCAGACCTAGACCGACACTAGAAAAAGTAGTCGCTATTCAGCTTCAGTCACACTTTACGCATTACAATTTATTTGATAAATTCCAGTCTGGTTTCCGCACTGGTCATAGTACAGAAACGGCACTAACACGGGTTGTAAATGACATTCTGATATCCTCTGATGAAGGAAACTCCACTGTAATTATGTTGTTAGACTTAAGTGCAGCATTTGACACCATTGACCATTCTATTTTACTGCACAGGCTAGAAAATGATGTTGGGCTTACAGGCACTGTGCTCACTTGGTTTAGTTCTTATTTATCAAATCGATTCCAGTATGTACAGAAATGTGCTGACAGTACTCCATCATTATACACAGAAGTTCAATATGGTGTCCCGCAGGGCTCAGTACTGGGACCTTTACTGTTTTCACTTTACATGCTTCCACTGGGATCTCTCATTAGGAAACATAATGTTAATTTTCACTCGTATGCAGATGACACCCAGTTATACCTTTCATTTAAATCAAATGAAGTTTCTCCGATGTTGTCTTTAATTAGTTGTGTTAGTGAATTAAAGGAATGGATGAATGAGAACTACTTGTCTTTAAATACAGATAAAACAGAGATGTTAATTGTTGGGGAATGACGCTGATCATAACAATATTCTGTCATCATTTAACTCAGTTGGAATCCCCATTAATTTTACTGAATCAGCCCACAATCTAGGAGTTATCTTTGACTCTAGCATATCATTTAAAACGCATGTTACAAAGTTGCCCAAATCATGTTTTTTCCATATTAAAAATGTAGGGAAATTAAGGTGCTTTCTAAATAAACAGGATTCTGAGAAATTAATTCATCATTTATATCTAGTAGGATTGACTACTGCAATGTGGTGTTCCCTGGATGTTCAAACTGTTCTCTATTCAGCCTTCAGTTAATCCAAAATGCTGCTGCAAGAATTATTACAAGAACAAGAAAATACAAACACATAACTCCAGTTCTTAAATCATTACACTGGCTCCCGGTTAAGTTTAGGGCAGATTTCAAAATCCTCCTTTTAACATATAAAGCATTAAATGGCCAAGGTCCGGCTTACTTGTCTGAACTTATCATGACTTACAAACCAGAGCGCATTAAGATCTCAAGATCCCGGTCTGCTTATGATTCCAAGGATTAATGAAATAACAGAGGAAGGTCGAGCTTTTAGTTACAGGGCCCCTAAACTGTGGAGTTGTCTGCCTGCTACTATAAGAGATGTCCCTTCAGTCTCAGCCTTCAAATCCCGGCTGATGACTCACTACTTCAGTTTAGCATACCCTGACTAGAGCTGCTGATTTACTGTACATACTGCATCTCTGTTGTTAGTCATTAGCACTAAAACATAAGTAACATGATAGTTAGAATTTTGTACTAACCTTCACCTATTCTGTTTCTCTTCTTGGTACTCAAATGTGGCATTTGGTGCCACGACCCCCCTGCCAGGTAGTTTTGCCTGCCTAAGGTAAAGTCATCTCTGATGGAGAATCGCATGCATCGTGGGATAGAGGGGTCCTTTCATCAAATTGGCTGGCAAAGTGCTGTTTCAGCTGTACTTGTAAACTTTTTATTTTTATACTGTATTGAGGATTTGTTCTGTTATGTGTATTGTATTGTATTGATCCCCTTCTTCCCTTTTTGAACTGCATCTCCCAAGGTTTCTTCCATTTTTTCCTTACAAGGGTTTTTATGGGAGTTTTTCCTTGTCTTCTTAGAGAGTCAAGGCTTAGGGGGGGCTGTCAAGAGCCAGGACCTGTTAAAGCCCATTGCATGTGTGATTTTGGGCTATATATAAAATGAGTTGTGTTGTGTTGTATTGTATAGTTTTGTAGAGAATTGAACTCAAGACAGAACTGATTAACAGAGGGAAGATGGCGAGTTTTTAAGGTTGGTCAGGGGACATGAAGTCATCAGGTTCAGAACCGGAAGTGATGTCATCGGGTGCTCCAGAACTGAAAATGAACTGGAAGTGAAATCTTCTGGCCAGAAAACTGGAACATCCATCCATCCATCCATTTTCTAACCCGCTGAATCCAAACAGAGGGTCACAGGGGTCTGCTGGAACCAATTCCAGCCAACAAAGGGCACAAGGCAGGAACCAATCCTTGGCAGGGTGCCAACCCACCGCAGAAAACTGGAACGTTTTTTTTATTTTTACATTTTTGTTTGTGTTTATTTGTTAACAGAAATGGCCTTGGTGATGCCCCTTGTGTTTGGTAGGTGGTTCCCCAAGGGGCGGAGCCACCTGCCCATCACCACTATGAATGGCCCTACACCCTATTTAAGGAAAGGCCTTCTGTAGATTATCGATGTTCACTGAAGGCGCTGCGTGTGGAGAGTGTCTGGGAGAGTTTCTGTGCTACTGCTTTGCTTTGTGTTTTCTGGATTTTCGAGCCTGTGCTCTGTTTCTGACTACGCCTTTTGTATTCTTTATTGTGACTTTTTCACTCTGGTCACCTTGCCTTTTGATGTAATTCCTTGTGATCTGTGCAGCTTTGTGGATTAAAGAGCCATTTGGTAAAAAAACGCTTTAATTTTGTAAAGATGGAAAGAGTACTTTGAGTTTCAGATGAATGAAGAGAACGAGAGAGAGAAGAGGTTGGATGATGTGGAGATAGGGAACCAGAAAGTGCATTGGAATAGCAATTAGGAAGTAAGGACAGTGATGAAGAGGATGAAGAATGGAAAGGCTATTGGTCAAGATGACATACCTATGGAAGCATGGAGGTGTTTAGGAGAGATGGCAGTGGAGTTTTCAACCAGATTGCTTAATGGAATCTTGGAAAGTGAGAGGATGAGGAGGAGTGGAGAAGAAGTGTACTGGTGCCCATATTTAAGAATAAGGGGATGTGCAGGACTGTAGTAACTACTGGGGGATAAAACTGATGAGCCACAGCATGAAGTTATGGGAAAGAGTAGTGGAAGCTCAGTTAAGAAGTGAGGTGATGATTAGTGAACAGCAGGATGGTTTCATGCTGGAAAAATGCGCCATAGATGCGATGTTTGCTCTGAGGATGTTGATGGAGAAATTTAGAGAAGGCCAGAAGGAGTTGCATTGCGTCTTTGTGGACCTGGAGAAAACATATGAAAGGGTGCCTCAAGAGGAGCTGTGGTATTGTATGAGGAAGTCGGGAGTGGCAGAGAAGTATGTAAGATTTGTACAGGATATGTATGAGGGAAGTGTGACCATGGTGAGGTCTGCAGTAGGAGTGACGGATGTGGGATTACATCAGGGATCGGCTCTGAGCCCTTTCTTATTTGCAATGGTGATGGACAGGTTCACAGACGAGATTAGACAAGAGTCCCTGTGGACTATGATGTTTGCTGATGACATTGTGATCTGTAACAAGAGTAGGGAGCAGGTTGAGGAAACCCTGTAGAGGTGGAGATATGAGAGGAGAGGAATGAAGGTCAGTTGGACCACCAAGACAGAATACGTGTGTGTGAATGAGAGTAAGGTCAGAGGAATAGTGAGGACGAAGGAGTAGAGTTGGCGAAGGTGGATGAGTTTAAATACTTGGGATCAGCAGTACAGAGTAATGGGGAGTGTGGAAGAGAGGTGAAGAAGAGAGTGCAGGCAGGGTGGAGTGGATGGAGAAGAGTGTCAGGAGTGATTTGTGACAGACGGGTATCAGCAAGAGTGAAAGGGAAGGTCTACGGGATGGTAGTGAGACCAGCTATGTTATATGGGCTGGAGATGGTGGCACTGGATGTGGTTGGAGAGGACATGAAGGTGGTGGGTATGACAGAGCAAGATGATAAGGACAGATAGACATGGAATAAGATGATCTGCAGTGGCAACCCCTAATAGGAGTAGCCAAAAGAAGAAGAAGATTTTATAAAGATTCTTCTTGGCCTTTTGGGTCTCTAGCCAGGGTTTTTGATGGTGCTTTCCCCCTCTAGTCGGCATCTTTAGAAAGTGCTTTGAAGCTTTTTGTGCTTTTGGGGACTACTTAGTTCACGAGAAGGTCCATCTCCTTTAATGCTATGAATAAATTAATTATTGTGTTTTTTGCAGGAATGATGTTTAGGTTTATTACTGAAAAACAGTCACTAGGTCTGAACCACAAACAGAGAAAGTGAAGAATGAGTTTTGTAAATGTTTACAGATTTATAAATTTTGTCCCTTCATAGTTCTAGCACCCTGGCTGAAGGTGAAACAGAGATAATATCCCACAATGGTCGCTTCTAATTTGGAGAAGTCCTGGTGTTGTTAAGTTCTTGTATGTTCACCATATCACTGTCTTCTAACTAAAATAAATCAGCAGCATAAGCATGAAGGGTGCTATGAAACATTAAAAAAAGTGGAAGATTGATAGCCCTGTCAAGTGGGAAGTGCTGCTGAAGGCCAATGTCCACCACACTGGCACATGGTGACACCCAGTACACTGAGTCCCACCTGTGGCGTCTGTGATAGACCATCTGGTGTATCTGCCAGGGTGTATTCTGCTCCTTTACGTGGCCAGGAGGCCATAGGAGATTAAAGACAGCTGGGGAGCGATGATGTCAGGACACTGCAGAAGAAGATGCCATGGCAGCAGCTACACCAGGGTTGGAGTCTCAGCAACCTCGGAAGGACACCCTGATTGGGCTCGAGTACCTGGAACGTCGGGGCAGTGGGTGACTGCCTACTATAGACAGCACATTCTCCCGTATACTGAGTGGCAGTGTCCCGTCTGGTGTGCCCCAGAATGGATGCCAGCAGGGCAGCATGGGAGCTGAGCCAGGGGAGTGCCCTGTCAGGCTGTCTGGGAGCTGTTGGACACTGAAGGCACAAGGCCTGTTTGGGATCATGCCTGACCCGGAAGTGCTTCCTGTGGGTCAATAGATTAAGCACTGAAAGTTAAAAGCACCCCTCCACTTGACTCAAAAAGAGAGTTGTAGTCGGACATGGAGGAGGGAGTGGAGCTTCAGAAAAAGGAAAGTGAGAGTTGTGCAGAAGGCATTATTTAAATTTAAAACACTTTAATTGAACTGGGACTGTTGTGGTGCCATTGTGTCAGATGGCATAGGTTGCTGATACGCCCCCTATTGGCCACACTTCATTAAACTTGCTCTCTTTTATTCAAATGGCTTTCTAGAATATCAAAACACCACCATGATGGCTTTGCATTTTCAATTGTTCTTTATTTGCTATTTGTTGAAAGCGGTCACTTTTTTCTGACTTGGTCTTTTCTGGTGCTGAGCTCTTTAGTTTTTTGATTTTGTCTTTATTTTTTTTTTTTCCTTTGTTTTCAGTTTCATCTTGTTCTGCGGTCCTGGAGGACATCATAGGACACATGGCCCATATGGAAAAGATCCTGTGAAATAATAGAAAGGAAACTTTCAATTTAATTTAACTGAAATATCCAATGAAGTTCAGAAATCAGGACCAATGGCACCAAAACTGCATCTTCAGGTGCAACCAAGCACCATCTCTGTCTGTGAACTGCACGGTCACCTCGAAGGGACCACCCAGTCCAAGGTGCAGGGTTCAAAACCCCAAAGCTACAGCTTCATATGCCAGCACTGGCACAGTGGCTCACTTAAAATGGACTTTGCTTAACTGGGATCAAGAGGCACATTTTGCCACCTCATAAAAGACGCAATTTAACGAAGTCAAGACATGAATGATTACCTGATAATCACCTTCCTGCCTCTGACTGGAGGACTGAGCCTGAAAGAGGGTTTGATCAATTTGGAACAATGACTTACTACACAAATGAGACACATCATTTACCAGCAATGCTTTGTGAGAAGCACTATGACTGTGCAATTACAGTGAAAGGCGCTATAAAATACAAAATTTACTTTTTGCCTCAATAGCTAAAATCTCGGATTCCACAAATGGCTGTCATGAGCACAGGCCTCTCTCACGACTTGCTCACACTCTCAGCAGGGACAGCAGGTGAGGGTCGTCATGAAAAAAAAAAATGAATAATGATGACATAAAATAAATGTGTCCACTGGTCTGTGCTTTAAGTTTGTTTTCTGTATGATTCCAATAATTTTGTTCATTTTCATAGTCAAAATCACTGAATTGGCACATTTCCTGTTCATATTCAGGGGAGAATCGCGAGGTGCGGCAGCGACGAGCCTCACCTGACCTTGGACTGTGCTCTCCGTCACACATGTGTGTGCCTGTTGCTGTTTCTCTGTATGTCGCCAATATGATGTTTGCAGACACATTTATTATACTCCCTGACATACCACAGTCCTGCTAATATCTTTAATGAATGTGTGTGACATATTTAGTCTTGCTGATCGGATATAAAACCGCAGTGAAAAGGCACAAGGTGAGGCAGACAGTACCGTGCCGACCTGAAGGGGGTGCATGTGAGCCAACAGATGCTCGTTGCTGCTGTTCTTTAACACCAGCGTTTCTCACCCTTTTAAGTATTTGCGACCCGAGTTTTCATAACAGTTTTAATCACGCCCCCCCCCCACTAGTGTTTTTTGAAAGGAGCCCATTAATACCAATTTGTTCTATTTTAATTAATGATATATCATAGATGCAAATTTTATTATACCTACTTAACTTTTATCAAAATTTATCTAACTCTATATTTTTTTTCTAGTATCAGAATGTAGTTTAAGTTAATTTGTTTTGGTTTCAATAGATGTATTTTTCATATTTTCGATTCTTGTTTTCTTTTTTTCACATCTTCGCGCCCCCCTGGGGGGCCGGCCCCACAGTTTGAGAACCACTGTTTTACGCAGAGGCGCCAATAAGTTAGTGATATCAGAAAATCAAGTGCACTGCAGCAGTCCATTTATTTTTATTTTTATTTTTTGTTCCAACTGACTGCCAAAATGGAAGATTAAGACTTTTAAAAACTAAAGGAAAATAAGGAGGACTTTTAAAAGAAAGTGACAAGAGATTTTCATGGAGAAGGATAGACACATGGACTTCATTTACAAATAAAGGTAAGACCAAAAACGGTTTTCAAATTTTATAAAAAACTAGCAGACCTCGTGCGCTTCGCTGCAGTCGCTGTAGTTGGAATAATTATGTATCTACCAGGGCAATCCTAAAAGTAAGGTCTCCGATTTTTTTAGAAATACAAACAACCGTTTATTTTCTATAATATTTACATCATTTTAAAGGTTGAAGAATTATTTTTTTTTTCTACATAATCGCCATTTCGGTCGATGCATTTTTGTAGACACTGTGGCAGTTTTAGAATACCCATGTCATACCAGCTCACCGCCATGTCCTTCAGGAAGCATTGAACCTCATCTTTCACCTTTTCATCGGAGAAGAATCGCCTTCCGGACAAATGTCCTTTGTTCGTCGTGAATTTCAGTACGACCAGCTGTAAACTCTCTACACCACTTGCGAACGTTTTTGACATCCGTGCACGACTGTCCATACACTTCCATCAGTTGGCGATGAATTTCAACCGGTTTAACGCCTTTTGCGTTCAAAAATCGAATAACTGGGTGAACTTCGCACTTGGCGGTAGCGTTCAAGGGCTGCCAAGCCAAGATTGAGCATCCCAGTGAAGCCGCGCTTGCTTGTTTGGGAGTGGAGGAAGCACCAATCACAACAGTGTGGCCAACAGCCGTACGAACAGTTTCTCTACGTCCCCACTGCTTTGGAGACCTTACTTTTGAGATTGCCCTCGTACATGCGACTTATAGAGCTTTATACAGTATACCACATTTTTGGTTTGTCCTCCTGGAGCCAAAATATATAAATTTTCTCTATGACTAATTCGTGAACATGCTACATAAAACATAGAAACGGGGAAAAACGGCAACACACACAGTAAATGAGATAAAGTAAAAAAGTCTACCAAACACTAAATGAGATAAAGTAAAAAAAGGGCAACAGCGCCGAGAACAACAGTAAATGAGATAAAGTAAAAGTCTACTAAACACTAAAGTACAAAAACGAAGTAGAAGGTAACAGTAAACCGCAACACCGCCGGGAACACCGGCACACCGTGACTACTAAACCCTAAGAAACACTAAGTAGAAACACGAAAGGAAAAAATACTATTCAGTAAGTACTGCGTCTAGTAAACAGTAAATCAGTAAAGGAGAGAGGACTAAACACTAAGGAAAAAGAACGGCAAGACCGCGTCAGCTGCGGAGCTCAGCTCGGAGCGAAATGAAGTGAATGAAATGACGTGAATGGGAGGGGAGATGATCACGTGACTCCCCCACCCGCCTTAACTCTCCATCCCTCCACAAACACACAAACACAGTCTCTCGGATCCCAACTCTCCTTTATACAGTATGTATAGATGGCATCAGATTAAGAAACAAACAATCTAATATTTAAAACCTAAATTTTGGCCTTAAATAAAATATCCTTTTGTTGAACAGTCTGTATTAAAATTCATTAAAGCTTTAGAATTAAAAGCTTTTAAAACAACTAAATATTCCAATTAAGGTCACAATTGCAATCCGTTTTTTTTGTACACCACTCCATACTTTCATTTGTATTGGCTGAGTATGAATTGTGGAATTGCAACGGCAAATTTAGCACACATGGAGAGAGAAGAGCAAATGTGCTCTCTCCGCTGTCTCTCGCTGCTATAAATGTAATGTCCTTAGCCAAATATGAACCTTACCTATGCTGTATATGTATGTAAAGAATGCTGATGAGATGTGAAACCAGTTGCGCAGCGTGGGTGTCAGCCGCCCAGGGAGGAGGAAAATTTTGCCGCTCCCTTATTTAGGTATTTCAATTTAAAAGTCTAAAATATACAGTAATTCTTTGCCGCCCGGGGTGGGCCGCCCCCACTACGCTATGCCACTGTGTGAAACATAACCAGTAGTCAATGTGCAGGCTGCCAGCCAATTGAATTGTGAATAAGCTACTCTTTTGTGTTCATATATTTGTAACTCTGACTCTGAAGGAGTCAATGCCTCACCAGCCATGAACCTCACCGCACTTCACTGACTCTCAGCTCTGGTTTTACTAATGGAGAAATTTAGTGGATTGGAACTGGCAAGCTTTGTGGGGCTGGATGCTTGTCAAAATGTTTTCTGATGTTCTGCTGCCACCACCCCCTATAATCTTCACTCCTCCCTCCATCTCAACCTTATTTCTTCTCGATGTTCTGTTACCTGGGGTTCTGATGCACGGCTCCTCATGTCCCGCTGGTTTTGACATTCGTCTGATGGAGGCCTTCCTGAAATTAAAAATGAGACTCACACAGGGTGGTTGCTGGCACCATGTGATGTAAATGTGTGGTGTGTGAGATAACCCTGAGTGAGGAACTGACTAGGAAATGTGGTTTATAAAATAAAGAACGGGTACAGAAAATTCAGCTACTTTCAGCCACAACTAAAAGCTAATGAATAATAAATTAATACTTGGGTGACACCACAAGTGATTTGTGGTGCCAGGCCAACCAGATGCCACACCAAGGCATTTACGTCCACCTGCCAATGACATTACTGGAAGCTCATCCACTATGGACGTTGTTTGCCTTGAGTAGGATTTAGAAGAAAAAGTGGACTGGGAAAGACAAAGAGGCAAGCTATAATCCCACCTCTGCCACCATGAGAGGACCCTGAGTGATGTTGATTTCTGGCAAATTTCAAGACTTTCTATGTTTGTTCAACATACCATGTTTATATAGTTTGGTTTATTTTTGTCTTCTTGGGTATCAGCCACTGAAAACACAGTAGTTTTCCAAAAAAAAAATGACATGTTGCCACCAGCATGAAAATCAGAATATAAGATGTTCAGAAGATTAACATATTAAAACATTGCTGTGGCAAGGTCTGCCCACCCTAACATTTTGGAGTATAATATCCTCTTATTCATCCCCAAAAACTGTCACCTCTTAACTGGCTGCCCTTCCTCCCTGCCAGTGAGGCATCATCAGTTTTTTGAGCCCAAACACTCTAAATGCCCATTTCTGAGGTTCCACTCCATCTACTGACAGATTCCTCATCAACAGTCCTGGAATAGCCCGTGCCCTCTAGTGACTCCTGGACTCACTGATCCTCTGCCCTCATCCCAGACCCCACAATTTCTGTTTTACGGTACCAGGAGCAAGAAAAGAGCAGTACCAACGACCTGGGTGCTTCATTTGAAGTTAGGGATTAATACAGGGCACATGCCAGTCTTCAAGTGTACCACTCTGGGAACTCCAGAGAAGTGCAGGGCAAACACTATTAAAATGAAATGACTGCCACCTAAGGGTCACTGGTGCCAAATATCTCTATAAAATGGTGCTTTCCATTAGAGGCACACTAAACTCAACTTGCCTGGCATTTTTAAGTTCCAGATTGACATACAAATCTAATTGTCTAAAATGAGAACTTTCCTTACCTTTAGATTTTACCTTGTGGACCAAAAACGTGGTAATGCAGGTCATCAATAGCAGCATGGCACCCAAGGCAGAGGACACCCAGATAAGCTGAATGGCATAATCATCTGAATAAAATCAGAAGGAGAAGAACAATCAAGTGAGTGGGCAGATAAAGTCTCACTAAGCCAAGATGAACAACTGCACCACCTTGTCGTGATATGGAGGATTCAGTGACAAAGACAAGGTCACCAGCTCTCTGCCCTTTGTGGACATTATGACCGCCCCTATACATGTAGATCTGGGTAAACAGACTGGCACGTGCTGGATTTGGTCAGCCTGGTTTATCATGTCAGGGCGTTGGAAGGCAAAGAGAAGAAGCTTCTTCTGCCGAGTTCCCCGTGAAGATCCTGACGTGCAGTACAGTAATCTGCTCCACTGATGACACTGGCAGCATTTTTCTAACTCCCTCTTCCTCTGTGTTATCTTTGGCATGTTATAGTTTGGCACCAGCTTGTTATGGTGTCTTTGATCTCCACTTAGATATTTTCATTTTCTTATCATGATGGAACTCTCTGTTGTGTGGCTGCTCACAAATGAGATTTAGTGTTATTGAAAATATAGCATCTTGCAACACAACACAATAGTATTGCTATTCTTTTTAGCCTAAAAATTAAATATAAAGTTTTGAGGCTGACTTCCCTATGCCAGTGGGTGTGGTCCAGCAGCATATTTATTGGCTGTCAAAATTGAAGCCAATGCCGGAAAATTCTAAGAGAGTTGTGCCATCTGCCACCCCCTGTGGTTTCTACTTGTGTAATCTGACATCCTCATGGCATCAAGATCAGCAAAGGCACTCGTCACGTGTGACGTGCTCTCCGACACAAAGTCCCGTAGCGTGACGCCATCGTTGCCAGGAATGGATCATAAACGTATAAGAACTCAGGACGCAAGCAGCTTTGAAGACCCCAGCGCCTCTAAATTCTGCTTGTTTTAAAGCAGTCTATAGTTGCTTTTGCTTATTTTGAGTTGACTTTTGATTTTTACTAACACTAAAGATTGTGTTTCAGTTTACAGTACTTACGGCTAAATTTTACTGAGCCTTTATAGAAACTTTGTGAAGCTGTCACAATCCTAGCAAATACGACACAGACATAATTAACCTTCTTGACGTTAACCTGAGAGTCTCTCAGGATTGGAATTCAGTGTAACAGATAGAGGATCAAGAGGCCCTGCCCCTTAGGCTTAATGTGAAGAGGACGAGTATAATATAAGAGACACACCAATTCATAGCTAATTAACACTTGCTAAATGGTTCTTAGCTGTTCGAGGAATTATTAAGGATAAGATTGAGCAGCACATGGCAAGGACAGGAGTTTTTAGGAACAGTCAACATGGGTTCAGATGAGGAGGTTGTGTTTTACTAACATGCTGGATACGTAACTAAAGGACATGATATTATTTATCTGGACTTTCAGAAAGCATTTGATGAGGTGCCACATGAGAGGTTGGGCATCAAACTAACAGAAGTGGGAGTTCAGGGTCTGGTGTCTCGATGGGTGCAGAATTGGAAGCAGAGGGTGATGGTGCAAGGAACCTCATCAGAGTTGGGTGATGTTAAGAGTGGGGACCAGCAGGGAGCAGGGCTAGGGCCGCTGCTATTTTTAGTATATATTGTGACCACTGCTGCAGGGGGACATGGCCACCCTTCAGAAACCCCCTCTTAAATAGTTTTCCAATGGGAAACAAACACACTTTTACAGCTCCTCTTGGCGGAATCAGATGCTGGCTTACTGGCGTGCCTCATGAGGGTCTTCAAACATTTAAAACACCGAGCCACTGTCATCGTGAGGTCTCACTTTTCTGTCTCTCTTCCCCCAGACTCCCTCTGCTCCAGTTGTTGCTTCCGAGCCGCTGTAGTCCCTTAAAGAGGATCTTTTGACCAGGAGTCGGTGTCAAGGCATCAACTTTAACAGCTGTTCCTTGCGAGGCCGGATCGCTTCTGAAAGAGACTTGTATATGTATCTGCCTGGATAGCAATAAAGTTTTTACTCCTTGGAATCCCTCCTGTGCAACTTTGTGACCCAAGCTTGACGATATAAATGATTTGAATATAGTAGGAACTAGGGGGTTGTGCCCCCTGCTCGCTTTGCTTGCCCACCCCTGGGTTTAGTTTACCGGATAAATAAATATATAAAGATTATTATTTTCATGGGAATTGTTAAATATGCATTATCTTCACTTTTACTTTAAAACTTTTGTAAAACAATATTTGGGATTAACTTTTCTTCAAGATCGCATTGAATTTTGATTCTGTGTTTGTACTTACTGTGGAACCTCGGTTTACGAGTAAGTTGGTTTACGAGTGTTTTGCAAGACGAGCAAAATTTATTAATAAATTTTGACTTGATAAACGAGCGATGTCTTGCAATACGAGCAGTATGGATACACTTTGTCTGCTGAGTGTCATGTGATCACAACTGACTGATGGTTCTTCTCTCTCTCTCTCTCTCCTTATCTCGCTCGCTCGCTCACAGTGCAGTCTCTCTCTCTCTCTTCTCTTGAGGGCAATTGTCTCCTATTCTCCGTCTGAGTCTGTTTGCCTCACTCATATAGTCATCATCTGTACGAGCGTATACTGTTTACTATAGCACTGTGACTGTGTGTGAGCGCTGTGAAGTGCGAGTCTCCATCTTGCGCCCCAAAACACGAAGCTGACTTTAACAACACCAGCCGCCTTTAGCTTGAAACAGCAACAGCGCTGTTATTTATTGCAGCAGGATGTTTATAATGTTTCTTGTATCGCCCATTGACGGCAGGCGCTTATAGCATGTCTGTGATCTTTTTAAATGTGCTTATACGGCGAACTGCTACAGTGCTGGGAGACTGCGATTGCTTTGGGACGCTCTTCCGCGTGTCGTCCCGTTGGGTGGAATCCCACATGAGTTTAGAAACTCACTCACACCAGCCATGATTCTTTTTAAAGGTAAAGTGCAGGTTAATTTGTTTTATGTATTTTTACTTTATATTTTGTATTAATCATTTTTATATGAATAGTTTTGGGTTGTGGAACGAATCATCTGAGTTTCCATTATTTCTTATGGGGAAATTCGCTTTGATATACGAGTGCTTTGGATTGCGAGCACGTTTCCAAAACGAATTCTGCTCGCAAACCGGGGTTCCACTGTACATTGTGACAATGCAAAGTATAACTGCCTGTGAGTGAATATACTTTCTTTCTCTCTAATAAATAAAACAACTTTCTCGAATGTTTGTCCCTGCTCTATCTTCTTCTCTTTGTCGTTGACGTGTCATCTAGAACATATAAAATTATTGTCCTGTTAAAATGTATAAGAGCTGAGAGCACAGAAAGTGCGTCTGACAAAAGCATTCACACGACTGAGGTTAGATGACTGGTCTTGTTTGAAAATAGTTGTAAGTAGGGCATGACTTGAAAGAATCTCTTGTTAATAGTCTCATGGGACTTCACACTGCAACAACGTTTTTGGAATCTTTTAATCCTCGCTGGCAACACGAATTAGATGATTTACAAGTCTCCGACTTAAAGTTTAAATCTGAATAATATATTCAATCTTTTTTAGCTGTTCCGTAATTTCCGTTTGTTTGCTTTAATGCGATCTTTCCTATCCTTTTTTTGAGACTTTTGAATTTTCGTACTTCCATTATGTCTAACCTGCTCTGCAAGTGTACTGGGCCAACATTTTTAAATTCTTTACGATGTTCTGCTTTGTCATCTACTCTTTGTCCTTTATTTATGGCCCCGGGCCTGGTTAAATCTCTTTCTCGCGGGACGTATAACGCTGCTCGTGTTGTGAAGGGGGGGAGCTGAACGCCCGCTAAGGAGATGCAGTCGGATCAACTGCTGTCTTGCTGCTGCTGCTGGCGAACTGCATGTTCTACTTGTTGCGCTGCGCATCAATCATTTAAAAGCCTGTCTAGCAGCTGTCCTTTTGTCTCACTGCCTTGTCTCGCAGGACGTCAAAGTGTCTTCCAAGAAGATCACGTCTTGTCTCCCTCATCATAATCTCAAGATTTTTTTATAATAGAAAGATATAAATAACATGCTGGTTAAGTTGGCAGATAATACCTAGATAGGTGGATTAGCAGATAATTTGGAATCCGTTATATTATTACAGAACAACTTGGATAGCAGACATTGTGGATGATTACATTTAATGTCAGTAAATGTAAAGTATTACACATAGGAAGTAAAAAATATGAGGTTTGAATACACTATGGGAGATCTGAAAATCGAAGGTCCACCTATTGAATTTAGAAGTCATAGTGGACTTGACACTATCAACTGCCAGACAGTGTTCAGAAGCCATTAAGAAGGCTAACAGAATGTCAGGTTATATAGCACGGTGTGTGGAATACAAGTCACAGGAGGATCTGCTCAAGCTGTATAACACACTGGTGAGGCCTCATCTGGAGTCCTGTGAGCAGTTTTGGTCTTCAAGCTACAAAAAGGACATAACAGTACTAGAAAAGGTCCAGAGAAGAGCGACTAGGCTGATTCCAGGACACAAGATCCGTCACAGGAACAAACACTGACCTTAGTCATTAAACATCCCACTCAGCACTCTGATAATGTCAAGCCAGTGGTATGCATGACCACCAGTCCCACCTCATCTCTCATGCTCACTGGTGTCCACTTGCAGGTATGCCTGTGATAACCGCCTTTAAAGCCCCAGCTAAGGTGTTTCCATTTCTAAGGGCTACGCTCACACTGCATCTTAAAGCATCCCAATTCCAGTTGTTTTGCCTCACATCCGAATGTTTCTTTCTATTTGGCCAATGAACTTAATTTTGCAAGCAATCCTAATCCAGTAGGAATGTGTACAATGTGATGGACAGCTTGCATGTGCAGGAGTCCTAGGTGGGATTTCTTCTGATCCATAACCCGGCTGGGAAGCCAGCTTGAAGAGAGGAGCGGGAGATTATTTAAATTACATGTCCCCCCCAAACTGCTAGATGACAACAACCCGGGAGACAGGCACACCAGTGGACACCCACAGAGCATGCTGAGAGTTATTTTGTCATAGAGCAGCCCTGTTGGGGTCCCCTGGGTTCCACCAGAGGGTGATTCGGGGAGTGTGCTCTGTGGCTTTTGGGACTTCTGATGGACCTGGAAGTATGTCCATTGGGGTATGCCCTGGCATCGGAATTACTCCTGAGTCCAAGATAAAAGGAACTGCCCTGCCACATATGGGTGAGCTGATCAGAAAGAAGAAAAACAAAACTCACCTGGAGGTAGAGAGGAGATGTGATTGTGTGTACTTGGAGGGGATTGTGAGGGTATTTTTGAGAATAGATCATTTATTTGAACCTGGGACCTGTATCTGTGTGCTGGTGTTTGAGGTTTGGGGTGCTGCATCACACCCTATTGGTCACAACAGATAGACGATGTGGTCAAAAGTACGTGGGTGTGCCTTCAAATGATTGAGGTGAGGTAGGTCAGCCATACCCATACCCATTGATAATAGGAGCATCAAAGTCAAGAACATAGCCATGCAATCTCTATTGGCAAACAGTGGCAGTAGAAAGGGGCACACTGAAGAGCTCAGAGACTGTCATAGGATGCCACCCTTGTTACAGGTGTGTACATGAAATAAAGTGTGTGCCATGCTGGATCTGTACTAGTCAGCTGTAAGTGCCACAATTGTAAATGGGAATCATTCTGGAGCAACAACAGCTCAGCTATGAAGTGGTGGACCACACAAACCCACCGAGCGGGACCCCCCAAGTACTGAGGTGCATATTAATCACCCATCCTCTGTTGTATCATCCTCTGGAAGCAACATCAGCACAAGAACTGGGCAGCTTCATGAAACAGGTTCCCATGGCCAATCCTAAGTTAATTTATTGCAGAGCATGGAGGCAACTTCCATAAATAGGCTGATGATACTCAGACAAATCTGAGGATCCCAGAACAGTAAATAAACTGTTTATCGAGTATCAGGAGTTGAATGAAGTGACATTTTTTGAAACTGAATGAAGATACGAGTGAAATTCTCCTTTTTGGCAAAGAAGTGCAGAGGGTAAAGGCTTTAAACAGCCTGGGCAATCTGGCACTACAGACTAACACTAAGGTTAAAAATTGAGGTGTTACTCTTGACTCAGAGGTCACATTTAAAATACGGATTGACAATGTCATGAAGACCACCAGCTTCAACCTCAGAAACACAGCCTGCATTTCTTGGAACTTGGAAGATGCTAAGAAGCTGACTCTCGCTTTTAACTTCTCGACTACTATAATGCACTTCTCACAGGAAGACAACAGAAGGATGACAACTTGTTGAAAATGCAGCAGCAAGCGTACTTCATCTCACTCGAAAAACTGAGCATATTGCCCTGACTCTAGCACCACTACATTGGTTACCTGTTTGTTTTAGAATCAATTTAAAAATTCTTGTATTAGTGTTTACAGCTTTAAATAGACAAACACCTTCTTATATTTTAGGTGGCCTGACTGAATATAATACAAAGAGGTCCTTAAGATCATCAGGCGCCTGCTAGCTGAAGGAAAATACAAGAAATATGGAGAAGTAGCCTTCTGTTTTTATGCACCAAGGATATGAAACAAGCTTCCCTTAGATATCCATCAGGCCTCTTGTCTTAGTATTTTAAAAAAGCAACTGAAAACATTCTTTTTTTACCCTGGTTTTTAGTTAGTTTTCACTGTGTTATTTTCATGTACTTTTATTTTCACTTTAACCTATTTTTTAATCTTAATTCTTCATCTTCTTTCGGCTGCTCCCGTTAGGGGTTACTACAGCGGATCATCTTCTTCCATATCTTCCTGTCCTCGTCATCTTGTTCTGTTACACCCATCACCTTCATGTCCTCTCTCAGCACATCCATAAACCTCCTCTTAGACCTTCCTCCTTCCCTCTTCCCTGGCAGCTCTATCCTTATCACCCTTCTCCCAATATACTCAGTATCTCTCCTCTGCACATGACCAAACCAACGCAATCTCACCTCTCTGACTTTGCCTCCCAATCATCCCGCCTGACCTGACCCTCTAATGTCCTCATTTCTAATCCTGTCCATCCTTGTCACACTCAATGTAAATCTTAGCATCTTTAACTCTGCCACCTCCAGCTCTGTCTCCTGCTTCTGGTCAGTGCCACCGTCTCCAACCCATATAACATAGCCGGTCCCACTACTGTCCTGTAGACCTTCCCTTTCACTCTTGCTGATATCCGTCTGTCACAAATCACTCCTGACACTCTTCTCCACCAATTCCACCCTGCCTGCTCTCTCTTCTTCACCTCTCTTCCACACTCCCCATTACTCTGTACTGTTGATCCCAAGTATTTAAACTAATCCACCTTCGCCAACTCTACTCCCTCCGACCTCCCTCTCATTTACACACATGTATTCTGTTTTGTTCCTACTGACCTTCATTCCTCTCCTCTCCTCTCATATCTCCACCTCTCCAGGGTCTCTCCAACCTGCTCTCTACTATCGCTACAGATCACAATGTAATCAGCAAACATCACGGTCCACGGGGACTCCTGTCTAATCTCATCAGTCAGCCTGTCCATCACCATTGCAAATAAGAAAGGGCTAAGAGCCGATCCCTGATGTAATCCCACCTCCGTCACTCCTACCGCAGACCTCACCACTGTCTCACTTCCCTTGTACATATTCTGTACAACTCTTACGTACTTCTCTGCCACTCCCGACTTCCTCATACAATATCACAGCTCCTCTCAGTCACCCTGTCATGTGCTTTCTCCAGGTCCACAAAGACACAACGCAACTCCTTCTGGCCTTCTCTTAACTTCTCCATCAACATCCTAAGAGCAAACATCATACCTGTGATACTCTTTCTTGGTATGAAACCATCCTGCTGCTCACTAATCATCACCTCACTTCTTAATTGAGCTTCCACTACTCTTTCCATTAACTTCATGCTGTGGTTCATCAATTTTATCCCCCTGTAGTTACTACAGTCCGGCACATCCCCCTTATTCTTAAATATCGGCACCAGTGCAGCAGAGATCCTCTCACTTTCCAAGATTCCATTTTTTATTATTTATTATTTTACACCTATTTTTTTATCTTAATATGGTTTCGTAAAGTTTGACTGTGTTCTTATTATATTATTATTCTTATTGATTTTAGTTTGTTTTTATTTTGTTTTTACTCTTATTGTTTTTTTGTGCTGCATTCAGATGTTTGAAAGGTGCTATGTAATTAAAATGATGATGATGATGATGATTATTATTATTATTATTATTATTATTATTATTATTATTATTATTATTATTATTATTATTATTATTATTATTATTATTATTATTATTATTATTATTATTATTATTATTATCTGAGTCTTCACCCACCATTAAGTTCATAATCCAGCATCACCAGTGATTTGCTGCTATCACTCACCTCATGAAGCGGCCTGCCATTCTCGTCTTCATGGCTGAGTTGTCTTTCCCATCCCACCAATCGCCTGCACGGGGTTCCCAAAGACAAGACGGAGACAAAAGCAGACAAGACAGCGACTGACCTGAGACAATCAGTTCGATTCCATGGAAGAAGATGTGAGGATCTGTTTGCGACAATGCGCAGTAATAGAACCCGGCGTCTTCTTTCTTTATGCCCCTGATGACTAAGGTGTGGTTGCCATTGGAGGTGAAGTGGTCTCTGTGTTTGTCTTGGGGGTACGATTTGATATACTTCCCTTTTGACGAGTAAACTGTCTTCAGCAGGGCCTCTGGAGGCTGGCCATTGATCTGCCTGTACCAGGTCTTCTCAGGTTGGCAGGGGAGTGGACAGGTGAGTGACAAGAAGTCCCCTCGGAAAGATGTCACCGTGATGCTCCAGACATGAAGGCTCAGGGATAGAAGACCTGGAATCAGCAATAAAGGTAATCTCAGTTTTAGAAAAGACTTACTGTACCTCATCCTCTCCATGAAAATTAGTGCTGAAGGTCCTGAGCACCATAATCAGTGAGCTTGTGCAGGGCCGTTGTGGACATTAAATATTTGGGCTGCGGTGCTATGGAGCTAGCCAGTGTCCAGAGAACAACACTTTATAATATTGGGGCAGAATTACAGGGTATGTTTCAACCTTATGTATGATGTAAGTCTTCTAAAACTGGACATCAGTGGATAGTCAAAATGAGCTTAGGGTGGCCCTTTGAGGAAATTTGGAAATCGGATTTCAGCAGCCCAAGCGCACCTGACTTTTAACATGAACTGTAATTCATATTTGACCCTGAAAGTGATGATTTGTCATTTCTTATAAAATAGTAGTGGGCAAGGCACAGGGGCATTCTTAATTGGAGCTCTTGGCACCATGATAAATGAACATGTAGTTATTTAATTGAAATCAAAAATCAGAACAGACTGACTGGAATGATCCCATTGAAGGTGATGAATAGACATTGTGGGGTCAGGTGTGTGGGGCAGGAGGACAGTCCACCCAGTGATACCCAACAAAATGATCCTGCTCAGCGATGTACCAAAGAAGGCAATGACGCCTTGTCATGTTATTTCATCTTTCTCACTTTCTCAGTCATCATTAGTCCCAGAATGCATTAGTTGTGCTCCAGTGGCCATCTGATCACTGTATCACAATTCTGGCCAGGGCTTCTAGGTGATTAGAGCTCACCTTTTGTAAAGTACGACTGGTACTGTGAGTAGGACAGAGGGCAGTGAAATTTGTATTCTCCATTCTCTGATGCCATGCTAAGCAAGGATGTACTAAAACATAGAATATATAGCGCCTTCAGAAAGTCTTCAGAGCCCTCACTGTTTTCACATTTTTGGTATATCGCAGCCTTGTATATTCTTCCTCATCATGCAATACTCAATACTCCAGAATGACAAAGCAAGATTTTATGAATTTCTGTAAATTTATTAAAAATGAAACCTGAAATATCCCATTGACACGAGTATTCAGACCCTTTGCTATGACGTGTTAATTTTGCTCTGGTTCATCCTATTTTCTTGATCATTGCTGAGATGTCTGGAGCCCACTTGTGCTCAATTCAGTTGCTTGACCCTTAGTCAGGTCAAGTCATTTTTATTTCTATAATGTAGTAACTTTTAAAAAACCACATAAGTTGTACTAAAGTGCTACACAGTAGACCAAATATTATAGGGTCCAGAGTTCCTGCCTTGCACCCTATGCTAGCTGGGATAGGCTCCAGTGACCCCCTGCGACCCTGTTCAGGACTTAGCAGGTTCACAAATGACTGAATAACTGAAAACAATCAAATAAAATGACAAAATGGCAAAAACAAGCCAAGCCAAGATATAAGACTAGGGACAATCAAAAGTCAATGAATAAAAATAAATCAAGGGAGATTTACAGTGCCCTCCATAATGTTTGGGACAAAGACCCCCCTTCATTCCCCCCACTGCTTCAAAGTTTAAAATTACAAATGAAACAATGCAGACATTGTGATCAAAGTGCACATTGCAGACTTTCATTTAAGGGGATTTACAACAACAACAACAACAACATTTATTTCTATAGCACATTTTCATACAAACAGTAGCTCAAAGTGCTTTACATATTAAAGAATAGAAAAATGAAAGACATAATTATAAAAAATAAATCAACATTAACATCGAATAAGAGTAAGGTTCAATGGCCAGGGGACAGAAAAACAAAAAAAACTCCAGACGGCTGGAGAAAAAATAAAATCTGTAGGGATTCCAGACCATGAGACCGCCCAGTCCCCTCTGGTCATTCTACCTAATATAAATGAAACAGTCCTCTTTGGATTTAGGGTTCTCACGGAGGGGCTTGATGATGATGATGGTCACGTAGACTTCTTCCTTTTAATTCGTCCATCATTGTTGGAGCATCATGAAGCTTTGAGTAGGTGGAGGTGGCGCAGGCCACCACCACAAAGAAACCGGAAAAAGAAACAGAAAAGAGAGTAGGGGTCAGTACCGATTTTAGAGCCACCATGAATAGTTATTTTGAGGAAATTGAACATACAGAGTATCAGGATTAAGTTAAATTACGATTAAAATGAAGTTATAAAAAGGCCATGTTAAAGTAATGTGTTTTCAGCAGTGTTTTAAAGTGCTCTACTGTATCAGCCTGGCGAATTCCTATTGGCAGGCTATTCCAGATTTTAGGTGCATAGCAGCAGAAGGCCGCCTCACCACTTCTTTTAAGTTTTGTTCTTGGAATTCTAAGGAGACACTCATTTGAGGATCTAAGGTTACGATTTGGAATATAAGGTGTCAGACATTCCGATATATAAGATGGGGCGAGATTATTTAAGGCTTTATAAACCATAAGCAGAATTTTAAAGTCAATTCTGAATGACACAGGTAACCAGTGTAGTGACGCTAAGACTGGTGTGATGTGTTCTGATTTTCTTTTCCTAGTTAGGATTCTAGCAGCTGCATTCTGCACTCGTTGCAAACGATTTATATCTTTTTTGGGTAGTCCAGAGAGGAGTGCATTACAGTAATCTAGTCGACTGAAAACAAACGCGTGAACTAATTTCTCAGCATCTTTCAGTGATATAAGAGGTCTAACTTTACTTATGTTTCTTAAGTGAAAAAATGCTGTCCTAATGATCTGATTAATATGTGATTTAAAATTCAAATTACAGTCAACAATTACACCTAAACTTTTTACCTCCGTCTTGACTTTTAATCCTAATGTATCCAGTTTATTTCTAATAGCCTCATTGTATCCATTATTGCTGATCACTAAAATTTCAGTTTTCTCTTTATTTAACTTGAGAAAATTACTATTCATCCATTCTGAGATACTAGTCAGACATTCTGTTAGTGAATCGAGAGAGTCGGGGTCATCAGGTGCTATTGATAAGTACAGCTGTGTGTCATCAGCATAGCTGTGGTAGCTCACGTTGTGCCCTGAGATAATCTGACCTAACAGAAGCATGTAGATTGAGAAGAGCAGCGGACAAAGGATAGAGCATGGTGGAACACCATATCGGATATCATGTGTCTTCGAGTTGTAATTCCCACAACTAACAAAATATTTTCTCCCTGTCAGGTAGGATTCAAACCAATTTAAGACCCTGCCAGAGAGGCCCACCCATTGACTAAGGCGATTTCTAAGAATATTGTGATCAATGGTGTCAAATGCAGCACTCAGATCTAAGAGGATGAGAACAGATAAATGGCCTCTGTCTGCATTTACCCGCAAGTCATTTACTACTTTAACGAGCGCAGTTTCTGTGCTGTGATTTGTTCTAAAACCTGACTGAAATTTATCAAGATTGAATTTACAGACAATTCAGTCACAAAGCACTTTTTCTAAATGATCCCCCCATTTCAGGGCACCATAATGTTTGGACACCGCAATGGCAGGTCTGTTACAGCCATTGTCATATTTAGGACTTTGCCACATATGCCCAGCATGCAATGACTGCTTGAAGTCTGCAATTCATAGACAACAGGAGGTGCTTGAGGGTCTTCTCTGGTGATGCTCTGCCAAGCCCCTAATGCAGCCATCTTCAGCTCCTGCTTGTTTTGGGGTCTTATCTCCTCAGGTTCTCTCATCAGTATATGGAAGGCCTGCTCAGTTGGATTTTAGTCAGGTGACTGGTTTGGCCATTGAAGAATTTTCCATTTTTTAACTCTAAAATATTCCTGTGTTGTCTCAGCAGTGTGTTTGGATCATCATCTTGTTGTTAAATGAAGCACCGTCCAATAAATTTGGAGGTCTTTACTGAACTGGAGGAGATCAGATGTTTCTCTACACATCTCAGAATTCATTGTACCATCAACAGTCACATCATCAATGAAGAGAAGTGTGCCAGGACCTGTGGCAGCCATATATGCCATATATGCCATAACACTCTCAGCACCTTGTTTAACACATGAGGTGATCTGCTTTGGATCTCAGGCAGCTCCTTCTCATCTCCACACTTTGCTCTTATCATCACCTTGATCTGGTTCATCTTTGTCTCGTCTGTCCACAATCTGTAATCTGGTCATCCAGTTTTGGTGGCTAACTAGTGGTCTGCATCTTGCAGTGTGGCCTCTGCATTGGTGTTCATGAAGTGTTCTGCGATCAGTAGTCTCTGACACGTCCACACCTGTGATTCATTAGATTTATTACAACAATCTAGATAGGAATAGGCTGTTCAGCCCAACAAAGCTTGCCATTTTTATCCACCTATCGACTTCCAAAATAACATCAAGTTGAGTTTTGAAAGTCCCTAAAGTCCTCAGTCTACCACACTACATGGTCGCTTATTCCAAGTGTCTGTGGTTCTCCATGTAAATAAAAACTTCCTGATGTTTGTGTGAAATTTCCACTTAACAAGTTTCCAACGGTGTCCCCATGTTCTTGATGAACTAATTTTAAAGTCACCATCTCGATCCACTGGACTAATTCACTTCATAATTTTAAACACTTCAGTCTGGTCTCCTCTTCATCTCCTTTAAAGGCTCATCTTTTATAATCTTTCCTCATAACTCATCCCCTGTAGCCCTGAATCAGCCTAGTCGCTCTTCTCTGGACCTTCTCTAGTGCTGTTATGTCCTCTTTGTAGCCTGGAGACCAAAACTGCACCCTGGACTCCAGATGAGGCCTCACCAGTATGTCATAAAGCTTGAGTAGACCCTCCTGTGACTTGTACTCCACACATCAAGGCGCTATATAACCTGACATTCTGTTAGCCTTCTTAATGACTTCTGAACACTGTCGAGTGTGTCAAGTCCTCTACGACGACTCCTACATCCTTCTCATAAGGCATATCTCGACTTTCAGACCTCCAATTGTGTATTCAAACCTCAGATTTTTACTTCCTACGTGTAATACTTTACATTTACTGACATTAAATTTCATATGCTGTCACACATGTGCACATGGGAGGCAGCTAAAGGGCTTGAATGAGGGCATTTCCGAATCTGACCGGGATGTGGCAGAGTGCACTGACTCTTTTTCTCACTTTCCTACAGACCATTCACAGAAAGTTCCACCTGACCCTGTTGACATCACGTCCGGGTCTGGACTTACAGAGGAAGGCCTTGCCAGCTCTGGCCCTCTTGATGTCACGTCCAGGCTCGAGCCTATGGCTAAAGACCTTTCCAATCCCACCCCCTTTGACCTCACTTCCTGCCCTTTAAAAGCCTCCACCTTTTCCCTATTCCCTCAGTTCTGTTTTGGACTCAAGTTTGTGCACATCAGTGCTGTCATTTACTTGCAATTTGCAGCCAGGAAACCAAATATACGGGTGGCTGCCCCAAACCTTTGTGGAGTTTGTGACACTGCCTAAGCCTGTCTACTGTCCAAGTCCCTCTATGATGATTCCACAGATTCTCGATTATCTGCCAATCCACCTATCTTGGTATCATCTGCAGACCTAACCAGCTTGTTACTTATACAGTATTCCAATCCAAATCACTTAAATATACTTTAATCTGCCTCCTGACGATTGTTTTTGATCTTGCGGACATGTGTTAGGGTCTTTTTCTTGACCATAGTGAGGATTCTTCTGTCATCAGCAGTGGAGGTCTTCCTTGGCCTCTCAGCCCCTTTGTGATTACTGAGCTAACCAGTGTGTTCTTTCTTCTTCATGATATTCCAGATGGTTGATTTAGGTAACACTAAAGTTGGACACTGCGGTGGGCTAGCACCCTGCCCGGGGGTTTGTTTCCTGCCTTGCTCCCTATGTTGGCTGGGATTGGCTCCAGCAGACCCCCGTGACCCTTTAGTTAGGATATAGCGGGTTGGATAATGGATGGATGGATAAAGTTGGACAAATGGTCAACTCATAGGAGAAGTGATTTGGTAACAGAGGTGACCAAGAAGCCAATGGTCACTGTGGCTATGCTTTAGATGACCTGTAGGGGGTGGGAGTAACATCCAGAAGAACAACAACCACAGCAGCACTCCACCAATCTGGGCTTTAGGGAAGACTGACCATACGGTAGAAGAGATGATCACTAAAAATATATCAAATAACAGCTAGCAGGGTCCTATGAGGAGAAGATCTTCCTGCTAAACTAATCTTTTAGATTTTTTTGGAACAGCCAACTACAATAGTTGACAAAAACAAAGTATAGGACAGAAATGACTTCAGCTTTCAACAAGCATTTCACTCAGTCGTCACCACACCAATGATTAGTTCTGAAACGAGAAGCTGGAGGCATCAGAGGTTACCTACAAAAATGGACATCAGGTTGGTTAACCAGCAGGAGACAAAAAGTACAGATAAGGGGATAATGGAGTGAGGCCATCAGTGGAGTCTCCCCTTGGTCCGTTACGATTCCTGACTTATATTAACAACATTGGTTCCAGTTTTTTTAGAGTCACAGATGATACTAAAATTGGAGGAATGGAAGACATTAAGGGGGCAGCAAAAACAATTCAGAAAGACCTGGACAAGCTTCATAGACTGGAGAACAGTTGGAATATGAAGTTTAAAGTAGAAAAGTGCAAAGTGCTACGTGTGGGCAGTAGGAACGTCAATTATAAATGCAAGATGGGAGACACTGAGCTACAGGAAACAACCTCTGGAAATCTTTTAGTGGTCTAATTGGTTCTTTGAAATTATTTGTTTTAGTATTGATGTAATGTTTGTCCTTTGTTTGTTTACTGATTTATTATTGATATTTTTTTATTTTATTGTACAGCACTTTGGTTTACACTTATGGTGTTTTAAAATTGTGCTTTATAAATGCATTTTGATTTGATTTGAACATGTGATGCTTTATGTTACGATTCTCAGCTCTCCCTATAGGTGGCACCAGGGGCACAACAAGTTGTTTTGAAGTGGGTTTGCCAGATTAGTTTTTTTTGGCCCCATAACGATGTACCCCAGCCAGTCTTGTATGGCTTTATGGCTCTTCTGCTTGAAGACCAAGCGATGTACTTTGGTCCATGACTGGGAGTGGGGAGATGTCCACCATGAAGACGGAGTGCTGTACTTTAGTCCGAAATGTTTAGGAGGTTCCCCTATGACCTTTTTCCACAATGAGCGAGGTTCTCTATGGGCCTCCACTGCTATGGGACCCCATGAAACCCAGCCTCTGTATCACCCTATACTATATTTGCCCCTGGGTGGCTTCATGATAATGGATTCCGGTTATTTGTCATAATGTGAACTTAATAAGATATTGAATGCAAATTATACTCACAGATTACACACAGAGGCACTGTGTCACGGGCGGCCATCGCAGAGTAGAATCCACAAGTCGAAGTCAGTAGAAGTCAGGAATTGCTGCAAGTCAAACCAACAGGAGAGCAGGACTATCAGTGGAGGCTCAGCACTTTTGTTTCTCAACACAATTTATTCTGTTAATAGAAGACAGCTGGCTAAGACACATGCCACCATGTAGTCAATTGCCACTCTTTAATTGTGGGTGTTATGAAACATCCGAGTGAGGTCCTGAATGAGGGAAACAGAGAAGATCCCAGTTAGAGGAGATCTGGGCCAGAGATCTTCTTGAAGTCCTCACCTCTTTGATCTCGTTATGAACGTGTTGAACCAGGGGATTAAAGACCAAGCCCCCTGGTGGTGCTTTTTGCTGCCGGCATTGTGTTGTGTAGAATCAGAATGGAGGAATGGAGAGGAAGTTGGAGGACTGGAGAAAGGGCTTTGGAAGATATAGGACTGAAGATGACTAAGAAGAAGAAGACAGAATATCTGAGGTTTAATGGTGGTCAGAATTCAGATGTCAGCCTGCAGGGGGAGCTTTTGAAAACACGGGTAGGGTGTAGCCCAAGATAGAGAATTAGATGCAGAAATAACCCACAGAGCGCAGTGTGGATGGAACAATTGGAAGAAGACATCAGGAGTGTTGCATAATTGATGAATGAAGGTGAAGGTTAAAGGTGAGGTTTCTAAAACAGTGGTGAGACCAGCAATGATGTGTGGAGCTGAGACATGATCAGTAAAAGGAGAGCAGGAGAAGAGGTAGGATGTGGCAAAAATGAGAATGTGAAGATGGACGTGTGCAAGGACAGAATAAGAAGTGAGACTATCAGAGGTACAACAAACTATGGAGAGAAATCTAAGAAAGGACAGGAAAGGAGGTTGAAGTGGTATGGGCATGTGATGAAGAGAGACATTGAACATGTGGACAAAAGAATGATGGGCATGGGGAAGACAAAGTAAGGGAGGCCAAGGCAGATTTAGATGGATAAAGTAAAGGAAGATCTGAAGGCGAAGGGCTGGACTGACGAGGACGAGTTGTAGGACCTAGCTGCTTGAAGAAGTTTGGTCAAACACATCGACCCGAAGAAGAAGATGGCATATGGCTCAGTCATTAGAGACTCTGTCTGACATATTTAGTTTCCCACCTGCTCCTTGTCTGTGGTGCTTGCACGTTCTTCCAATGATCTTCTCTGATCTTCACCCCTGACCTCAGTCTCAGACGGCCAGGGGTGAGTGAGTCTGCCCAGTAATGAACTGGCGGTCTGTTTAACGTTGAGCCCACCTTTGACCCCATGTTGTTCATATCGGCTACACAATCAAAATATAGCACTGGAAATGGAAGGCTTTGAAAATGGATGGAATGATGGACCTGGCTGTTCATTTTGAGAACATCCAAGTGTTCAATAGACTTTTTAAAGCCCCTGGGCAAAGGGCTGTTGGTCAGTCAAGTGCTTCTAACTTACGAATTAAACAGCAGGACACGTAGACTTTCAAGGAGATGACATCACATAGCAGACGGACAGTCGCTTAATCGAGGTAGACCACCGAAAGCACAAGAGGGTAAGACCGGCAAGGCCAGTTCATCATAATGTGTGCTGTGGAATCCATGATCAGCGTAAACACAGCACATCTGGACCAATGGCTTCATTCTCAGAGCCTGCAATGTTAACCACAACAGAATGACCCTCCATTAGACCAGTGGGCTCCAAATGGTTCAAATGAATGGACACAGAAAGAGAAACTGAAGTCTTCTATAGAAAAGTGTAACTGCGGATAGTGAACACGTGTCCAGCATGCAGCCTTCATAAAAAGAAGGCAGACCACTCAAAACTCTCTCCAGCAGTTTAATACTTCTGAGTGCTGACCCTTATCGTGCGTGCATGCCAGAGGATCGCCTTTGGGGCTCACCTAAGGTATGGGGTACCACCCCAGGACACAAGGGGACATTGTCACTAATGGTCTTGACAGTCTAGAGGAACCGCACCTTGAGGGCAACAAAGCCAAGAAGGAACAGCCCCTTCTGGTCCATTCAGTATGAAAGGGGGACGCTCCTGGAAGGTGGTGTCTCATTTTGGGGCTGGTCCCGTTGAACAGGGGGATTGTCCTGATGATACAGCACAACATCGAGCATGTGTTTTATTTTTTTTGTTGGAATTAAATGCGATTTTTGCCCCGTTGGCACCTCAATCATTCGGCAGTACGCATGTTTCATCATTCACCCCACTACACCCTCCATGAATGACTTGAGACCTCCTCTGTACGTAGAAAACACGCATCTCACAATCTGCACCCTCCCTTTCATACTGCAACCGTCTTTTTTTCCCCTTTTTCATATCTTGCCTTTCCTACTGAGTGGCATGTAGATGGTCAACAGAATGCTGCCCTTCACGTCAAGTGCTGACCACCTTCACCATGAAGACCATGGAGATTCCAATGGCTTGAAACATAGGTACAGTGGGCGTCAAAAACTACAGGGGGCCAGAAATAAAAGTGAAGACTGGTGTGAAGCAGTGTGCCCCCCAGCAAAGCATAACCCTGACAGACAGACACAACCCCTCAATTGCGTACCCTTCCCTGAGCCATCTTTGCCCAGTGGTGAGACTTTGGTGCCCATATGCCACATCAATGAAGATGCGGTTCATTGTTGAGTTGGTAAAGAAATGATCCAGACTAAAGACAATTACCACGCAAAGTCTTAAAAATGATAAAATAACAATAAATATCTGTCCATTTTTTATCAAAGCCCCCCCAGAGGGGGCATATTCCTTATCATTATCTTATAATGCACACTTACCGAGTGCCACGTCTTCACCATTCGCTCTCACGGTCTTTCGCTCTTTCAGGTTATGCTGCGTTGTTCAACTTTTTATCTCAGTCTTCAATCGACCACAACTTCTTCAGATGTACAAATGGAAACGTTTCACGTCGCTTCAGGGGAAACTGTTGTGGTTTTAACTAAAAGCCTCCACTCGTCACCGGTGCTCTCCTTTCATCTTGCAGAGCAACTGGGAGGTCCAGGAGGCCTGATGGCTCAGCACTCGGCTGCTCCAGAATGACACGGGTGTCAGGACAGAGTCCTTCAAGCGGATGTCCAAACATTAGGGGGCTGCGTCCTGCTTGATCACACTGGATGGGATGGCGTAGCTGATATGTGGAAATGAAAACCAAAAACAGATGGAGGCTTGGGGTTACGTTTAAGCCAGGGATTCCTCCTTGGGTTCTGGTTAAATTCCCTTTATATGTCTTTTTCATTTCGGGTTGATTTATTATTCGATCCGTGTTTTTTGTATGGCTGATCCATCCATCCATCCATCCATCCTTTATCCAACCCTCTATATCCTAACTAAAGGGTCACGGGGGTCTGCCGGAGCCAATCCCAGCCAACACCGGGCGCAAGGCAGGAAACAAACACAGGGCAGGGTGCCAGCCCACCACAAATGGCTGATCCTCGCAAGAAAAAAGAAGAGAGGTTTGAAACCGTTGAATAAAATAAAGTTTTTAAGGAATTATGAAATTCTGAGAGAGTCTACTTCAGCTTTTAATGAGGTAGTCAAGCAAGTGCAAGAATCTGACTGCTTCATTTCAGAATTCAGTTCATAAAATTATTGTGTTGGGTTGTGCAGGGTGGCATCAATGTTGTTCCTAATGCGAGTGCTGGAGAATAAGACGTTGCAGGCCCTCTTCACCTTTGGGAGCCTCTTGAACCCAACAACATTGATAGTTATGGCCAAATTGAGCTGACAGATGGGGACAAATCACCCATGGATGGTGTAAAAAGTGTTCTGTGCTTTTATTAAAAAAAATCAAAACCAAAAACAGTGTCCACAGTACAGTGCTCAAAAATTATCCATAAATAAAAAAAAGAATCCATTAAAACAAGTGGATAGTGGGGAATAAAAACACAATAAATAAATCCATTCAAAGCAGAGGTGAAAAATGCAGTCATAGGCTCCTTCAGGGCTCCGCATGGGCACGCTGGGCAGTTGCCTGGGGTCTTCGACGAGCAAAGCGCCCCCCATGCTAATCTATGTATGCTGGGACTTGCTGAGTGGCTGTGTAGGTAGGGACCCCATTGCACTGCTTTGAACGGGGGTCTAAAATGCTGCTAAGATGGCCCTGCATAGATAGATAGATAGATAGATAGATAGATAGATAGATAGATAGATAGATAGATAGATAGATAGATAGATAGATAGATAGATAGATAGATGAGATATAAGAGATAGATAGATAGATAGATAGATAGATAGATAGATAGATAGATAGATAGATAGATAGATAGATAGATAGATAGATAGATAGATAGATAGAGGGCCATCTCAATGCATGGGCCCCCACAACCATTTGGCCCCCATGCTAATCTATGCATGCTGTGACTTGCTGAGTGGTTGTGTTGGTAGGGACCCCATTGCACTGCTTTGCTTGGGGTCCTATAATGTTATTAAGATGGCCCTGTCTCAGTCCACCTCTTTCTTCATCTCACCAGTTCACCCATAACTCGTGCAGCCAGCGGAGACTCAGCAGCCATGAACTTTATTCCCTGATCCGGGTCTTGGCTGCCTCCTCATAACGCAGCCAGACCACCCGAGGTTGGCACTCTTCCTGTCATCTTTCACACACCCACAGTAGTACCTCATATCCCTGGGCAGGTCATCAGGCATGCTCGCCCCCTCCCACTCCACACCATTATTCAGCCCCTAGAGTGCCACAGCCTACGCTCCCAGTTCATGTTACCTTTCCCCTCTAGGCTGGTGGATCATCCTCACTGAGATTAATCATCATGACTATCTATCTATCTATCTATCTATCTATCTATCTATCTATCTATCTATCTATCTATCTATCATATAGTGCCTTACCTCTATCTATCTATCTATCTATCTATCTATCTATCTATCTATCTATCTATCTATCTATCTATCTATCTATCTATCTATCTATTATTATTGTATAGTGCCTTTCATATCTATCTATCTATCTATCTATCTATCTATCTATCTATCTATTTATCTATCTATCTATCTATCTAAGATATGGCCGGCCATGTACCCGCCAATACCCCCAAGCCGCCAGGTGGAGCCCTCCTTGCAGCATGGAGGTCCCCAGAAGACCAGCAGGGCATTATGGACCATGTAGTTTTTGTGCACCGCCCTGCTGGATGCCATGGGGGCCACGAGAGGGAGCTGCAGGGAGGACCGAAGAATTCTTCATGCCCTATGACCCGGAAGTTCGTCATAGGAAGAGCGGCAGGCTTCCGGGTGAGAAACATTATTTACCCTGACCCGGAAGGAATAAGGACTTGTGGACTGTTGGGAAGGAACACCTCGGGTCAGGGAATATAAAAGGACTGTGGGGGCTCCCAGACGATGAGCTGAGTTGGGAGGCAGGGTGGCTAAGCGTCTGGGAGTGGAGGATTTGTCATTGTTCATTGTCTATCTATCTATTTGGGATAGAGTGCCTTTCATTATTATCTATCTATCATTATCTATCTATCTATCTATCTATCTATCTATCTATCTATCTATCTATCTATAGCCGTCTCTTAACCTTCAGTTCCTTTTCTTTTCTCTGCCTTCTTGCACTCGCACTTCTCCTGTTATATGAGGGGACGTGGCACCGGTGTGGTGATTATCAGCTCCCAGAATCAATTATGAACTCAGACAGAGACTCAAATATCACATCCATCACATTTCCCAGGGGATTAGCAGATGTGCAGAGATTTCTTTAAAACATAGGCAACTAATATTTGACCTACAAACACAACCCCTCACCTCTGATAAAGCCAAAGTAGTATATACAGCGCCTTGGGAAAGGATTCATACCCCTCTGTGTTTGTTCTGTTTTTATTACATTACAGTCTAGAATTAGAATGCATGATCTTTTGGATTTTATGTAATAGACTTAACAATACAGTCTAAATTGTTAAAGTACAATGAATTTAAAATACATTGTGTATATAAATTGTAGGTGTCACACGGGATGGACGGGCATCCAGGCCAGGAGGCAGAAGGATCCCTTACCTGAACAGGAATCCCCGAGTGAACATAAAGAGAAGGATGGTGGTCATAGCAAACCAATGGTTCCTTACCTGGCCGGGAAGCCCCAAATAAATGATCAGGCGACCCGACCAGACATGGCTTTAATATCTACTCTTGCCACAATAAAAGAAGAGGACAAGGAAGGACTGTCTCTGGGGGATGTTTAATTCCCTGAGGTGTTAGATGGCAACAGCCCTCCACATTGGCACCTATTAAGGGAACCAGCAGGGAATGCCAGGAGTTGAAGTCCAGCAGCACAGCCATGGGTGGGGCACTTTAGGAAGTTGTGCGCCCCAATTTATGGGAATTCCATATGACCCGGAAGTGCTTCCATCGGGCAGTGACCCTGACACCAGAAGTACTCCCAGGTCCTTAATGAAAGGGACTGCACTCCTTTATCCAGGTGAGTCAGAGCTGGGAGGAAGGAAGGTAACACTTAACCGGAGGAGAGAGGAGAGGGGATTGTGAAGTGAACTGTGGAATAAAGAGAACCTGTGCTTAGTACTTTGTAACTTTGGAGAGGTATTGTGTTGTGTTGAATAAACACCTGTTAATTTGAACCCAGGACTGTTTTTTTGTGATCATGCTTGGGGTTTAGGGGTCGATGATGGCCTGGATCCATCTATATATATATATATTATATTTATATTTAAATATATTTTCTATTTTTTTTTTTAAATATATATTTGTATGTATTGTCACACACATGTGTTTAGGAGACAGCTAAAGGGCCTGAATACATGTAATTCCATGGCAGACCAGGGGGTGGCGAAGTGCACTAATTTTCCCTCTCAATCTTTTGCAGACCATTCTAGGGAAATCCCACCCGACTATGGGAAGCCAATGACATTACTTCCGGTTCCGGTATTGATTACATCACTTCCTGTACTGGCCTTTATAGCCACCATTTTGTCTCCAGAGAATCAGTTCTGCTTTGGACTCGGTTGAATGAACATGTCTTTGATAATGAATCAGTTTTGCAGCTGGGAACAATTATACGGGTGAATGCCCCAAGCCTTTTCAATGTTTGATGGTCGTTTTTGTGACAGTAAATATTGTGGCAGATGCCCAAGGCCCCTGCCAGGCCGGGATGCCTCTTCTTTATATGGTCCATGGGAACAAGCATGGATTGAACCATACCTTCCCCGGGACGCTTAATGGCCGCCCCCCTTGGTGGCAGTGGAAGCAGTTCTCTACAATCCTGTTGGGATCCAGGGTTGCTGCCAGGGTGGCGCTGCAATTGTTCCTGAGCCCATGTGAGCGGTTCGTCTGCAGCCAGAAATCGGTCATCAAACACCTGGAGCACTTTCAGGTGGGCTATAAAAGGAGCCAGCAGCCACCACTCCGAGAGCCATAGTCAGGAGGAAGAAGACCAAGCTTGCTGGAGAGGAGTGGAGGAGAAGAGAAGAATTAGTATAAGTAGAGTGTGTTATTGTGCTTATTGGTTCTGTGTTGTGCCTGTAGGAACGGTCAAGGCGTTGCCTACAGGTGAAGAAAAAAGAATAAAAAAACTTTTTTTAGAAGTGTGCCTCCTGTATCTGTCTGTGTCGGGTTGGGTGGCTGGCACGCCCCCTGCAGTTGTTACTATATATATATATATATAGTGGCGGCGGCTGGGGGTGGTACCCAGCCGGGGCACCGGGAAGGACCAGAAGAGGGACTACGGGTCCTCTGGACCACGAGAGGGCAGCCGCCCTTACTGGAATGGGGACCACGGGAACAGAGCATGGAAGCTCAACCCTATAGGGGCCCGTGGTCACCGCCAGGGTGTGCCCGGATGCCTGAAAAAGCCCTCGACACCAGGAAGTGCCGGCGGGAGTTCATCAGGAGGCACCTGGAGCATGTCATAAAAGGGGCCGCCTCCCTTCATTCGTAAGCTGGAGTTGGGTGGAAGAGGACAGAGCTCGGAGAAGAGGAGTGGAGACAGTAAAGAGAAAGGCATTGGAGAAAGAGGCCTGGACTGAGGGTGATTGGTGCTGTGTGGTACACTGTAAATAATAGTATGTATAATAAACGTGTGTGTGGTTTGAAACCATCAGTGTCTGCCTGACTGTGTCTGAGCTGCTTTCCACAATATATATATTGGCCCCACTTACAAACAATTTCTTGGAGACATTTTAACGTCCCGCTAGACAAGGAAGTGAGATAAAAGGGCAGCTGCTGTGCAGGCTTTAAAAAAATCACAACACATCGCGACCTGCAGATGACGCAGCACGGCAGTAGCAGCAGATGATCCGTCCGCATCTCCTTAGCATTTGTCCAATTCACAACGCAAGGGGCAGAGAAGTGAAGTGGCAAGTGTGACCCGCCACCCCCGGGAGGGGGAGTTTGGTTGGGGGTGTGGGTGAGTAAAGCGAGCAGGTGGAAAATCCTCCTAGTAATATAAAATATAATCATCGTCTTGTGGTTTACTTCTCAAATATCAAACTCCATATCTAAGTATACAAGAAACTCGAGGGGAGAGCACTCCCGAGTTTTATCTCTTAATTATTGTTTGACTGTGCACCTTCACAGTGGAAGGCATGTTGTGTAAATCAAATGGTGCTAACCCCCTAAAAATCCATTTTACTCTCTGGTTGTAATGTGACAAAACAGGACGGACACTGAATATTTTTACAAGGCGCCATATAATCACCCTTTTAGATGACAAGCCATTAGAAGGGTCTTCTGTGAGATCTGGAGCAAGCCATCCCAGTATTAGGGGTCTTCTTCAAAGATCTGCCAAAGGTTTTCAATCTGTCAGTTACAGTACCCGGTAGAAATGAGTGGACCCCAAAATGATTTTTTAGGAAATCATCCATCCTTTCCCCCTTTAGAATGAATACTATCTATGAGATCCTAAACCATAAAACAGTCCAGAAAATCTGGTTTATTGGTTTAAAAAGAGATCTATCAGTACAAAAAATGTAATAACAAAATAATTTGCACAAATGAGTCCACTCCAATAAAGGAATAACTCTTGATAAAATACTAATTAACAGGAATTCAACAACTGACGAGTCGAGTCTGTCATCACACAGGTGGCCACCAGATAACTAACAATTACGGGTGGCATTTGGCAAATAAAATCCCCTCCCGTTCAATGCTGACAATAATGGCACCACATGTTAGAGAATCACTACAAGACTTGATAAAGAAAGTCATTTTGTTACACAAAAAAGGTCAAGGATACGAGAAAAACGAGTAAAGTAATGCTAATCAGTGATAGTGCAGAAGCAAAAGCGAGTCAGAAATTCAAAATGGCCGTCCACGGAAGAGAATACCTCGACATGAGCGTTTTGAGATAAGAAAACTTGAGGTCTCATCTGCTTTTGTTCAGTTCACCAATCATTGGGCACTTTTGTCAACGTTTGTTTTTCTTTTTGTTCTGTGGTCCTGGAGAGCATCGTAGGACACATGGTCCATGTGGGAGAGTTCCTGCGAAATAACAGAAGGGAAAAAAAATCACAATTTGAAATTGCTGAAAAATGAAATGATGTTTATGCAACGGGGACAATGAAACAAAATATGGCAAAATAGCATCTGCAGACGCCACCACCAGCTCAGTCTGTGACCTGTTCCAAATCAGGGGTCCCCAACACCAGTCCTGGAAGGCCACAGTGGCTGCAGGTTGTCATTGTAACCCTTTTCTTAATTTGTGACCAGTTTTTGCTGCTAATTAACTCCTTTAACATTCATTTTAATTGACAATTTTTTATAAGATTCATTCCCCTGAATTTCTTCATCGTACCCCTGAATTGCTTCATTTCTTTCTTTAAATGGCACCCAAAAAGAATTGTAATGTGAAGTGAGTGACCCAACAGAAGAGCAACTGAGTCAGGGCCTCAAACTCTAACCAGTTCCTTGATTAGGCGACGACTCTTGTTGTTAATTAAACTCGTTCTTTAATTCCATGGCTTGTTTCTACTCTCATTGTGTAATAGCAGACATTTCCAAAATTATCGATTTTCTCTTTTCTAAGACCACTCCTAAAATGTTTTGTGGACCTGAGTAGATGAGAATTCCTGAGACCTTCACCTTTCTTTATTTTCAGACATTGTATGATGGACACCAGTTATTTTGGCTCATTTTGTATCTCATTATTGTTTGGCTGCTAATTAAGGAAAAAGAAACAATTGAGGGGTCTGAGTCTTCAAGAACAAAAATGAGTTCAAAAGGAGTTAATTAGCAGCAAAAACAGGTCACTAATCAAGAACAGGGTTAGAATGAAAACCTGCGGCCACTGCGGCACCTCCAGGACCGGAGTTAGGGACCCTTCCCTAAATAACTTTAAGAGACCCCCCCCCAAAAAAAACTCAAAGAGCTGTGCTCAGAACTCCAAAGCTGTAACTTCAGATGCCACCAATGTCATGGTGACTTGATCTAAGTCACTGATATGGAATCCAATTCATGTAAGGCACTATATAAAGAAGTCTATCAACTTGATCTTTACCTGATAATAACCTTCTTGCTCCTGACTGGGAAACATAACCTGAAAAAGAGTTTGAACAATTCTGTCTTTAATCTTTAATTTTTACACAAATAAGACAGGTTCATCAACAATGCTATGTGAAGAGCATTACAGTTATAATTATTATAACAAATGGACTGACTGTTTTGGCCACCATAATGTGCTCCTGATTTCAGACATGACTGTCAAGTGTGCACGCCACACTCAGATGTCCACCCATCTGTCCATTTTTCATTCTCGCTATTCCGTTACCTGTGAATCAGACGCCCGGCTCCTCATGTCCCTCTGGTTCTGAAGTTTGTCTGATCGGCAGCCTTCTGTAATGAAAAATGAGACAGGGTTGGCCACCTCAGCTGCCAGCAACACGTCATGTAAAGGTCCAGTATGTAAATTGAAACCATCCGTCCACCCATCTTTCTAACCCATTCATCCAAGGTAAGGTCATAAGGCAGCTATAGTCTATCCCAGCAATCACAAGGCCCAACACAGGAACAATACCTGGATGGGGCACCAGCTATGAGATGAAATATGGGTGAGGAACTGACTATAAAACAAAGACTGGGTGTAGAAAATTCAATTACATTCAGCCACAAGGGTCAGAAAAAGAATGATAAATATGGACTCGCGGTGATGGTCTCAGTTGTTAGGCATGCCAGGTCAGTCCAACAGCACACTCAGGTGCCACATGCTTTGATCAGGTGCCCTGATTTGAATTGTAATTATTGATGCCACAATTTTAAGGAGAGGGGATAGCATGGAAATGACTAACGATGACGTTCAGAACCCCAGAAATAGATAAATAACCACCAGAACTGAGGTAATTGGTAAAAGGTGTAGTGCAAAAAAGCAAGGTGAGCACAGGATCCCAAGATGGAGGAACAATCGTGTTAATGAATGTTTTTTAGCAAACAAAATCAGAGGGAGACGCAGCTACGGAGATCAGAGCTGTTAAACTGAAGAGTTTGTGCCGGGTAAAGCTTTACCTTGGTTGCGGATTGTTGGTGGACCCTTTTAGTTTATGAAACTTCTCGAAATCTTGGGGTATTTTGAACTTTCTCTAGTCTTGTGGTGGGTGCATCAACACGCTGTGTCAGCAAGCATTTTGAAGATGTCCATCTGGATTTAAATGGAATCACCGCCTTTGATGTAGCCAATGTAATAAGGGAGGGAGTGTTGCAATGCATGTATTAAAAATCTAAAAAATCCAACTAACACAAGTCCACCATCCATTTACAGTTTTAGCCTGTTTTTCCTCTCCGTCCAACAACTTTTCCAACTTTTCACCAGTTCCATCTCCATTGATTAACAACATGCTCTATAGGATGAGACCCACTACTTGAACACCACCACACTTCTCCATTCCTGGCCTCATGCACTAATCTCAAGTGTTACGACATTATTAAAATCATCAGCTCTGGGGCAGCTATTTTCAAAAAACGCTTCTCTAACCCCACAATTAAAAAAAAAAGTTTGGTCTTGATGATGAGAATCTGACCAATTTTCATCCCGTCTCTCACTTACCTTCCATGTAAAGTTCACCAGTTACTTAAGATAATAAACTGATGGTGCCCTTCCAGTCTGGTTTCAGAGCAACGGCTCTGGTTAAGGTAACCAGTGACTTGATTATGGCCACAAACTCTGGGCAGACCAGCATATTAATTGTGTTAGACTTCATTGTGGCATTTGACACTGTCAAGCATGACATTCTCACTGCCAAGAGTGGAGATCAAGCTGGGTAGGTTTAGGAAGGTTGGCTACTGTCCCATGGGCCTTTTTCATAATACTTCAAGCCGCTTAGAGACTGTGGTCTTCTACCCTTTGCCTTTCAAACACTTGTCTATTATTTTCATTCTGATCTCCTCAGACAAGTCTCTCCATGTTTTCCATGTTCAGTATGGGACACTTGATGACATCAAACAGCAGAGTGATGACTTTTCTCCAATTAAATCGGATGAATGACTGACTGCATGAGACATGCATGATACGAATTCAAGAGAACTGATAGTTTGACAAATCACTTGAATTCAATAATTTAAGGGCCTTTTTTAGGGCTCCCAACAAATGTTTACAGGCCATTTAAGTAGATCTTTGTAGAATAAGCCATAGTTGATCTCTTGTCCCACTTGCTTTGCTTTACTTGGTGACATGTCAAATGCTTGCTGGTACACAGGTAACAATAGCTTTTTATGTCATCACTTTTCAATGAGCTGTAAGGAGATTGTACGAGCCAAGTACTCTATTAACATTTTGAGGTTTAGTTAATTTGAAAATACGTTAAATTTATTTGCAGTTCAAGATTATTTTATATAAAATGCTCAAAAAAAATGAAAGGAACACTTTTGAATGCAAATATAGCATCAAGTCAATGAAACTAGTGAGCTATTGATCTGCTCAGTTCAGTAGCAGAGGGGCTTGTTAATCAGTTTCAGCTGCTTTGGTGCACTAGAGGGGCCATAATGAGAGAGATACGACCCCCAAAACATGAATGAATGGGTTAACAGGTGGAGGGAGACCATTGACATTTTTCCCTCCTCATCAGTTTTGTCACTCGTTTTGCATTTGGCTCTGGTCAGTGTCACTGCTGGTAGCATGAAGGCATACCTGGACCCTACAGAGGTGGCACAGGTAGGCCAACTTCTCCAGGATGGCACATCAATACATGGCATTGCCAGAAGGTTTGCTGTGTCTCCCAGCACAGTCTCAAGGGCATGAAGGAGATTCCAGGAGACAGACAGGCAGTCACTCTAGGAGAGCTGGACAGGGCCCCTCATAGAAGGTCTTTAACACATCAGCTGGACCCACCAGTATCTGCTCCATTGGGCAAGGAGTAACAGGATGAGCACTGGCAGAGCTTACAGAATGACCTCCTGCAGGCAGGCAGGCCACTGGTGTGAATGTCTCTGACCAAACAATCAGAAACAGACTCCATGAGGGTGGCCCAAGGGCTCGATGTCCTCTAGTGGGCACCGTGGAGCTCGATTGGTATTTGCCATAGACTACCAGAATTGTCAGGTCCACCACTGGCGGGCGCCCTGTGCTTCTCACAGATGAGAGCAGATTCACATGTGACAGACGTGAAAGGGTCTGGAAAAGCCATGAAGAACATTATGCTGCCTGTAACATCGTTCAGCATGACTGGTTTGGTGGTGGGTCAGTGATGGTATATCTGGGGAGGCATATCCATGGAGGGACACACAGACCTCAACAGGCTAGACAACGGCACCTTGACTGCCATTAGGTATTGGGATAAAATCCTTTGATCCATTGTCAGACCCTATGCTGGTGCAGTGGCTACTGGGTTCCTCCTGATGCACGACAATGCCCGGCCTCATGTGACGAAAGGATGAAGGAATTGTTACCATTGACTGGCCCTCACGCTCACTCGCCTGACGACAATCCAATAGAGGTTGCACCTCAGATGGTCCAGGAGTTCAGTGATGCCCTGGTCCAGATCTGGGAGGAGATCCCCCAGGACACCATCTATTATCGTGATGGTGGTGGTGGGGGGGGGGATTATACAAACTACTGAGCATGATTTGGAGCTGCTGCAATGAAATTTCTGCCAAATGGACTCGCCTGCCTCATCATTTTGTTCCCTTTGAGTCTTTGAATTCAGCCCTCTCTCTTTTGGTTGATCATTTTCATTTCCATCCTTTCGTTCCTAACACATCACCATATCAGTCCATAGCAGTAGAGAGCCAGCAGGATTTTTTCTCATTGAGAGCAGATGTGTTTTCAAAGTTTTCCTTTAATTTTTTATGCAGTTTATTAAGAATAGGGCTAGATAATTAATTAGTTCTAAAGAGATATTGTTACTTTAAGAAGGGGTGCTGGGTAGCGGGAGTTATGGGAACAAGGAAGTTATTGTAAATTTTTGTGTGGATTGATAGGGCTTTGGAAACACACGGTTTTCTTACTGTGTCTCTCTTCAGTTTCATTTTTGACTGTGGAAATATATAACATGGAAAATAAACATTGTTCTTATAAAACAACGGAGTGGATTAATGTGAAATGCCAAGGACTGGACACACGTAAGTTCCTGCTGTTGTCACAAGTTTTTTCGCACCTTTCAGGACCAACATATTTGTAAACCACATTACGAAACTTTCTCACTTCCACCTCCATCATGTATCCCGTGTCTGATCATTTCTCTCCTTTTCTAATGCTAACACTTGTCCATCCTGGATCAGCTACTGGAATTCCCTACTGGTAGGTGCCCTTTCAAATCGGTGATCACAGCTCTAGTTGACTCAAAACTCTTTTGTTAGAGTCTTGACGCAGACCTCCACTGGCTCCCTGTGTCTTACAGGACTCAATATGAAGTTCAAGTAGTGACCTACAAAGCTTTAAATGGCCTGGCACCGGACTACATCAGTGACACTCTCCATCATTCTGCTCCACTGGTTTTTGTTGTGCTCCAATCTGACCAACACTCTGTGGGTGACGGACCCTTCAGCTTTCTAGCGCCCAGACTTTGGAATGACCTCCCTAAAATTAATGAGATCAGCCGACTCCATTCATTCTTTTTCAAAGCAAATTTGTTTGGACTGCATTGAACTGACCGCCCCTTGTCTCAATTAACTTCTCTGTCTACAATTTGTAAATTTTGTCTGCGGTCACAGTCATCTCAAATAGCCATCATTAATATAATATCTCTGCACAAGAAGCCCATTTCCTCACAACGTTGTGAGATATTGGAGCTTGTACTTTCATTTTTTTTAATGTGTCATAGCTCAGACTTGATACTGGTGATTTCTCATCTCAGTCCAGTACAGTGCAGTTGCATGTTGGCATTTAAGGTGTTTGTTTGATCCAAGAGGAGACTCTTTATCATCTCCCAGCTTGTTCCCTCAGAGTCTGCCACAGGCCTAGAGGAAGACTTTGGTGATCTGAAGGCTTACAAACAAGTTCCCCGGGCAGAATGCAGCATCTCGTAGCTCAGTCAGGTAAGCAAAATCATTGTACCTTTAAGAAGCCAATTTTAGTGATAGGGGTAAGGAGCAAGACAGGTCGAAAGGCGTGGGACAGCTGGACTGTAAGCAGTAAGCTGTGGTTTCCAACAGAGTATTACAAAACCCTACCCAAATAGGTGATATTTGATCAAAAACTGGGCTTTGCTGAGCTGCGTTTTTTTGGGGGGCTACTTTTTTCAGAAGCAATGTGGTATTTTGGGCTATTTTTCGAACACTTTCTTTCACCTTTCACCGTTCTAAAATCTCTGAGGGGGAGCCCCCACAGTCATCATTGGTATATTTTGGTATATACAGTGCATCCGGAAAGTATTCACACGCACATCACTTATTCCACATTTTGTTATGTTTCAGCCTTATTCCAAAATGGATTAAATTCATTTTTTCCCCAGAATTCTACACACAACACCCCATAATGACAATGTGAAAAAGTTTACTTGAAAATTTTTGCTAATTTATTAAAAATAAAAAAACTGAGAAGTCACAAGTACATAAGTATTCACAGCCTTTGCCATGAAGCTCCAAATTGAGCTCAGGTTCATCCTGTTTCCCCTGATCATCCTTGAGATGTTTCTGCAGCTTCATTGGAGTCCAACTATGGTCAATTCAGTTGATGTGACATGATTTGGAAAGGCACACACCTGTCAATAGACCTCCAAGACAGGATTGTCTCGAGGCACAAATCTGGGGAAAGTTAAAGAAAAGTTTCTACTGCTTTGAAGGTCCCAAAGAGCACAGTGGCCTCCATCATCCATAACTGGAAGAATTTCGAAACCACCAGGACTCTTCCTAGAGCTGGCCGGCCATCTAAACTGAGCGATCGGGGGAGAAGGGCGTTAGTCAGGAAGGTGACCAAGAACCCGATGGTCACTCTGTCAGAGCTCCAGAGGTCCTCTGTGGAGAGAGAAGATCCTTCCAGAAGGACAACCATCTCTGCAGCAATCCACCAATCAGGCCTGTATGGTAGAGTGGCCAGACGGAAGCCACTCCTTAGTAAAAGGCACATGGCAGCCCGCCTGGAGTTTGCCAAAAGTCACCTGAAGGACTCTCAGACCATGAGAAACAAAATTCTCTGGTCTGATGAGACAAAGATTGAACTCTTTGGTGTGAATGCCAGGCATCACGTTTGGAGGAAACCAGGCACCGCTCATCACCAGGCCAATACCATCCCTACAGTGAAGCATGGTGGTGGCAGCATCATGCTGTGGGGGGCAGGAACTGGTAGACTAGTCAGGATAAAGGGAAAGATGACTGCAGCAATGTACAGAGACTTCCTGGATGAAAACCTGCTCCAGAGCGCTCTTGACCTCAGACTGGGGCAACGGTTCATCTTTCAGCAGGACAACGACCCTAAGCACACTGCCAAGATATCAAAGGAGTGGCTTCAGGACAACTCTGTGAATGTCCTTGAGTGGCCCAGCCAGAGCCCAGACTTCAATCCGATTGAACATCTTTGGAGAGATCTTAAAATGGCTGTGCACCGGCGCTTCCCATCCAACCTGATGGAGCTTGAAAGGTGCTGCAAAGAGGAATGGGCGACACTGGCCAAGGATAGGTGTGCCAAGCTTGTGGCATCATATTCAAAAAGACTTGAGGCTGGAATTGCTGCCAAGGGTGCATCGACAAAGTATTGAGCAAAGGCTGTGAATAATTATGTACATGTGACTTCTCAGTTTTTTTATTTTTAATAAATTAGCAAAAACCTCAAGTAAACTTTTTTCACGTTGTCATTATGGGGTGTAGTGTGTAGAATTCTGAGGAGAAAAATGAATTTAATCCATTTTTGAATAAGGCTGTAACTCAACAAAATGTAGAAAAAGTGATGCGCTGTGAATACTTTCCAGATGCGCTGTATACTCCAACTCTTGATATGTAGCTTTGTCATTTTGTTTTGGGTTAGATTTTTTTGCACCTCTACACAATTTGTGAGCTTTCCTTGGGCTATAAAGTTTTTAAGGACCTGGCACCCCTAGCACATATCAGCTGGACGGATACCAGCCATTCTCTGAGCAGAGATATACAAAACTCATCATATTAATAATTTTGTAAACATTAAAATTCTGGATGGTCACATCTCCACACCTGGACCTCATTTATCGTGGTGGAAACATAAATGGTTTTGTCTTACCTTTACGTTTTAACTTATAGACAGTGCATATGGTGACACAGGTCATCAGTACCAGCATGGTGCCCAAGGTAGAAGAGATCCAGACAAGCCAACTGCTGGACTCATCTAAACAAAATCACAAGGAGAAGAATAATGGAGTCACTCAGAATCTTCTTGGCACTGAAAGGTACTCCTAATGCCTAGGTGGCCCATTTGCTGCAGCTTGTCCACATAAAGAGAACTCATTGATTTCTCTCTCGAGAAGTAAGAGACAAGTCCTCTGTCTTGTACAATTCAGTTTAATTTATTTTCGTGTTCCTCGCCTACCAGGCCAAGCCAGGAGTTCAGAAATCAGACGCCTGATCCAGAATGCTAAACAAACTTTCAAGTCAGAATTCCTAGCCAAAAAGAGTTCCTTTAATCCTAAAGGCCCTAATTAGAAGTACGTGAGAGTTTTTTGTTTAAATATGCACAATTCTGGACCACTTGGAAATCCACAACATCAACCTTGGTGCCGTAAAGATGCCACAAGCTGCTACTTTCAAGTATCATATAGTAGCAACAAGATAACAGCCAAGAAAAATACCATAACACGAAAAAATTAAGGTGTAAGCAAAAAAAAAAAATTAAACCTTTGAATTCAGCAATTTTGAAAACTTTTTCAATAAAAACTTTAAAAAAAATGAAAACATATTGCAGATACCTACTGAAATCACAGCACGATGTCCTACTCTGTTTTCTGGACTCTTGTCTTTGTGTTGCTTTTTGTTTGCTGTTCTGGGGTGCATTTCTGGAACATTTCCTAACGCTAAGTACCTTGTTATCTCGTACTTAAGACTGTTAATCATTTAAATATTTCCCAAAACCCCTCATAACTATAGTAATACTGAGATTCGTTCTGAAATGAACGAGTGAACTGACCCACTCGTTATTTTTAATGTTTTTCTTTGTATGGACTTTTGCATGTGATTCTACCACATAGGGACAGAAGTCGCCTTAAGTAGATTACAGAAAACACCACATTGATGCTCTTTTTTGGACAATGTAGAAATAATAATAACAGCAACAACACGGAGGTCTAAATCTGTGCATTCGGTACCGGATCATCAAATCCCACTGCTAACACCAAGTGACTATAATCAAGTCACTTCCACTGCAGGTGCTCTAATTGGAAAAACAAAAGAAATGTAACCAACTGTATCTCAGATGTTGCCTTGGATAAACACATCAGACAAATACAAATGTGAAAAAGTAAGTGCACCCCATGGAAATTGTTGACTTTTCCAAACCATATCTCTTCATGTTTACAGATAAAGGTGATAGACTTGAATATCAAATTGACATGGTGTACTCATTTTCATAATCTAAATGAAAAAAAAAATAGTCAAATAGAAAAAGTAAGTCCACCCCTCCATTCATCACTACTTTCAGATCCATCAGATTAGAATCAGAGGGTTCCAAATGCAGTGCCATTGCTTAGAACCTCCTTAGAGAGTTTATGTTATTGTTTACATCCCTCCTCGGGCGAACGCGGAGATAGCGAGTGACATCATCCATTCCGCAGTTGCTAAGTTACAATGCAGCACCCTGAGGCACTTGTGCTGATCTCTGGAGACTTTAACCATGTGACGCTGGACAAAACATTACCTGCCTTCTCCCAGTATGTGGATTGTAACACTCGGGGAAACAGGACTATCGACCTACTGTATGCAAACGTTAAAGACGCATACAGCGCCACCCTGCTGCCTGTGCTTGTGAAAGCAGATCATAACCTGGTTCTGCTTCAGCCTCACTACAAACCAAGAGTGAGGGCGCTACCTACAACCACACGCTCATTCAGGAAGTGGTCCCCTGAGGCAGAGCAGGCTCTGAGAGACTGCTTTGGATTTACGGACTGGGATATCCTGCAGGGATCACATAGTGAGAACATTGAGGAGGTTGTTGACTGCACTACTGATTACATCAACTTCTGGATGGACATTGTAGTTCCAGTAAGAACAATACGCTGCTATGCTAACAACAAGCCATGGGTTACAAGTGAAATGAAGGGCCTTTTGAACCAGAAGAAAAGGGCTTTTAAAGACGGTGATCAGCATGAGCTCAAGTGCATGCAGAAGGAACTCTGAGTCCAGCTCAGGGCGACGAAAGAGCAGTACAGGAGAAAGCTGGAGCAGAAGTTGCAGAATAACAGCATAAAGGAAGTGTGGGATGGGATGAAGATCATCACTGGCTGCAGCTCGAAGCGGGGTGCCAACATCGAGACAGACGTGGAGAGAGCAAACCAGATGAACAACTTCTTCAACAGGTTTGACCACCCTAACCCACTCTCACCTCAGAGTACTGCAGCCACCCCACATCCTTCTGCTGATACCAGCATAGGAGAGACATCCCCACCCACAATTACAGCAGCGCAGGTGAGCAGAGAGCTGAGGAGACTTTGTACCAGGAAAGTAGTGGGTTCAGATGGAGTATCGCCACGACTGCTGAAGGCCTGTGCATTGGAGATGGGGAGTCCACTACAGCACATCTTCAACCTGAGCCTGGAACAGGGGAGAGTCCAGAGGCTTTGGCAAACATCTTGTATCACCCCAGTCCCAAAGGTATCACATCCAAGTGAGCTGACTGACTTCCAGCCTGTCGCTCTGACATCACATGTGATGAAGACCATGGAGAGGCTGCTGCTTCACCACCTGAGGCCACAGGTCCACCATACCCTCGACTCTCTGCAGTTCGCATACCAGGAGAAGGGGGGAGCAGAGGATGCTATCATCTATATGCTACACCAATCCCTCTCCCACTTGGACAGAGGCAGTAGTGCTGTAAGAATTATGTTTCTGGACTTCTCTAGCGCCTTCAACACCATCCAACGTCTGCTCCTTAGAGACAAGCTGACTGAGATGGGAGTAGACTCACACCTAGTGCCATGGATCGTGGACTATCTTACAGACAGACCTCAGTATGTGCGTCTTGGGAACTGCAGGTCTGACATTGTGGTCAGCAACACAGGAGCACCACAGGGGACTGGACTTTCCGGTCCTGTTCATCCAACATACATCGGACTTCCAATACAACTCGGAGTCCTGCCACGTGCAAAGGTTCACTGTCGACACTGCAATCGTGGGCTGCATCAGGAGTGGGCAGGAGGAGAAGTATAGGAACCTAATCAAGGACTTTGTTAAATGGTGCGTTTCAAACCACCTACACCTGAACACCAGCAAGACCAAGGAACTGGTGGTGGATTTTAGGAGGACCAGGCCCCTCATGGACCCTGTGATCATCAGAGGAGACTGTGCAGAGGGTACAGACCTATAAATACCTGGGAGTGCAGCTGGATGATAAACTGGACTGGACTGCCAATACTGATGCTCTGTGTAAGAAAGGTCAGAGCCGACAATACCTTCTTAGAAGGCTGCCGTCGTTCAACATCTGCAATAAGATGCTACAGATGTTCTATCAGACGGTTCTGGTGTGCACCCTCTTCTACGCGGTGATGTGCTGGGGAGGCAGCATAAAGAAGAGGGACGCCTCACACCTGGACAGACTGGTGAGGAAGGCAGGCTCTATTGTAGGCACGGAGCTGGACAGTTTGACATCTGTGGCAGAGCGATGGGCGCTGAGCAGAATCCTGCCAATCATGGAGAATCCACTGAACAGGATCATCTCCAGACAGAGGAGCAGCTTCAGCGACAGACTGCTGTCACCATCCTGCTCCACTGACAGACTGAGGAGACCCCACACTATGTGACTCTTTAATTCCACCCGGGGGGTAAACGTTAACATTATACAAAGTTATTGTCTGTTATACCTGCATTGTTATCACTCTTTAATTTAATATTGTTATTATCAGTATGCTGCTGCTGGAGAATTATGAGAGTATTATCTATCTATCTATCTATCTATCTATCTATCTATCTATCTATCTATCTATCTATCTATCTATCTATCTATCTATCTATCTATCTATCTATCTATCAATAATGTTATATGGTTTTTCATCTCCACAGCATTGCACGCCTGCGACCCTCCCTCACACGACACGTCCCACATTGATTATTGTAATTCTCTTCTCTTTGGTCTCCCACATAAGCTTCTCCATAAACTTCAGCTTGTTCAGAATTCCACTGCCCGTATTATAACTTAGACCTCTTCTGTGCAGCACATGACCCCATCGTTAAATGGCTTAATTGGCGTCCTGTAAAATTTTGCATTGATTTTATAAATCTTCTACTTACCTTCTGAGCACTATACCATTACACCTCTCTGACGTCACTCATGTTTATGCTCCTAATCACACTCTTAGGTCCTTTACTTCTGGTTTTCTCATCAATCCCCCCCCCCACAATTCCCAATTAAGGATGACCACCATGGGCTCCAGGGCATTTAGTCTTAGTGCCCTTCATCTCTCAAACTCACTACCATCAAACATTCGGGACACAGACTCCCTACGTAGTATTTTCAAATCTCGTCTTAAGACTTATCGATTTAGATTAGCTTACACTACATGACCTTAGGCTGTTTACTTATTGCTGTATTTTCAGTTTCATAGATACAGATAGGGCGGCACAGTGGCACGGTGGTAGCGCTGCTGCCTCGCAGTAAGGAGACCTGGGTTCGCTTCCTGGGTCCTCCCTGCGTGGAGTTTGCATGTTCTCCCCATGTCTGCATGGGTTTCCTTCCAAAGACATGCAGGTTAAGTGCATTGGCGATTCTAAATTGTCCCTAGTGTGTGCTTGGTGAGTATGTGTGTGTGTGCACCCAGCAGTGGGTTGGCGCCCTGTCCGGAATTTGTTTCCTGCCTTGCACCCTGTGTTGGCTGGGATTGGCTCCAGCAGATCCCCGTGACCCTGTTAGGATAATAGCGGGTTGGATTATGGATGGATGGATAGATACAGATATAAAGTGCATCCAGAAAGTATTCACAGCACATCAGGGAGAGGACCCCATTGGCAAAGATCTTCATTTCGGGTCCACTACCTCTCGTCAGACGATCAAATGAATACTACAGTTATCTGCTGGGATTAACCAAGTGGCTGAAAGGCTTCTGTGAGAATCAAGACATCGGGTTCATCGACATCTGGGACCTCTTTTGGGAAAGGCCATGTTTCTTCAAGCAGGATGGCCTGCATCAGAATAGATTCTGCGCCCGGGTCCTCTCCGAAAACATCACTAAGGTAATTTGTCTATCTTGACTGTCTATTTCTACTTTAAACCCCTTCCATAATGCTACTGCTTTGCTAAGACATGATAATGGCTTAACAACATTAATACTCTAATAGCCAATCTTAAGGAACAGAAAAAAATATAGGCAGTGCGGCATAAACACCAATAATTTAATTGCAATTACTAATTTAGATGAACAATGCATTAAAACTAAAAAACAGATTATAGATTACATAAAAAATACACACAGAGCGGCACTAACAAAAATGACCTTTCTGTTTCTGTTCCAAACACCAATAATGCACATAGAATTCAGCTCTGCTCCTCTGAAACATTAAATATGGCACTATTAAATGTTAGAGCTTTAACTAACAAGCCGTCTTTTATCAACGATCTTATTAGTGATAGAAAAATTGATTTTAATACACTAAGTGAAACATGGCTTAGCTCAGACGGTGCGGCTGTTTTAATCGAATCTGCGCCTCCGGATTACAGTTTTACTCGTGCAGATCACCAGGGAAAAAGGGGCGGCTTGGCAAACATCTACTCGTGCCGGTTAAAGTGTAAAGATGTTAGTTTTGGTAAATTCAAGTCCTTTGAGTATCTCACTGTTGTTATTCATGGAGATTCTCACGTTCTAGTATTATCCGTGTATAGACCTCCTAAAGTTAATGCGTCTTTGTTTGAGGAATTCTCTGACTTAATGTCAATTTTAATTACGAACTGTGACACACTCTTAATAGTCGTCGACTTTAACTTTCATATCGATAATCAGTGTGACCCAAAAGTAAAAGAAATTCATGAACCTCCTGGACTCTTTTGATTGGAGACAACTCGTTAATCAGCCTACACATAAAGCAGGTCATACGTTAGACTTAGTGATTGCTAAAGGACTAAAGTTGATATAAATCATGATCATTGATATCAGTCTATCAGACCATTTTCTTCTACTATTTAATATAGAAATAATGATAGTAAACATTCATGAGAAGCATATTGTTAAAAAAAACTCTTCTTTGACTTGCAAACATTCTAAGCAATCAGTCCGTTTATAGTGCCAACTATAATAGCGAGGATAATGTAAATAGTAAGGTGGAAAACTTTAATTCTAAAGTGAGAGCTGCTGTTGACATAGTTTCACCTGAAAAGACAGTTAAAAAATCTTCTAGCATTGTTATACCATGGAAGACCCAAAGAGTGTCTGATTTAAAGAGAACATGCCGTAGAGCTGAGCGTAAATGGAGGAAAACTAAACTAACTATCCATTATGAGATATTGAAGGTTAAAATAACAGAATACAATAACACAGTCCGTCTTGAGAGGCTGCTATTTCTCTAAGATTATAAATAACAATTCTAGTAATCCCAGAGTCTTATTTTCTACGATTGATCGTCTGCTAAACCCAGGTAACACAAAGGAATGCCTCCAAATACTTCCAGTGAAACCTGTGAGGCTATTGCTGTATTCTTCAATCAAAAAATTAATGATATTAGAAATAACATAGTCCATCTCCCCAACACTGCAGATCCTCCCCAGTACTCCATTATAAACAAATTCAATTCTTTCACCAGGATAGATTTACCTGATTTACATAAAATAATCTCTCAACTGAAACCCTCCACCTGCGTCCTTGACCCAATACCAACAAGGTTTTTCAAAGAAGTATCAGGCGTGCTAATTGATAATATTCTTGACATAGTAAATTCGTCATTAGATACGGGGGTCTTCCCAGACTGTCTTAAGACTGCTGTAGTTAAACCCCTACTCAAGAAACATAATCTCGATCCCCTCTGCTTCTGGAAATTTTAGACCCATCTCTAACCTGCCCTTCTTAAGTAAAGTTCTAGAGAAGGCAGTCATTATGCAGTTAAATGACCACCTCAATAAACATGCTATTCTTGATAAATTTCAGTCAGGTTTTAGAACAAATCACAGCACAGAAACTGCACTCGTTAAAGTAGTAAATGACTTGTTGGTAAATGCAGACAGAGGCCATTTATCTGTTCTCATCCTCTTAGATCTGAGTGCTGCATTTGACACCATTGATCACAATATTCTTAGAAATCGCCTTAGTCAATGGGTGGGCCTCTCTGGCAGTGTCTTAAATTGGTTTGAATCCTACCTGACAGGGAGAAAATTCTTTGTTAGTTGTGGTAATTACAACTCAAAGACACATGATATCCTATATGGTGTTCCACAAGGCTCTATCCTGGGTCCGCTGCTCTTCTCAATCTACATGCTTCCGTTAGGTCAGATTATCTCAGGGCACAACGTGAGCTACCACAGCTATGCTGATGACACACAGCTGTACTTATCAATAGCACCTGATGACCCCGACTCTCTCGATTCACTAACACAATGTATGACTTGTATTTCTGACTGGATGAATAGTAACTTTCTCAAGTCAAATAAAGAGAAAACTGAAATTTTAGTGATTGGCAATAATGGATACAATGAGGTTATCAGAAATAAACTGGATACATTAGGATTAAAAGTCAAGACGGAGGTAAAAAACTTAGGGGTATTGTTGACTGTAATCTGAATTTTAAATCGCATATTAATCAGATCACTAGGACAGCATTTTTTCACTTAAGAAACATAGCAAAAGTTAGACCTCTTATATCACTGAAAGATGCTGAGAAATTAGTTCACGCGTTTGTTTTCAGTCGACTAGATTACTGTAACGCACTCCTCTCAGGACTACCCAAAAAAGATATAAATCATTTGCAACTAGTGCAGAATGCAGCTGCTAGAATCCTAACTAGGAAAAGAAAATCCGAACACATTTCTCCAGTTTTGATGTCGCTACCCTGGTTACCTGTGTCATTCAGAATTGACTTTAAAATTCTGATTATCTATAATAATAAAAGGCAAAGCCCTTACTGACTGACTGACTGACTGACTGACTGACTCATCACTAATTCTTCAACTTCCCATGTAGGTAGAAGGCTGAAATTTGGCAGGCTCATTCCTTACAGCTTACTTACAAAAGTTAAGCAGGTTTCATTTTCGAAATTCTACACGTAATGGTCATAACGGTCGACAACGTCTGCCATGTTGAACTTTCTTATTTATGGCCCCATCTTCTCGAAATTTGGTAAACGGCTAACTTTTATCACTGTTGCAAAGCATAAAATGAACTTAACTGCCAGTGTAACATTAAAATGCTGATTCTGTATATTACAGATCTTCCACATTTTGCAAAAAAGTCGCCGCAACAGACCATCTGTTTGGACGTTTAACCGTGCTTCAGAGTGGTGGGATGTGATTGTTCCCGGTTTTACAAACACTCAGTGGCTGGAGAACTTTCCAATGTCTGAAGAAAGATTTATCCACTTATGCAACAAACTGCGTCCTGCGATGGAGAGACGGGACACAAACTTCCACGTGTGTGTACCTTTAAAGAAAAGAATAGCCAGTGACGCAGTAATGACGATTTTCTCCGGCCAATCAGTGACCAGCAGAGTTTACACGTCACGTTTTGGTAACGGTTCGGCGCTTGGAACCTCAGCTGAAGTGGTACTAAAAAAAGGACCAGGTACCAGGTACTGTTCCCAGTGGAAAACCCCCCAAAAGTGAGCTGAACTGAACCGTGTCGTGCCGTACTATGCAGTGGAAAAGCGCCATATGTGAAAACACAATAACGTTTATTTTGACCTCTTGTATACCTGTACAGTAAAATAATTTACTAACTGGATTCAGTAGACATCTTTAATGCGATGTGTTGCTTTACCTAGAAAATGGATTCATTTAATTTATTCACATAAAAAAAGTTCACTTTTACCTTTTTGTCAATATCGCCCTATATATATATATATATAAATACACTAAGGTCTGAATATATATATCTATATCTATATATATATATATATATATATATATATATATATATATATATATATATATATATATATCTATATATATATATATATATATATATATATATATATATATATATATATATATATATTGTCACACATGCATGTTTAGTGGAAAACTAAAGGACCTGAGTAGATGTAATTCCACGCCGGACCAGGGGGAGGCAAAGTTTACTAATTCTCTCTCTTGATTCCTGCAGACCATTCTAGGGAAATCCCACCCAACTCTGGGGCAGCCAACGACATCACTTCTGGTCCCAGTCCTGATGACATTACTTCCCATACTTTCCTTTAAAGCCTCCATCCTATTTCTAGAGAATCAGTTCTGTTTTTGACTCAGTCGTGTGAACATGTCTGTTCTTTTTCATCAATTTTGCAGCTGGGAAGAATTATACGGGTGGCTGCCCGAATCCTTCTCAATGTCTTTTAGTGATATTTGTGACAATATATACTGTATATATATATATATATATATATATATATATATATATATATATATATATATATATATATATATATATATAGTCATGCCAACCCGGACACAGACAGGCAGGAGACAGTTTTTGCCACAGTACACTTGTTTATTTACATAATACAGTGCCCCAATTATCAGTCCTGCATCACATTACACCATAATTCCTTCTTGCCGCCAGTCCTTCTGCCTCCTCTCCTCTTTAGGCTTTGTCTCCTTCCTCCCGACACTGACCTCTGATTGGCGGGACTGGCCCCTTTTTATAGGGCACCCAGAGGGACTCCAGGTGCCTGACGAGCTTCTTCTGGCTACACCTCTGGGTGTGGCAGAAGTGTGACCAAGTAAAGTCCTAGAATGGTCCATGCACCCCCTGGCAGTGGGCATAGATTCCAATAGGGTTGAGGGGGCTTCCCTCTGTTGGTTCAGGGGAGAAACTTACTTGATAATACTCTCTCACCCAGTCCTTCCCCACTTTGGGCATCCTGACCAGGTAAGTATCCCAGCTACCCGGCACAATATATATATATATATATATATATATATATATATATATATATATATATATATATATATATTTTAACAATAAGGCACCATATGGGTGCCTGACCCAGCACAGATAGACACGGGAGACACGTCTACAATAAATTAACTTTTATTTTTTCTTTGTCTGTGGGCGCACTTCTTCTCTGTGTCCCACAGGCAATACACAGTCCCAAGCACAAATGCACAATTAAAACAACCTTCTCCTGCACCACCACTCCTCCTCCCAGGCAACCTTATCCTCCTCCACCCGACTCTGGCCGCTGAGTGGTGGTTTCTGGCTCCTTTTATTGGGTACCCAGAAGTGCTCCAGGTGCTTAATTGCCGACATCCGGCTGTACTTCTGGGTGTGGTGAAACCAGTGCCCAAAAGAGGCCAGCAGCTCCCGCTGCAGCACCCCCTGGCGGCACCTGTGGAACCCAACAGGGCTGCACCAAACTCCAACTCCCATGAAGCCCTGCGGGAGTCCAAGGCACCACTGTATCCCAGGGAGGCTGCCATCTGGCGTCCAGGGGGAGATATTTTCTTTCCCATGCTTGCTCCCCTGGAATATAAGTTCTGTCGTGTCCACGTTACTCAGCCTTGGCCACTCCCCTCCACACCACTTGCCCAATCATTACTCCTCCTCCTACGCACACCCTCTCTCTGTCCCAGTCCATGACACTCTCAGTGCTGCTAACTCGCCCTTCAATGCAGTCAGTTATAATGGATGTTGAATTTTAGAACGTTAAATTTTAGATCGCTATAAAAAAAGAGCGGCAAAAGCTGATATTGAACATCTATAAAAAGAAAATGAACAAAAAAGAGCTACATATAATTAAAATCGAATCCCAAACAATATCCAACCTGCTATATCCTAACTACAAGGTCACGGGGATCTGCTCGAGGCAATCTCAGCCAACACAGGGTGCAAGGCAGGAAACAAACACCGGTCAGGGTGCCAGTCCACCACAGGGTGTGCACACACACACACACACATACATAGTAGGGACAATTTAGAATCGCCAATGCACCTAACCTGCTTGTCTTTGGACTGTGGAAGGAGAACATGCAAACTCCACGCAGGGAGGACCCAGGAAGCGAACCCTGATCTCCTTACTGCAAGGCATCAGTGCTACCCACTGCGCCACCGTGCCACCCTCCCGAACACTATGTGAACAGAAATGCAACAAAGCAACGTTTATAGTAATCCATAATATTGTTTTTGATAATAATAATAATAATAATATTTCATTACATTTATATAGCGCTTTTCTCAGTGAGGCATTAATATAATTTACTTTGACTTTTTTCTGTGTTTTATTATTCACTGGTATTTGAAATAAACAGTTGTAGTGAAATACGCAAGTAACTGATTTTCTATCTATAATAACAAAGGACCAAACCGTCTCTCTCCTGTGCCCCACATACTGTTCGTTATACATTCCATCTCTTTAAATACAATTGCTATCTGTAATGGAAGAGCATACCAATCCCTTGAGCGGCTCAGCTGGAAGATAGCAGGTGCCCAGCTCCAGCGGTTGGCAAGTGAAGTAAGAAGTATGTTGCTTGACTACTTGGCCAAACTCCCTGCCTAGCACTAGACACAAGTTGACAAGACAGTGACTGACCTGCCACAATGAGTTCAATTCCCTCGTTGAAGAAGACGTACGCATGCCATTTGTTGAAAGTGCAGTAATACTTCCCGGTATCATCCTTCTTTACGCTCTTGATGATTAAAGTGTGGTTTTTTTTGGAGGTGAAGTGCTCCTTGTCGTCGGTGTTGTGCTGGATGGTGTAGTTATTCTTGTAGCTCCAAAATGTTGTCAGCAATTGCTCTGGAGGCTGGCCACGAAGCTGCTTGTACCACGCCCTTTTGTAAGTGCTGGGGACTAAACAGGTGAGTGGACAGGTGAGTGACACACGGTCCCCTGGGTGAGATGTCACTGTGATGCTCCAGACATTAAGGCTCAGGTGCAGGAGACCTGGAAATGGACAAAAGGGAATCTTCAGTTCTCTTGCCTCATCTCCTCCATGCAGTGTGGTGCTGCACATACTGAGACCCATTTTAGAGTTACCGAGGACACATGATGGCACTCAAGGACAGCAGTGGACCTTTAGGAGGAAGTGGATTTAGGACTGAAGCCAGGAAGCAGTTCTTAATGCACAGAGTTGTGGGAATCTGGCACAAACTACCAAGTCATGGAGTTAAAGCAGGAACCTTGATGACCTTTGAGAAGTACTGATTATGAATGAGATATCGGGACAGCTTAGCCATTCGCTAAACAAACGGGTGACAAATGGACTCAATGGTCTCCTCTCGTTTGTCAAACTTCGTATGTTCTGATGTTCTTATGGCACAAAGGGAGTGTTTGGGATTATATCCAGGGACAGACTCGGATATATATATTTATATATATATATGTGATGTATCCGTTGTCACACATGTGCGTTTCAGAGGAGTCTAACTAAGATTGAATTTCTGGGACAGGGGCTACATGAGTGGACTAACACTTCTTCTTCCCCTTTATCAGACCCCTCTGAAGAGAATAGCCAGACCTAATCTTCCTCTTCCTGTTCCTCACCACGCCCACAATGACCTAATTTCTGGGAATTACCTTGTTATCCCACCTCTTCCTATTTATCTGCCCTCATAACCTTTGTTTTCAGTCTTGTCTTTGTTGGAGACTCAATCTATGGTGTTTACTCTGTGGAATTGCAGTTGCATTTTTTGTTGTATGCTGTACAATATATGAGGTGGACTTCCCCAAAACTTTTTCCACAGCTGGACCTCAGCGGTTAGTCACTAAAAGCTGAAGACCACAGTGATGAAGTTTGTGGACCTTTAAGAAAATCTGAAAATTGGGGTGCAGGAGTTCTGGAAGTTGGCAATTGGGGCACAACAGTTCTGGGAGCTACCTGTAGACCCATAATATTGAAAGTGGATCCTGATTCTGAATTTGATAAAGAAGGTGCTAAATGGTCACCATCTGAAAGTCATAGTGGACAGAGGACAGTGAAATTCTTACTCTCCACTTCCCAGCAACATAATAAACTAGAATGTATTCAATGTACTTACAGATCACACGTAACGTCACCATGTTACGGGAGGACATGGCAGAGTCTGGAAAGGTCCTTGAGAAGAATCCAGGAGTCGCTGCAGAACACACAAACATAGGACTGTCAGTGGAGGCTCAGCACTTCGCTGTTTTTGCACTTTTCAGTTTTTTATTTCAGTTTTAATGCTCAGCAAATGCCAATTTTGTGAATTCAAAGTGCATGTTTTAGTACTTTTGGGGCCAGCAATGCCCTGGCTGATGCCATTCAGACTGCGTCCCAGCCACTCTCTACAGTATGCGGAGTTTGCCTGTTTCTCCATGTTGATGTTCTTTACACCACACAAAGACATTCATCCTAGGCAGAGGGAAGTGAGTGTACCCGGCCATGGACTGGCACTCTCCAGGATTGATACCTGCTGATCTCGTCCTTGACTCTCAGTTTGGAATAAGTGGGCTCAGAAAGCACTTGTGTCCCTCTCTGTCAACTTGCTTTCTTCTTCTCCCATGACAGACGCATTTTTGTTTTTTCCATTTTAATGTCTCTTTCCCCATTTCTGGAATCCCACTTGCTATCTTTACCCCCTGCGTAACCTTCCCTTACAATGACATCACTCCTGTGGTCTCTAGCCCCCCTTCTACTTCCTGGCCTGTCCATCTCTGATGATTAAGTGAGGGGAGATCTGGGGAAACATAGCTGGAGGGCACCAGGGTGCTGCCAATGTGTTCCAGCCTGCTCCATGGGGTCCTTTAGCATCTGTTCTCACTTAACCCTAAGTTTACAGAAGGGTCCTCAGTTGTGGAAAACATCCTGTGTGGTCCCAGTACCCAAAAACGGTGGTATCCCAGGGAGTTCAGACTTACATCAAGAAGACCTTTGAAAGTCTGGTCCTGAAGCAGCTCTAGAACAGAGCCACAGGACATCTGGGCCTACCAGACACATGCAGGTGTGGAGGACGCTCTCATCTATGTGCTGCCCAGAGCCTACTGCCACTTGGACAAAGCTGGCACAAAAACAGCATTCATTTCTATGGCACATTTTCAATACAACAGTGTAGCTCAAAGTGGTTTACAAGAAGATCAAGAAAGTTACAAATAAAGAAAGCCAATTCAGGGAAGCTAATAATATTAAATATATATATCAATAAGTACAAAAAAAGAAAGAAAAGGTGAGGTCAGATGGCTGGGAGGACAGAAAAAAACAAAACAAAATGAAAAAAAATCTGCAGGGGTCCAAAGGTCAAAGACCACCCAGGCCCCCAACTGGGCATTCAACCCAACATAAATGTTTCTGAGTCAGTCCTCTTAGTTTTCATGCTTCATATGATGGACAGCTGAGATACCCACCTTCACTGTGTCATCACATGTGGCCACACAGTGTCCTGATTAGGTAGTGGTGGCACAGATCGCCACCACAGAAAAACCAGAAAAGAGAGCAGAGGATAGTAAAGATTAGTACGGACCCCTGAAGAATATCATAGTTCTACGCCTGTGTAGTCTATTAGGAATACAACTGAAATGTAGCTGTGAAGAAGCCAAATTAAAATTAAGGGCTTTTAGTTTTGTGAAATTTTCCACCGTATTAGCCTGGAAAATTTTTATCGGTCAGCTATTCCAGATTTTAGGCGCATAACAGCAGAAGGCCGCCTCACCACTTCTTTTCAGATTGGCTCTTGGAATAATAAGCAGACCACCATTAGAAGATCTAAGGTTACGACTTGGAATGTAAGGGGACAGACATTCCGAAATATACAACAGATCTTTATACACCATTAATAGTATTTAAAAGTCAATTCTAAATGACACGGGTAACCGGTGTAATGACGCTAGGACTGGGGTGATGTGCTCGGATTTTCTTTTTCTAGTTAAGATCTTGACAGCTACATTCTGCATTAACTGTAACTGATTGATGTCTTTCTTAGGTAGATCCCCACAGTCAGCGTCATGTTTTTCCTGATTTTTTCCATGCTTTTAACACCACCCTGCTCATCAGCTGAGAAAAAATTATTTTGATGTCCCCACAATCTCTTGGATCATGGATTACCTGACCAACGTGTCAGTTTGTGAGGTGTGAGGGCTAAGCGTCAAAGATGGCAGTGCGTAATACTGGAGCTCCACAGGAAACTGTCCTGTCCCCCCTCTACACTTCCATCATAACACCAGCACTTGCCACATTCAGAAATTCTCAGGTGACTGCATTAATAATGGAGACAAGTAAGAGTACAGGAAAGTTCATCTTCGACTTGAGGTGCAGAGAGAACCAACTGTAGATCAATATTAAGCATGCCAGAGATGTTGTGAGGCCAGTCACCATTCAGGGAAGTAAAGCAGATCTACAAGGACCTGGGGGTTTCACGTTAACTGTAAACTGGACTGGTCTGACGCCACATTGGCACTGGATAAGAAGGGTCAGAGCAGATTGGACTTGCTAAGGAGACACAGGTCTTTTGATGTGTGCATCAAACTGCTGGAAATGTTCTACCAGGCCATTAAACCAGTGTGGTGTTCTGCACTATGGTCTTTTGGAGCGCAAAAGAAGTACAATGTCGGACTGAACTTATCAGGAGAACTTGCACCATCACAGGACAAACCCTGGGCACACTGGTAGCTGTTGTGGGAAACAGGATGGGGGAAAAATTGGATGCCATCATGAAAAATCCCCACCATCACCACCAGGAGTCGCCCTCTTGGCACACTTTTAGCCACAGGCTCATTCCACCACGGTGTGCTAAGAAGCACCTCTGGGGGTCTTTTCTTCCTGCTGCTATCAGGCAATTCAATCTTTCTACCTGATGTACTTTTATTTTTATTAATTTATTTTTTGATTGTTTGATTGATTGATTGGCTGTATTATATATCCTGTGAGTCTTGAGATAAAAATGCAACACAGACATCATAAGGATTTGGGGCAGCCACCTGTATAGTGTTATACCGGCTGCAAAAGTTAAGTTGATGAAGCACGATGTGCATAGAACAGAGTCCAAAACAGGACTGACTACGATAGCCCAAAGATGGAGGCTTTAAAGGCCCATAGAGGAAATGACGTCATCAAAAGTGCCAGAAAAAGAAGTGATGTCGTCTGGACCGGAAGTGACATCAGCAAAGGGACCGGCTTCAGAAGTGTTGTCTTCTGGACCAGAAGTGACATCAGCACAGGAGCTGGCACCAGAAGTGATGTCTTCTGGTTTGGAAGTGATGTCAGCACAGGGGCTGGCACCAGAAGTAATGTCTTCTGGTTCAGAAGTGATGTCAGCACAGGGACTGGCTCCGGAAGTGATGTTATCTGGACCGGAAGTGACGTCAGCAAAGGGACCGGCTTTGGGAGTGTTGTCTTCTGGATCGGATGTGACATCAGCACAGGGGCCGGCACCAGAAGTGATGTCGTCTGGACCAGAAGTGACATCAGCACAGGAGCTGGCACCAGAAGTGATGTCGTCTGGACCGGAAGTGATGTCAGCAAAGGGGCCAACACCGGAAGGGAATTTCCCAGGAAAGGTCTGTAGAGAACTGAGAAAGACAGTCAGCGCACTCTGCCACCCCCTGGTCGGATGTTTTATTACACTTACTCAGATCCTTCAGCTGCCTCCTACTCGCACGTGTGTGACAGTCTCTATTCTTGTTTTTTTTATGTTTCTGCTGCTGTATGCATTTCAGTTTCCTCCCGGGGATTAATAAAGTTTTACCTAATCTAATCTATCATCAAATCTAATTTTAAGAATGCTACTAATAAATGATCAATTGTTGTACATGTTGTGAATCCCTAATCCAAAAATTAAAACATCTGATATTTTCCCAAATCCAAAACGTCTTGAGCTCCAGCATGACGCCACCTACGCTCCCTCTAATTATGTTTACTGCCGATGTGAACGACATGGAGGATGTGCAGAATGCAGGTAGATTTATTCATTCTGAGCTCACTTGTGGTCCTGCGGGTGGTGGTTGGTGAGGTTTTCAGAGTTGTCCCCCATGAATCTGGAGCAGACGATCAATCACAGGGTTTTGATGTCCCACGTGAAGCAGTGAATGCCACGAAGCCCCGTCACTCGACTGACTATGGGGAGCGCCGCCAGTTGGAGTCGATGCTGTGCCACACTTTCAATACGCTGTGTGGGTTTGTGTGAAGCGATAACACCTGCATAGATGTTCAAAATTGCTGCATGGCACCCATAAAATAAAAATAACAATAATAATAGTAAGTTGAAAATGAACATTGGCAAAAACATGTTATGTTTGATATTGGTAAACTCACACATGGTGAGGTCAGTCGGTGAGTTAATGGCTTCCAGCATAGCGGGCCTCATGGAGGTAAGGCTTAGCTGACCTGTTGGCCAATCTCCCGAAAAGTGACAACAAGTAGTTGATATAAACAGATGATAAAACCAAAAAGGTTCTTCGGTGTAAATATGCAGGGGGCTAAAATACGGTCTGCACATCACATTATCCACTTTCGACATTCGATATTTTTGTCATATCACTGCCCATTATAATACCAGCTCAGAGATGTGAGTTATTATATTGCAGTGGTCGTTGTTTAGCTGGTTTGGCTGCATTTCCCCCAAGATATCTTATTTACGTTCATTCAGATATTCCAAACACTTCTGCACCCAGGCATTTCACATTAGGGAGATTCCACCAGCTGTCCCGACTCCATTCAGTCTACTGTAGTGTGGTGCTGAGGTGTCACCCAGTGTCCTAATTGGGGCTCCTGAGGTGGTTCGTTGTGTGGATCATTGCAGGCTGAGGCTTCCTAACCTGTCATCATAATTCAGGCTGGAAAGGTACAGCCATCTTCTGTGGCTACACGCTGAAACTCAGCCTCTGCCATCTGAATATTCACGTTTAATAGTCCGGATTTGAATTAAACGTAACAGACGGTAAGTCAGGCCGACTAGCCTCGGAGGTTTTACTCTGAAACAGACGCTAAGGAATTGTGCTTAGGCTCTGAGGTGGCACAAGAGCAGTAATTCATGTAATGCCTGCTAAGAAAAACCCTGCAGTTTTATGATAAAGTCAAACAGCACTGAGGTTACAGATAAACGGCGACCATTGGCCACAGTCATATGGCTTATCTTGATGTGTATAAACCAGAGCTTCGTAAGTCAGTCTAATCAAATATTACAGTAACTGATAACAAGGCTATCTCTTTATATATAAAAGTCAATGTGTGTGTGTGTATCTCCCAGCATCACGTCTGAACATCTGGATTGATTTTCATGACATTTGGTACACATGTTCCTCATTGGTCAACTTAAAAAAAAAAAGAATGAGCCTAAAAAATTAATTGATGGTGGGATATCTTCCAATGCACACAAGCCAACTTTGATTATGAAATAAGTCTTTGCACAACCAGAAGTTTGATGTCAACGCAACATGGCAGTGGGCCGGTGTTTTAATAATATGCATATGCTTTTGAGGCCGTGAGCACATAAGGGCTTCACGGAAATGAATACTGAAAGGCTGCTCATTTAAACACTACCTTGCAATTATCCTCCTTAATAAGCAGATACATGTCTGTGCATCTGGATATTATGCCTCAAGTCATTTCAAAAGATGGCACACCACAAATATTTGCAGTATTAAAATGCATTTTATTTTCCATTCCAACAGATGGCGCAGCACAAACATACTGAAACAAATTGCTCAATCCTAACTCACCCCCTTCTGGGTGATCTCGCGGTCTTGTATACATGTTATCATCCAGTTGACACTCAGAACGACCAGCAGATGGTGAACTGGACGTGACTGGCAGCACTCTTTATGTCTGAGCGCCACTGTGCCCGCCTGTTCATTTGAAGTTAAATAGAGCTGGCCGCTTCTGAGAGTCACCTGGATGATAACATACATACAAGACTGCAAGACAAGCACATTAGTGAGTCTTCATTGTTTGTTTGTTTATTTTTATTTTATAATTATATTTTTCTCAAACAATAAAAAAAAAAAAAACGTTTATTCTCCTCCCGGTCAACGCCGATTATTTCAGCTAGTAGCCTATAAAACTGGACCTCAATAAACTGAAACTCACCTGGCAGATCACTGGGCCGTGTCCTGGGACTTCTCACTGTCAGGTCAGGTCAGAGTGAGACTACAGCAGCTTTATGGGCCCTGGTTAGCACGGCCATCGCCCAGCAATATAGTGTGGGACCCCTGCAATGGTGAGCACTCTTACAAAGCCAGCTGTCATCAGTCAGTTATTCACCCTTTTATATAGTGCCTTTGATGGAGCACAAAATCAACAAATCATTCATATTCGGCACAGCCACGCTTACAGTAAATCGGTCCTTTCACTGTCAGCCCAGCTCACCTCATAAATAGTTTGTATCTCATAGCGCGCCTTTAACAGCGCAACTCCTTTTAAAATTCATTTTAATGCATATAGCGCCTTTCACAGCATGACTCCTCCTCAGATTCATTTTAATTCACAACGTGTCTTTCATGCTCCGCACAGTTCACTTTGAAATTCATTTTAATTCACATAGTGCCCTTTATAATCAGCACGACTCATTTCACAATTAATCTTTAATTCATATAGCGCCTTTCACAATCAGCACCATTCACATCACAATTAACTTTTACTTCATATAACGCCTTTAACAGTCAGCACTACTCACTTCACATTTTTATTAGTTTATATAGCACCTTTCACAAGCAACAGCACTCACTTTACAATTAAGTTTGATTTTATATCTCACTTTTAACAGTCAGGACCACTCAATTAATATTTTATGGTTTATATAGTGCCTTTCACTCTCAGAACAACTTACTGTATAATTCAGGTTTCCTTCATGTAGTGCCTTTCACAATCAGCACCACTCATTTCATAATGAAATTAAACATATTACCCTTTAAAAGTCAGCAGTACTCCACATTCTTATTAGTTTATGTAGCACCTTCCACACTCAGCACCACTCACTTTACAATTCAGTTTTATTTTATATAGTGCCTTTCACTCTCAGCACCACTCACTTCATATTTGTATTAGTTTATATAGCACCTTTCACAAGCAACACCACGCACTTCATATTTTTATTAGTTTATATACTTCATATCACTTTATATTAGTTTATATAGCCCTTTCACACTCAGCACCACTCACTTTATTAATTAGTGCCTTTCACACATTACCACTTTTTCATATTTTATTAGTTTATATAGCCTTTCACACTCAGCACATCTCACTTCATAAAGTGCTTCATATTTTTATTAGTTTATATAGTGCCTTTCACACGCAGCACCACTCACTTCATATTTTTATTAGTTTATATAGCGCCTTTTACACTCAGCACATCTCAGTTTATAATTAATTTTTCCTTCATAAAGTGCCTTTCACAATCAGCATCACTCACTTTACAATTCAATTTTATTTTATATAGCGCCTTTCACACTCAGTACCACTCATTTCATATTTTTATTAGTTTATATAGCGCCTTTCACACTCAGCACATCTCACTTTACAATTTTATTTTATATAGCGCCTTTCATACTCAGCACATTTCACTTTATAATGTATTTTTCCTTCATATAGCGCCTATCACAATCAGCACCACTCACATTTTTCCTTCATAGAGCACAAAGCCGAGAAGAAGCCCACCTCCACGGACATTCAAGTGGCTTTAACCACCACAGGCGGGTATTGCTAACAGGATAGGCAGAGATGAAAGTGAAGAGCAGTGTGATGAGCCCCCAGCTCCCCCCTTGACAATGCTGGCACCCCCCACTCTGGGCACACTCACATATCTATCCAGTTTCGTCATTGGCCACCTCCACACGGTCAGTCTATGAAGATGCTCTTCACCCTCAAAACAACACAACTCATCCCCATTAATGCAGTGGGATGATTGCAGTAGATACCCATCCGTCTATTCATCTGCCCATCTGTCCATTTTCAGAGCCCCCCGATTTTGTATTCCTTATCAGTAGAGCACACTTACCGAGTGTAAAGAGCGCCGTGTCTCGTCTTCACAGTTCGCTCTGACATCAGCCATTCATGTGGTGCCGCACCGCTCACCTTTCTGTCTTTACTCACCAACCACAAGCCTCCTTGCTCTACAGGACCGGACATGGAGGGGAGCAGCGGTGGTTTTTGCTACAAGTGACAGCTCACCACAGACACTCGTCTTCTGCTTTTTTCTTTCCCTCTTGCACAGTCGTGGCCAAAAGTTTTGAGAATCATACAAGTTTTGGTTTTCACAAAGTTTTGCTGTTTCGGTGTTTTTAGATCTTTTTCCCTGATGTTTTTCTGGTAGACTGAAGTAGAATGACAAGCAGTTCAGAAGTTTCAAAGGCTTTTATTGACAATGACATGAAGTTTATGCACAGAGTCCATATTTGCAGTGTTGGCCCTTCTTTCTTTTTCAAGACCTTCGCAGTTCACCCTGGCAGGCTGTTAATCAACTTCTGGGCCCAATCCTGACTGATGGCAGCTGCCCATTTTTGCAGAATCAGAATTGGTGGGTTTTTGTTTGTCCACCCGCCTCTCGAGGATTCTCAATGGGATTAAGGTCTGGGGAGTTTATTGGCTGTGGACCCCAAATGTCGATGTTTTGTTCCCCGAGTCACTTAGTTGTCACTTTTGTCTTATGGCCCTGTGTTCCATCATGCTGGATTGTTCATTGTTGGTCACCAAACTGTTCTTGGATGGCTGGGAGAAGTTGCTCTCGGAGGATGTTTTGGTCCCGTTCTTTATTCGTGGCTCAGGATAGGGGTCACCACCAGTATAGAGCTCTCTCAGGAATGGCAGGGCAGCAGTCAGGTGTGAGGGAGGCAAAGACTTTTGGAGGATGGCATAGTGGATGTCAAGAAGGGCAGAAAAGAAGTCAAGAAAAACATCAGGGACAGACTGATATTCTGGGATTGGACTGCTGAGGACTCCTGGGGTCAAGTCATTTTCTCTGATGAATCCCCTTTCTGATTCTTTGAGAAGAAAAAGGTGAGCAGCGCTACCATCATGCCAACAGTAAAGCATCCTGAGACCATTCACGTTAGCAAAGGCAGTGGGCTCACTCACAATTTTGGCCTAAGAACACAAGAGAGCAACTTCTACCAACCATCCAAGAACACTTTGGTGACAAACAATGAACAATCCAGCATGATGGTGCACCGGGCCATAAGGCCAAAGTGACAACTAAGTCGAAATTTGGGGTCTATGGCCAGGAAACTCCCTAGAGTTTAATCCCTTTGACTACTTGTGGTTAGTCCTCAAGATGCGGGTGGACAAACAAAAACCCACTAATTCTGATTCTGCAAGAATGGACAGCTGCCATCAGTCTGGTTTTGGCCCATAAGTTGATCGACAGCCTGCCAGGGTTAGGGTTAGGGTTAGGGTCAATGAAAGCCTTTGGAACTTCTGAAATGCTTGTAATTCTACTTCAGTCTACTATCGAAACATCTGACACAAAGATCTAAAAACACGGAAGCAACAACTTTTGCGAAAACCAACATTTGGTTCATTCTCAAAACTTTTGGCCACAGCTGTACATAGAACGTTGAAAATATGTTTAAAAGTCAAGTATTTCCATGGGGTGTATTTACTTTTTCACATGATTGTGTTAAATCTTCCTTATTTTTTTTTTAACATCTGACAGCTTTGTATTACTTCTCACTAATACTTTTGGTCCTGAGCTACTGGCCAGGCGTCTGCATCGACAGGTCATCTGTGACACAAATGAGTAGGGAGACGTCACCCTGAGTGAACTGCCAAGCAGGGACAGCAGGTGGAAGGCCACATGGAAGTGGGGAGAACATGCAGACCCCCAAAGTCGACACCCAGCAGGGTTCAAGATCTTGTGATGTTCAGTGACCAGGCCTGCAGGTGTTGATGGGCCCTGGACCCGCACAGTGACACCATAACTGGGTATTGAGATTTTAATGCAGAACCTTGCATTGGAGAATCTAACAGAGAAATCGGCCAGCTGGCTTTCAATTAACGAGCAAACCAGGAGTTGTGAGTGATTTATTATTTTATCTGAGAAACGTGACAATGTGAAAGAAATGAAACCGAATGGAGATTAAAAGGAGCAGATGGAAAGATCAGATCAGAACGGGGCCACCGGGTGAGCCACGTCACAGAGTCAAAGTCACGCTGGGTGCAGAAGTCAACAGCTGGGGACTCTCTTGGAAAACCTAAAGCCATGGCGCCCTCTGTTGGTCAGACTGTGAGCAGCTTAACTGAGGCTAAGGTTTTCATGTCAATGCAGATCCGGGAGAAAAGAGGAGGAAATGAAGACTCGACGTCCTTGGCTCACTGCTTTTTTGTGTTTGTTTGTGGGGCGCACACTTCATACACAGCCTGATCCTTGTGAGAGAGCGTCTAAAATGAAATAAAAAGAATAAAACCAAGCAAGTCAGTGTTGCATTTTCATTGTACTGAAAGGAGTCTTTTGTGACTTCTAAAATTCAGATTACCTGGTAGTCACCTTCTAGTTGGACACCACCCTCCTGAAACAAAGATGACATGAAGTGAATTTTCGTTAATAATTCCAACCTGAAGCTTTTTTTCATTTTTGCCATTTTTTTTTTTGGTTTATTGTGAAGATCCCCCCCCAAAAAAAAACATTTTCACTGAGAATGCACAGGTAGTGAACCAGCTGAGGGTAGGGAAGGTTGCAGGGGTCTGAGGTGTGAACTTCTCCAGGCTGGGGGTAAGGCTGTCCTCCTGGCATTGCAAGTAATTTTTGCTTCCATTTGGGAGACTGGCATCATCCCAACTGAATGGAAAATGGGACTTGTCGTCTGGATTGGGGCAACTACAGCAGGATAACCAGGTCCTCACTAGGGTCATCCTCAATAGGATCCATGATCACTTGCTCACCTTCCAGCAACCAGAGCAGTCTGGTTTTACGCCTAAGAAATCTACCATCGACCGCATCCTGACACTGAGGGTTCTCATGGAGCGCAAACACGAATATCGGCAGAGTTTCTTTGGCCTTTGTCGATTTTCGTAAAGCGCTGGACTCAGTTGATCGAGCTGCCCTTGTGGGACCTCCTGAGACTTTGCAGGATCTCCTCAAGGTTGCTGGATATCATGGCCGGCCTGTACACTGGTATTGTGAGTGCTGTGTGGAGTGGAGGCAGGACCTCTACGTTTTTCCCAATTGATTCTGGTGTCCATCAGGAGTGTGTTCTGCTTCTACTCTGTTCAATGCTTGCATGGACTAGGTGTTGGGCAAGGTCGTGGGGTCCAGCGGCTGTGGGGCATCTGTTGGTGAAGAAAGATTCACTGATCTTGACTTTGTGACGATGCTGTGATCTTCTTGGAGTCCATGGAGGCTCCGATCGGGGCGCTCGAGAGACTGAGTGAGGAGTCTGAGTGTCTGGGCTTGTGAGTGTCCTGGATAAAAACCAACATCCAGGCCTTTAATGACCTCTTGGGCATAGCCATCAGCAGTGTGTCTGTCTGCGGAGAGAGTGTCGACCTAGTCGAGAGGTTTACTTACCTTGGCAGTGACGTTCATGTCTCTGGTGACTCTTCCTATGAAGTCAGTAGATGGATTGGGAGAGCATGAGGGGGACATGAGGTCTCTGGAAAGGGGTGTGTGGCGCTCCCGATATCTGTGCAAATGGACGAAGGTCCAAGTCTTTAGAGTTCTGGTGCTTCCAGTTTGCAAGACATGGACGCTATCCAGTGACCTGAGATGAAAAATGGACTCCTTCATGTGTGTCTCTTCAGAGAATCCTTGGGTACCACTGGTTTGACTTTGTGTTGCTCACAGAGTCCCGAATGAGGCACTGTGATAGACGGCCAGCAGCTCAATCTGGCCGAGATGCCCGCAGAATGGAAGTATTGGGGAAGCCAATCTCTTTGGGACACTACTTCCCTCTAGCCACTAGATGGCAGCGGTGACCCGGATTCCTGCAGGGCACTATGGGACATGTAGTTTAATACAACAGCCCTGCTGGGTACCATGGGTGCCGCCAGGGAACACTACAAAAGAACCTGGGGAGTCATGTCTCACCCATAGCCCGGAAGTACATCTGGGCTATCGTCCTCGTGACTAGGTAGTACTTCATTCTGACCCGGAAGTGCTAGCAAATCACATGAACGGAAGAACAGAAGCACTTCCAGATTGAGGAATATAAAAAGGACTGCTGAAGACCCAGCAAGAGAGCCAGAGTCAGGTGGAGGTGGAAGAAGCTTACTGGGAGGTGTGGAGGAGATATATAGTGAGAGAGAATTGTGTGAATATTATTATTGATTACCTATCTTATTGTGGCTCTGGTTCTTAGTAGGGCACTGTTTAGACAAGAAAAAAAATTAAAATACTTCTCATTGCTTTTACCCGTATGTCCTGATCCGTCTGTCTGTCGGATCCCTTGAGGTCAGACCGGATCCTCTCTCAGAAACCAGTTTTCAATTTAGAGAGACGCCAGCCTCATTTAAAGGGAGCAATGGAATGATGACTCCCTGAAATTTGCGAAGAATGCAGTAGTACTTGTCAATGGCCAACGTACCCATCAGCCCATGCCTCAGGGCCCCCACTTTGTTATCGAAAATGATTTATTATATCGGGTCAGTGAACATGAGGGGGAGGTACGGAAGTTGTTGCTAATTCCACGAAACCTTCCAGCGACAGGTTTGTTAGTTTGCGCACACCCACCTCTTAGGAGGCCACCTGGGCACCAAGAAAACATTACAGCGTATCAAGCTCCGATTTTATTGGCCGGGAATTAACAAGGAGGTTCAATGTTTTGATATCTCTTTCTCGGAGTGTCAACTGCGGCAAATTCCTAGGAGGGATCATGCTCCTCTCATTCCCCTTCCCTTAATTGATGTCTCATTTGAGGGAATAGGGGTCGATATAGTGGGACCCCTGAAGCCCTCAGCCAGAGGACATAAGTATATATTAGTCCTCGTAGATTATGCGAACCGATATCCAGAAGCTGTTCTGTTGCGTTCAGCTACTTCCAAAGCCATCGCACGGGAACTGGTAGGGGTTTTTGCACAAGTCAGCATCCCTAATGAACTCCTTACGGACCAAGGGACGCCGTTTACCTCGGAGACTTTGCTAAGTTACTTAAAATAAAGCACGTAAAGCAGGGATGTCAAACTCCGGGCCTCGAGAGCCGCAGTGGCTGCAGGTTTTCATTCTAACCCTTTTCTTAATCAGTGAGCAGTTTTCACTGCTAATTAAATTACGTTTCCCTTCATTTTAATAGCCCTGTTTTTAAGGATTCCGCCCTCTGAAATGATTATTTTCTTCATTAAATGGCAGCCAAACAGGAATGAGATTTGAAACGAGGTGACAGATGACCAGCTAAATTGGGGCTTCAAACTCCAACCGGTTTCTTAATGAAAAGGCGATTCTTGCGATTAATTAAACTCATTATTTAATTCCATGTCTTGTTGCTGCTCTCATTCTGCCACAGCAGACATTTCCAAAACTGTTGATTTATTGTTTTTTCTAAGAACATCGTCAAAAAGTTTTGGTGACCTGAGAGATCAGCCTTACTGAGACCTTCACCTTTCTTTATTTTCAGGTAATGTGGTGAGCTGCTCATGTGGCGGGTAGTTTTGTGTCTCACCCTTACCCTAACCCTAATTAAGGAAAAAGAAACAAAGGAGCCTGAATCAAGTTAATTCAAAATAAGGCGAAAAAAGTTAATTAGCAGCAAAAACAGGTTACTAATTAAGAAGATGGTTAGAATGAAAACCTGCGGCCCCTGAAGCCCTCCAGGCCTGGAGTTCAACACCTGTGACTTAATGACTGTGGCGTATCATCCTTAGTGGAGAGGTTTAATCAGACTCTCAAACTGATGCTTCGCAAGGTGGTCAGTGGGGAGAGAAGGAATTGGGATCAACTCCTCCCCTTGTACTCTTTGCCTACAGGGAAGTCCCTCAAGCCTCAACGGGGTTCTCGCCATTTGAATTATTATACGGACGGCAACCCCAGGGTATATTGGACATTTTGAAAGATGGTTGGGAAGGAGAGGTTCTTCCCTCGTAGTTACGCAATAGATTTGGGAAAATTTGACGGTTCACCGACAAAAGAGCGATAGACATATGAGCGCCGACAAAACCGCGACGGAGAAATGAGCGCCGACAAACTCGCTAACTGGTTTTTGACAAATGCGCACTGACAAAATCGCGAGAGAGGCCAAGTGGGATGCGTATGTGCGCATTATGTACACATTATGTGCTAGGTTATAACTATTATAACTGCTGATGGCATGCCTCGAACAAATAACTCAGTCGAGGGTTGACATAACGCGTCGTATACAAAGCGGAATTACCAGCAGTCAGGCAGCCAGCAAGTCTAAATACGCTCAACTATCAAGACGTCTTGCTGCAATTCCTCCTACATATGCAGGGTGTGATCTTAAGGACTATCTGCGTGCCGTGTCTCATAATATTGACTTCTAAAATAAACATTATTATATATATGCCTTAAACTAGTAATTCATATTTAATGAAACTTTCGCGATTTTGTCGGTGTGATTTTGACGCCACGTTTTAATGGGCGCTATTTTGTCGGCGCTCATATGTCTATCGCACAAATGTCGGGTCACTAAATTTGACGTGTACTAAAAAGTCACATGGAGGAAGTGCAAGCAGAACAGGCCCGCTATTATGACCATGGCACTATGCTCTGGGAGTTCCAACCAGGGGATCGTGTCATGGTGTTGGTTCCCACCTCCCATTCTAAACTACTTGCTCTTTGGCATGGACTATACGAAGTTAAGGAGAGGAAAGGGCTCATCAATTTGGTGAAACAGCCCAATCGTCGGCCGAGCGAGTGGATATATCACGTGAATCTGCTGAAACTGTGGAAGGAAAGGGATCCCGATCCCTCCTTCGGCCAGCCCCGCTCATTATTTGCTCAGACCAACACACTTAATTAGGTCTGAACCCCCGACAGAGGCGAGAGCTCAAAGCAGTTATCTAGTCCATCCCAGAGGTGATAGATGAAAAAACGTCGGCGAACCAGACAGCATGTCCAAGCATTTCTCGGTTTAGCCGGGTACTCCAGCTAAACTTGGTTTTCGGAGAGAGCTGCGCCCTTGAGTGATTTAACAAAGAAGAGAGCCGCCAACATTGTGGTATGGACCGATAAGACAGCAGACAGAAAGCACCTAACTTTCTGCTTCCTTTTATTCTCCAGACGGACACTTCGGACACAGGCCTAGGAGCAGTGCTGAGCCAGAGTGTCAATGGCGCTGAACACCCCGTCATGTTCCTGAGCCGGAAACTGCTGGATTGGGAGACCAGGTATGCGGTGGTGGAAAGAGGGGCTCTTGCAATCAAGTGGGAGATTACATAGTTGAGGTACTACCTCCTGGGTCGGGAGTTTACACTTGTCACGGACCATGAACCATTACAGTGGACGGCCCTACACAAGGAGTCAAACCCTTGAGTCACTAAATGGTTCCTTGATCTACAACCTTATAAGTTCTCACTCGTTCATCGGAAGGGCTCTCTCCACACCAATGCCAATGGTCTCTCTCATGTTCATGACCTCTCGGTGCAGGTCGCCCAACCCAACGGGTCTGGGTTGAGGAGGGTCCTGTCACACACGCGCGATTAGGGGACAACTAAAGGGCCTGAATAGATGCAATTCCTTGCCGGACCAAGGGGTGGCGAAGTGCACTGATTCTCTCTCTCATTTCCTTGCAGACCATTCTCGGGAAGTCCCGCCCAGTTCTGCGGCAGCCAATGACGTCACTTCCAGTTCTGGTCCCGATTACATCACATCCTCTCCATGCATTTAAAAGCCGCCATCTTAAGGCAGCAGTCAGTTCTGTTTTGACCTCAGTCGTGTGAACATGTCTGTTCTTTTTGATCGATTTTGTAGCCGGGTAATATTATACGGGTGGCTGCCCCAAACCTTTTCAATTTCTCATTCTCGTTCTTGTGACAATATCTATAGAAAGTTGCTGGATGAAAACTACACTGATGCTTTATTATTAATTTGTTTCTCTTACCGGATTGTGTGCAGCCCGTTCTTTTCTACTTGGCTGTGTCATTGAGCCTTGCAAACGAGTGCCACACGGGTAAGTGGGCTCTGTGTGTGTTACACCCGGTGCTGCTGGGATAATAGAAACACAGGGATTTTACTTCAATAAACTAAATATTGTGTTAGGTTAGTCGTCACTTTAAAAAGTAATCGGACTACGCAACACACGTTACTCTAAATCAGTGGTTCTCAAACTGTGGGGCGGGCCCCCCTAGGGGGGCGCAAAGTAACAAAAAGGGGGGCGTGAAGATGTGAAAAAAAGAAAACAAGGATCAAAAATATGAAAAATACATCTATTGAAACCAAAACAAATTAACTTAAACTACATTCTGTTACTAGAAAAATAAATATAGAGTTAGACAAATGTCAATAAAAGTTAAGTAGGTATAATAAAATATGCATCTATGATATATTATTAATTAAAAAAGAACAAATTGGTATTAGTGGGCTCTTTTCAAAAAAACATTAGGGGGGCGCGATTAAAACTGTTACGAAAACCCGGGTCGCAAATACTTAAAGGTTGAGAAACGCTGCTCTAAATACACTATACTGCCAAAAGTATTGGGACGCCTGCCTTTTCACACATATGAACTTAAATGATGTCCCATTCATAATACATAAGCTTTAATATGGAGTTGGACCACCCTTTACAGTTCAAACAGCTTCAACTCTTCTTTCCATAAGGTGTAGGGGTGTGTTGATGGGAATGTGTGACCAGGAGAGCATTTGTGGACGAGTGAATGTTAGACGAGAAGGCCTGGCTCGCTCGCAGTCTCCACTCAAACTCATCCCAATGGTGTTCTGTCGGGTTGAGGTCAGGGCTGTCTCTGTGCAAGCAAGTCAAGTTCCTCAGTCGTGCATTTCTTTCCAGACTTTGCTTTGTGTATTGGTACGTACTCAGTCATGTTGCCCTCCTAAAACTTTTCCTACAAGGTTGGGAGCATGAAATTGTCCAAAATGGGTTCCTTTCACTGGAACTAAAGGGCCAAGCCCAACCCTTGTAAAACCACCCCACACCATAATCCCCCCAAAACCAAACGTTACACTTGGCACAATGCAGACAGGCGAGTCTATCGGATTGCATGATTTGATGATTTGTCAATCCAGAGAACACATGTGCACTGCTCTCGAGTCCAGAGGTGGGCGGTGGGCTTTACACCACTGCATTCAACGCTTGGCATTACACTTGGTGATGTGTGCTGCTCTGCCATGGAGACCCCATTCCATGAAACTCTCCCTCTATGCTGCACTGTTCTTGAGCTTTTGGGGTTCTGTAGCTATCGACTCTACAGAAAGTTGGCGACTTCTGCCCACTTCAGCATACTCTGACCCTGCTCCGTGATTTGACGTGGCCTACCACTTCATGGCTGAGTTGCTGTTCTTCCCAATTACTTCCACTTTTTTATAATCCCACTATGGAATATTTAGTAGGGAGAAAATGTCACAAATGGACTTCTGTGCCAGAAAATAAATTTATTCTGTGCCTATCATGGTACCACGCTGGAATTCACTGAACTCCTGAGAGCGACCCATTGTGTCACAAATGTCTGTAGAAGCTGTCTGCATGCTGAGGGGCTCAAAGTTATACACCTGTGGCCAAGGAAGTGATTTGATTGGAACACCTGAATTCAACGACTTAGAGGGGGGTCCCAATGCTTTGGGCAATATAGTCACCCTACTGCTCTCAAGATTGTGCTGTTGAGTTTAGCTCTGTATGTTCAGCTCATCAACATCAATTTAGTGATTTCTGAAATATGGAAACACATTATTTCAGCCAGGAGAAGGAATAAGTGAATTTGATCTTCTGGATTCTTCTGCCTGTGGCTGTTGGGTGTGTCTGTAATGCTTATATGTATTTTGAGAAGATGGGCACGAAGTCTACATAAAATGTACTCAAAGATGGCTTGATGTGGACATGCTGTTGTGGTCACACAATTCTGTTATAAATGAGATGACTTTGTGATAAAATGTTTGGAGCAGACACAGCAGGAAAATCAGAGAATAAACCAACATTATTACCAGCTGTGGTACCTCTGGATCAGATCCACAACTCCGGACATTCTTCTTGATTTTTCTGTTGAAAAAAATATATATATATATATATATATATATATATATATGACCTGAGTGATATCTGTTTCACCAAGTGGAAAGATTGACTGAGTAAGAAACTTAATGTGACACTCTATTAGCACATTCACAATAAATCATTCACTGTAAGACAAGATCCTCCGTACCCATGTAGTGGCAGAACATCAAAGAAAGAGCTGGGACCACCAGTGTGTCATGGTCATGCAATAATGAAGTCCATACGTACCCTTACATGTCAGTCTGTATGCTAAATACACAGCAAAGGGGGTCATCACAGCCAACAGGACGGCCGGGACAATTAAAGACACAGGAAAAACTTCAGCCTTCTGGTATAAACGCTCTGATGGAGAAGAAAAAAAAATGGGAGCTGAAAAGACAAACTACCAGCAAAGTGACAATTAAAAGGGGCCAGCAGAGAAGATGAGGTGTCTTAAGATACTTCCAGACTGAGTCACTGAGGAGCTGAATGAGGAAGGTAATGAAATAATATCAAATCACAATTAGAACAATAAGAAAGGCACTGTATGATAGATAGATAGATAGATAGATAGATAGATAGATAGATAGATAGATAGATATATAATAGATAGATAGATAGATAGATAGATAGATAGATAGATAGATAGATAGATAGATAGATAGATAGATAGATAGAAAGGTACTATATGATAGATAGATAGATAGATAGATAGATAGATAGATAGATAGATAGATAGATAGATAGATAGATAGATAGATAGATAGATAGATAGATAGATAGATAGATAGATAGATAGATAGATAGATAGATAGAGAGTGAAAGGCACTATATAATAGTGATCTGCACATTTCTTTGTTTTGCTGTCACCTCCTGCTCTCATTTGCAGTTCCTTCGAGACTCTATGAGGTCGTATGTGTGGCCCTTTTCAGCCCCAGTGACTGTTAGTGATGGGCGACTCATGAATGATTTATTCTGTTTTCAATTACTCTTTTCAGTAAATCATATAAATCAAATTAATTAATTGTGTCCTGCCTGATATTATCAGCATCTCCTGCTTCACTGATGCTGACAGATTTTGAATATTAATAATTCTTTTCTGACTACTCCAAATGTTTTACATAGAAAGTTGGGAGCCACTTCAACCACCACTCATGTTGAGCACCCACCTGGATGACGTGATGGCAGCCATTCTCACTCCAGTACGCTCAGTACTCAGTAATGTGCAAACACCGTCTGAATCAGGGGCCTTGACTCCCTTCACTTCTGATTAATTTGAGTTGAAACCATTTTATTGTTGGTGAGCGAAACTTCTGTCACTGATGATTCTCTCATTCACCATACAAGTTCAATAAAGTAACTGCACGTTGATATTTAGAATGCTTCACTGTTTTGTTTTCTACAGTGCACATTATGTAAGAATGATTACATGTTTGTGATGCAATCCAGTGTCTAATCCTTTAAAGAGTCGAGCGAATCAAAAGATCTGCTTCATTTAGGGTTAGGGTTAGGACAGTATGAAAAAATCGGCTCAGTAAAGTGAATCGAAAAGCCCCCTCAGTCACTCCTGCCACAGCTCAGGTGTCACTCTCACTCTCAGCTCAGCCTCAGGGACTTCACATCTTTATGAATCACGAGTGCTTTACCGTTATTCTTATTTTTACTTCTACACTCCTGCCTGATGTGCCACATTCCCACATATTTTCTTGTGGATTTTTAGAATGTCTTCTTATATTTCCTCCTACAAAGTGAATACATATTTTGAACTTTAAATCTATCTGGGTCACTTTACTCTTTGTCAGTACAGAAAATGGAAGAAAAGCACAGTCACTATCATGTTCTTAATTTCATACAAGTAAATAGCCTCATGATAGTAAAAAAACTTTACAGATTAGTCTAAAACAGTGTGAGGTGCACATAAAGAAAAGAAAAATACAAAAAGAACTGACCAGGCTCAACAATGAGATGAACTCCATCAGTGAATCTGAGGGGGATTTGTTTGAGATTGACACAGTAGTAAACTGCCGAGTCCTCATGGCTTACATTCTTGATGACTAAAGTGTGACCTTCTTTACTTGAGAACTTCTCTTGAGGATGATTGTAGAGATAGTGGTCTGAAGACTGAGCTGTGAATGACTGCATCACGGGCTGAGGAGGCTGGTCAGAGAGCTGTCTGTACCAGAACATCGGGGAGTTACTTCTGTTGTTTGAACAGTTCAGGGACATGGTGACACCTGGGAGAGATGTCACCTTGAAGCTCCTGGCATCTAGAGGACCTGCAACTGGAAAAATTCACAGCTTAATTTATTATTTTTTAGTCTGATGAATTCATTCTCACTCTTACTTCAAGAGATGAAGCAATCCTCCCATTTTTTTCGCTCTATTAAAAATCAACTTGGTAATCAAGATGAGCCGTCAGTAATGAGCAGTCAGCACACTTCAGTGACGTCAGTTCAATAAATGAGACGTTCTGTTTGCTTTTTTTGGCTCTTTGTGTGGATTGTTACAAAGCAGAGATATTTCACTATTGTACGTGACGGTCTTTTGAGAATACTTCTGCTTTACTCGATGCCGTGAGAGAGCCGTTCACACCAGACTTCTTAAGAAATGAAGCAGTTCTGTAAGGAAGAACAGTCCATAATTCCTCCTGAGCGTTGCACAGGTCTGATCCACTTACAGTTTGGGCACTCCCAATAAAATCACTGTATCAGTTTATAACTTGCTAAGCTTTTGAGGCAGCGACATATCTTATACCTTATGGAAACAGCAACATTTCAGTAGTGAAGTATTTTTTTATTGGAGCAACAGAACCAATTTAACGTGCATGTAAGCAAAAATAGGCCTGTGTATAAATTTGGGCGCCCCAAAGGAATAATCCCACCGATATTTAGTGAAACTGAAATCACAGCCTGTAGACGCCTCCTTATAGCCACTGGCTGTGTTGTTGTCTGTCTGCTGGTTACACTGGTCAGGTTCGTTATTGGATTGGTCTACTACTGCACCTTGATAATAACACACATACACACACACACCCTAACCACAACAGTGCCCCAAGAATGACACACACACACGCTAATTAACCTCTAGCACTTTAAGCCACACAAGTGCCTTAGGAATAACACAACTTGTCACTTCAAGAGACTTACTTATTATCAGCATACAATGTGTTATAAACTGCCCAAAAAATTAAACGAGCACTTTGAAAACACCTCAGATCTCAATGGGAAAAAATTCCTGCTGGCTCTCTCTACTGATATGGACTGATATGGTAATGTGTTAGGAAGACAGGATGCCACATCGTTTGATGGAAATGAAAGTGATCAACCTACAGAGGGCTGAATTTAAAGACACCCCAAAAAGCAAAGGGAAAAAATGATATGGTAGGCAGGCGAGTCCATTTTGACGAAATTTCATTGCAGTACCTCTAAATCGTATCCAGTAGTTTGTATGGCCTCCACTTGCTTGTATGCATGCCTGACAATGTCCTGATAAGATGATGGATGGTGTCCTGGGGGATCTCCTCCCAGATCTGGACCAGGGCATCACTGAGGTACTGGACAGTCTAAAGCGTCGGATGGACCGAAACACAATGTCCCACCCAGAGGTGTTCTAATGGATTGAGGTCAGGCGAGGGTAGGGGCCAGTCAATGGTATCAATTCCTTCATCATCTCGCCACATGAGGCCGGGCATTGTCATGCACCAGGAGGAACCCAGGAGTCACTGCACCAGCATAGGGTCTGACAATGGGTCCAAGGATTTCATCCCAATACCTGATGGCAGTCAAGGTGTGGTTGTCTAGCCTGTAGAGGTCTGTGAGTCCCTCCATTGATATTCCTCCCCAGATTGACCATCACTGACCCACAACCAAAGCGGTCATGCTGAATGATGTTACAGGCAGGATAACATTTTCCACGGCTTCTCCAGACCCTTCCATGTCTGTTACACGTGCTTAGGGTGAACCTGCTCTCATCTGTGTAAAACACAGGGCGCCCATTAGTGGTGGACCTACCAATCCTGGTATTCTATGGCAAATGCCAATCGAGCTCCATGGTGCTGGGCAGTGAGCATAGGGCCCACTAGAGGATATTGGCCCCTCAGGCCACCCTCATGAAGTATGTTTCTAATTGTTTGGTCAGAGACGTTCACACCAGTGGCCTGCCTGCTGGATGTCACTTTGTAGGCTCTGGCAGCGCTCATCCTGTTCCTCCTTGCCCAAAGGAGCAGATACCGGTGGGACCTGCTGATGGGTTAAGGACCTTCTACGAGGGACCCTGTCCAGCTCTCCTAGAGTAACTGCCTGTCTGTCTCCTGAAATCTCCTCCATGTCCTTGGGATTGTGCTGGGTGACACAGCAAACGTTCTGGCAATGCCACGTATTGATGTGCCTGCATTCCTAGAGAAGTTGGACTACCTGTGCAACCTCTGTAGGGTCCAGGTATCGCCTCATGCTACCAGTAGTGACACTGACAAAAAAAAAAAAAATTTAATAAAAGACTTTGTTAAATGGTGCAACTCAAACCACTTACACCTTAACACCAGCAAGACCAAGGAGCTGGTGGTGGATTTTAGGAGGCCCAGGCCCCTCATGGTCCCTGTGATCATCAGAGGTGACTGTGTGCAGAGGGTGCAGACCTATAAATATCTGGGAGTGCAGCTGGATGACAAATTGGACTGGACTGCCAATACTGATGCTCTATGTAAGAAAGGTCAGAGCAGACTATACTTTCTGAGAAGGTTGGCATCCTTCAACACCTGCAGTAAGATGCTGCAGATGTTCTACCAGACGGTTGTGGCGAGTGCCCTCTTCTATGCAGTGGTGTGCTGGGGTGGCAGCATAAAGATGAAAGACGCCTCACGCCTGGACAAACTTGTTAAGAAGGCAGGCTGTATTGTAGGAGTAAAGTTGGACAGTTTAACATCCGTGGCAGAGCAACGAGCATTAAGCAAACTCCTGTCAATCACGAATAATCCACTGCATCCACTGAACAGTGTCATCTCCAGGCAGAGGAGTAGCTTCAGTGACAGACTTTTGTCACTGTCTTGCTCCACTGACAGACTGAGGAGATTGTTCCTCCCCCACACTATGCGACTCTTCAATTCCACCCGGGGGAGTAAATGCTAACATTAATTTTATTTTTATTTTTTTTTTTTCATTTTTTCATTTTTATTACTATTTAATTTAATATTGTTTCTTTGTATCAGTATACTGCTGCTGGATTATGTGAATTTCCCCTTGGGATTAATAAAGTATCTATCTATCTATCTATCTATCTATCTATCTATCTATCTATCTATCTATCTATCTATCTACTGACCGTAGCCAAATGCAAAACTATCGAAAAAAACATTCCTGTTTGGGGGGGTCGTCTCATTGTTTCCCTGCTAGTGCACATGTTGTTAATTTCATTAACACCAAGGCAGCTGAAACTGATTAACAACCCCTGCTACTTTACTGACCTGATCAATAGCCCAGAAGTTTCATTCACTTGATGCTATACTCGGATTAAAAAGAGTTCCTTTTTTTGTTTTCAGCAGTGTATATATCTCAGACCTAAATACTAGGAATATATTTAAACATACAAAGGCTCAACATCTTTGGCTATAGGCCATTTACCAGCCAATGATGTCTTACTTTATTTGCTGTTCTCTATAATTGGGTAGAGCTCTAACCCTCAGCCTTAATAAACCTCAAAGCACAGAGCATATGGCAAGCCTCCAGCTGCTCCAGGTGCTCATAAAAAATAAATCTTACTTTATTACTTAAATCACTCCACATATAAAGACAAAGTATAGAAAGATGAAAACAAGTTAGTATTTATTAACACTAGAATTACCAGAGCCTACAAAAAAACTTGTAATTCCGTCCCACCTTAAATCGCTTCTTAAAATCGTTCACAGCTCTCCACCAGCGTCTTTTGTCATCTAAATGTGCTGATAAAAATCAGGCTGCAAGCAGCCGGCTATTCCATCCCCCCACCGACTTAGAACGTGCACAAACTTCTCCCAGCTCATGCCTTGATTGATTATCTGGGAGTGAAGTGGAGTTTTAGAGTGGAAATAATAGATCATTATTTGGAATACACACATTTCACGTGTGTTCCGTTTCTACAGTAATCTGTGTAAACACATTTTTAAAACAGAAACATTTTTCATATTGTAGTAGTAAATGACAAAATGTAAGCATAAACTATATAATGTATGAAGCCTGAAGTCCAAATATCAAACACTTTCACAAAAGGTACAAATATAACAGAACAAGTATGCTTTTATTCAAAAATATAACTGCAGAAAAAAGCCACCTTAGCATGCCATATTGACACATATTTACTATAGCTGCCAAGATAGTGTAATGGTATCAGCTGCTGACTAGTATCCAAAAGGTCATAAGTTTGATCCCACGTGGTTCAGTTTTGAGAAGTAAACCGCTCTTATTCTTAATATTTTAGAATAAAAACATGCATTTGATTTCAGTGTGTAACAGCCAATGTAATTTATGATACTTGTAAAGGTTAGTTTTTTTTTTATTCACTTTTCATTCTCTCAGTCGTGTTCAGGATCCTTCCCTACCCCCCATCTGAGAATGCTGTTTTCACATAAAGACGCGCTGCAGCTCTGCAGCGTACTTGTGACTGCATTCTCGTACCAATGCTTGCGAACTGAAGTGCCTGCGTGCACTTTTCGTGGCATTACACGTCTATTTTTTTGAGCATGCCCGTGTCGCTCAAACACAGGAACATATGTTGGTGTACAAGAATAAAAAACAAGTGCACTTTTATTCTAGACTATAAGTGAAGAAAAAATAAAGCAAGTTACAATAGGCGGTTGATACGACAGCTTGCGTGGTGCAATGCTAAGAACTGCTGATTTCCGATCCGTGCTGTATAAAATCATCACATTCAAATATTAACAATTCCCACACGCCCTTCCTACATTCACGACATGTGCACTTGTTGCAGTGTACACATCTCTCTGTGCTATGGTTCCTATTACACTGAATGAGCACCTGACATTGTACTTTCTTCCCTATATAAATAACATTCGAGTTTAGCGCGTCTCCAAATAAATCACAATTGAGTTTTAGCGCGTCTTTATGTGACAACAGCATTGTCAGATTTGGGGGGGTTGGGGGGGAACGGAGATCGTGAACGCGACTGAGAGAATGGAACTGAATTTATTCAGTGCAGCAGTTTCAACGCACAGTACATGCAATATTATTTGAAAACGAACAGCATCAGAACGGGCACATATTCAAACCCGATCTGACGCTGTTCATTTTCAAATAATATTGCATTAGTGCGATGATGTTTTTACATATATTGTCTCTTTCATTCATCTTGCGGTTTGTAATCAGTGACCGCGTGTTTTTTCCCCGATCTTGCCAGTTCGCACATGTTGCTGTATGGTGCTGTTTCTTTTGTACTCCAGGACATGCAGAGGACAGAATAGTACAGAGTAGTAAGTTCAGCGCTATATGCAATCAGACAGACAAACAGGCAGAGAAGGCACTAGATATATAAATAAACAGGGAAGGCACTGTATAATACATATATAAAAAGCAGCTAAGGGGATAGATATATAGATAGGTAGGAAGGAAAGGCACTATATGATAGGCAGACAGCGAAGCTCCTATATAATAATAAAATTACTGTTATTACTATATAGACAGGGAGTTCAGCGTCGCAGCGTGTATTCAAACCCGATCTGACGCTGTTCGTTTTCAAATAATATTGCATGTACTTAACTATTTTAGAATAAAAACATACATTTGATTTCAGTCAGTCTGTAAGAGCCACTGTAAATGCATGATAATTGTAAAGGTTAGCTTTTTTTAATTCAGTTCCATTCTCTCAGTCGCGTTCGCGATACCCCCCATCTGACACTGCTGTTTTCACATAAAGACGCGCTATAACTCAAATGTGATTTATTTGGAGACGCGCTATACTCGAATGTTATTTATATAGGGAAGAAAGTACAGTGTCAGGTGCTCATTCAGTGTAATAGGAACCATAGCACAGACAGATGTGTACACTGCAACAAGTACACATGTCGTGAATGTAGGAAGGGTGTGTGGGAATTGTTAATATTTGAATGTGATGATTTTATATAGCACGGATCGGAAATCAGCAGTTCTTAGCATTGCACCACAAAGCTGTCGTATCAACCGCCTATTGTAACTTGCTTTATTTTTTCTTCACTTATAGTCTAGAATAGAAGTGCACTTGTTTTTTATACTTGTACACCAACATATGTTCCTGTGTTTGAGCGACACGGGCATGCTCAAAAAATAGACGTGTAATGCCACGAAAAGTGCACGCGGGCACTTCAGTTCGCAAGCATTGGTACGAGAATGCAGTCACAAGTACGCTGCAGAGCATCTTTATGTGAAAACAGCATTCTCAGATGGGGGGAAGGATCCTGAACACGACTGAGAGAATGAAAAGTGAATAAAAAAAAAACTAACCTTTACAAGTATCATAAATTACATTGGCTGTTACACACTGAAATCAAATGTATGTTTTTATTCTAAAATATTAAGAATAAGAGCAGTTTACTTCTCAAAACTGAACCATGTGGGATCAAACTCATGACCTTTTGAATAATAGTCAGCGGCTGATACCATTATGCTACCGTGGTAGCTGTAGTAAATATGTGTCAATATGGCATGCTAAGGTGGCTTTTTTCTGCAGTTATATTTTTGAATAAAAGCATACTTGTTCTGCTATATTTGTACCTTTTGTGAAAGTGTTTGATATTTGGACTTCAGGCTTCATACATTATATAGTTTATGCTTACATTTTGTCATTTACTACTACAATATGAAAAACGTTTCTGTTTTAAAAATGTGTTTACACGGATTACTGTAGAAATGGAACACACATGAAATGCGTGTATTCCAAATAATGATCTATTATTTCCACTCTAAAACTCCACTTCACTCCCAGATAATCAATCAAGGCATGAGCTGGGAGAAGTTTGTGCACGTTCTAAGTCGGTGGGGGGATGGAATAGCTGGCTGCTTGCAGCCTGATTTTTATCAGCACATTTAGATGACAAAAGACGCTGGTAGAGTGCTGTGAACGATTTTAAGAAGTGATTTAAGGTGGGACGGATTTACGAGTTTTTTCATAGGCTCTGGTAATTCTAGTGTTAAAGAACAATAATAAGTAACAGAAAATAAGATCAATAGTAAAGTCTGGATATATTTAGTCTTAAAAAGCTTACTGAAACAAATTACAGATGTCAAAGATAAAAGTCCCAGGGCGGAGTTGATTTAGCAATCGATGTTCATAAAATGCCATCCATTTTTAGGTCATAAAGTAATCAATAGCCTGAGGTATCAATGTATTTTCTATTCCCAGGCTGTAAACCAATTTGTTTGATCAACTGTGAGGTATAATTTGGGAAGAGGATATGCTTTTGAAGTTAAAATGCTTATACAAGTATCCTGCATTTGAATTCATTTTGTTTGGCTTGAGCAAAATATAATGAAAATATAGAGGAAAATTTGCAGATTTTATTCACCACAACACTGACAAGTCCCTGAATTCTGGCGGCTGGTGTTTTGGACCATTCCTCCATACAAAATGCCTCCAGTTCAGTCAGGTTTGAAGGCGTCTAAGCGTGGGCAGCCTGCTTCAAATCAATACATACTGTATATTTTCAATTCTGTTCACATATGGGGGACTGGGATGGCCATTCTAGCACATTGGACTTTCTTGGTAGATTTTGAACTGTGCTTTGGATCATCCAACCCCAGCGTAACTTCAACTTTGTGACAGACTCTTGAACATTCTTGTCAAGAATCTGCTGATTCTGGGAGGAATTCATGCGGACCTCAACTTTATCAAGGTTTCCAGTACCAGTGCTAGCCACACAGCCCCAGAACATGATGGACCCTCCACCAAATCTTACAGTGACGCAGCAAGTTCTTCTACTGGAATGCTGGGTGTGTTTTCTTTTTTTTTCACATCTGGTTGTGATCAAATAACTCAACCTTAGTCTCATCTGTCCACAGGATTTTTTTTTTCAAAATGTTTCTGGCTTGTCCAGATGTGCTTCTGTATATCTCGTGTGACTCTTCTTGCAGACTCAAGAGGACTCAAAAAAGACGCTTCGTGCATCACCCGGTGCAAAGTGTGCCGGACTGTGTGCTGAACAATGCAGAAGGACACCATCAGCCTCCAGATGTGCTTGTAGATCTCTGGAGGTGGTGGTCTGTGGTTTGTCTGTGACCGCTCTAAGCAGCCTTCGGCTGTGCCTATCAGATATTTTTCTTGGCCTACCACATCTTTCCTTTACAAGGACTGTTCCATTTCCTCACTTCATTTCTGACTGTGGAAACAGACGGTCCAAACCTTTGTGATCTTTTCTTGTACCTTTCTCCTGATTTAGAACAATGGATTCTCTTAGTTTTTAGGTCAGTAGAGAGTTCTTTCGAGGTTCCCATGTTGCCACTGTCACCAAGGACAAGCACAACTAGCAGTTACCTCTGTTAAATGACCTTTGTCATGATTGGTTGCATCTGTCTTTGAGGTTTCAGGTCTAACGAGCTAATCAAAGCCATTTTGTGCTGCAACCTATCAACATTAAATGACTACAGGTCTTCAACTAAAAGGGTGCCCAAACTTTTGCACATGCCATTTTTTACATTTTATTTTATTTCATGCACCTCAATAATGCTACAATGAGAATTTTGGTCTGATAAACAGCCCCTTGTCTACTTTTCTCTAGCAAAAAAAAAAAATGTCATATTGCTGTCATTTTCTCTTATGAAGACGTAGTTAATTATCAGGCAACCTCAGAGGGGGGGCCCAAACATTTATATAGCACTGTATTTTAGATTATTACTGCCAGTTATCAAACACAAGGGTTCCCTTGCTTTGAATGTGTGATGTTAAGAAACATTTTTTAAACAACATGATAAGAAACTGAATGAACAAAAGTGGGTGGCGCAGTGATAGCGCTGCTGCCTCGCAGTAAGGAGACCAGGGTTTGCTTCCTGGGTCCTCCCTGCAAGGAGTTGTTTTTTTTTTGCTCTTTACTCTGCAGACCCACGACTGTGTACCAATCTACAGTTCCAATCACATTGTAAAGTTTGCGGACGATACAACCGTGGTTGGCCTCATCACCAATAATGACGAAGCCAACTATAGAAATGAGGCTAGCCAGTTAATCCAGTGGTGTAAAGACAACAAACTTTTTCTGAATATGGGTAAGACCAAAGATATTGTGCTCGATTTCAGGACAGGTCATCCACAGCATCCCCCCACTGACTATCGATGGTGTAGCTGTGGAAAGGGTGAGTAGCACCAAGTTCCTGGAGACATACATCTCCGAGGACCTCTCCTGGTCAGTTAACACCACATCACTGGCCAAGAAAGCACAAGTTCTTCCCTCCATCATGTGCTCTTTCTACCGGGGCACAATCGAGTGCATCCTCATTAGCTGCATCCCAGTATGGTATGGAGGCTGCACTGCCTCCTGTAAGAAGTCCCTGCAATGCATAGTGGATGTGGCCAGTAAGTTCATTGGTGCCCCACTGCCCTCCCTCAAGGACATTTTCCACACTCGCCTCACCCGTAGAGCCATTAGCATTGCTGGGTACTCTTCCCACCCCTTACATTCCCTCTTCAGCCTCCTCCCCTCAGGGAAAAGGAACCGGAGCCTCTGGGCCCGCTCCACAAGACTGTCTAACAGCTTAATTCACCGAGCTGTCAGGATGTTGAACTCAGTCCACTATCTTCCCCCCTTGCCCCTGGACCGTAACAAGAGTCACTATCTACCAAGTACCCTACCTCAGCTGGTATTACATAAGGACTCAATATTACATCTTCTGCTGACTGGCTGTCTTTTTGTACATCTCATAAGTTTCTCTATAATGCACCTTCTCACTTTTTACTGTAAGTGGCTTTTGCACTACTGATTATTGCACATTGTACTTAGGCTTACTTTACAAGTTCTAATTTTATTTCTCTTATATCCATCCATTCATCCATCCATTATCCAACCCACTATATTCTCACTACAGGGTCACGGGGGTCTGCTGGAGTCAATCCCAGCCAACATAGGGCGCAAGGCAGTAAACAAACCCCAGGCAGGGCGCTAGCCCACCACATATTTACCTTATATGTTATACTTATATACTTTTTATATTTTATTGTACTATGAAGATGAGAGAGAAACAGTATTTCGATTCTTCTGTATGTTCTGTACATATAGTAAATTGACAATAAAAGGCTATTTGATTTGATTTAATTATTTTTAGAGAAAGTGTTCCAATTCTGTTATCGCTACACATTTTATTAATAAACCTTCCTAAAACTTGGCAAAGAGAGTCTGAAAGAAAGTAAGGAACAATTGTACTCTCATTATGATGAACAGAGCCTCCCCACATGCCCGACTTACTGCACATCCATTGAGTCGATACTTACAAAGGACACAGAGCAGAAAGACATCACCACCGACCTTCATCTAAAGTGAAAAAGAAACACAATGAATGAAGTGCGTCACTTACAGCAGGAGGTCAAAGAAGCTGTGGTAAAAATGTAACGTCTTATTAACTCTTTCGGGGCGGATGTCGACTTTTGCTGAAATTCAGGGGAAGAGGATGGTAATCAACCGTAAACGGTGACAAAACTCACCATTATGTTTTAGTTCGACTCCTTTAGCTAGAAGGAAAGTTAGCTTCATTGATTTGACCTCGAATACCTGCACATGCATGAGTCACGAAGAGCAAACAACCTCTAAACTGGCATCGAAATCTGGCGAGAGACCCAAGCGAATGCACAAAGCAAAATACTCCATCGGTGACATTTTGCGTAGTATCGCCGAATCGGACTCTGATTTTGAAGCAAGTGATCTGAAGATGGGGACTGAAAATGAAAGTAAAGTACCGGCTTCAGCTAATTGGTCCCCAGACGATCATGGTGCTGAACACGCATGTGTAGCTGATGCGCCTACGGCAACGTTTACCTAGGAGGACCGCCACTTACAATGACAAAGAGGTACCAACCAGATTGCGTCGCACTGCCACGTGAAGACAGGCCAGGCAGCCATTCCTACTAGTCATCGAGCTGCTCCTGCACAGCCACCAGAGATGCTGAGCAGGCGTCGACCGCAGCTACAGAGACATTTTACTTTGATTTACATGTGAAACCTTTGCTTTGTGTGCTTTTTAGAAAACTGAGATGCCTGCAAAAAATATTCAGGCCTCAAAGAGTTAAAGAAAGAAACTTATCCTCTAACAGGACAAATCAGGAATCAGGCTGGAGAAGAACTGTTCATTGTGTCTTTTAATTACTCCTTAGCAAAATGCCTTCATCAAAATCAGTCTGTTACAGCCTGGTCAGAATGATCAGAGAAACGAAGAACAGAGGTCCATTTTTTAAAGTGTTGAATTTGCATTGTGGACATGTTGGACCCAAACACCAACGGGCTGACACAGAAAGTCTTCAGTTATACACGTTTATTCACAACCCGTAACCCTAAACAGCACACAATGTACCAATCACCATAAAGCTCAGTCTCTCTTGACTCCTCTCTGCTTCTTCGGCCTCCTCCAACTCCTCACTGGCAAGCTCTGTCCTTCTCCCACCCAACTCTGGCTTCCTGATTGGAGTGAGGCGGCCCCTTTCATTCAGTCCCCTGATGTGTTGCAGGTGGCCCCTGATTAACATCCAGCAGCACTTCTGCTGCAAGGGAATTCAGTCCTCCTTCTGGCCGAACTCCCAAGTGTGGCGGAAGTGCTGCATATTCAATTCCAGGGGCTATCCAGGTGCCCCCTGGAGCACAGGGTTGGATCCCCCATCTCAGTGCCCTCGTACAACCCAGGGGGCCCATGGAAAACACTGCCTTCCTTCTGGTATTTCCGTACGTCCGGCATATTGGTGGGGCAAGGTCCCTGGACATCTGTCACAACATACAGTATCAATCAATGCATACATTTTACTCTGGTTGGTTCGTTGGTTTACACCCAAATGACTTACATCAAACTAGCCATTCTCAGCAGCTCTGTCCATGTAGTAGTGAAATGGGACAGTAAAGCCCGCCTGGCTCCCTACTCCTGACGTCACGCTTCCCCCTCCCCTCGGCCCACAGCCTCTCTCTCGTATTAGCGCGAATATATTGCTCCTACAAGTGAATTATGATACTTAGCACGATGTGAGAAGTCACAAAATCAACTGGAATCCATCCATCCATTATCCAACCCGCTATATCCTAACTAGTAGGAGGAAACCCACGCAGACATGGGGAGAACATGCAAGCTCCACGCTCCTAACTGCGAGGCAGCAGCACTACTCACTGCACCACTGTGCCGCCCTATCAACTGGAATGTTCAAGCAAATTATAGAAAATAACCCGACCTAAATCCGTTAAGTAGTTGTCTCATTTGCCAGCTAAGCGGAGGTAAGGTACAACCATGAGTGAGAAAGACTCCGCACCCCTGCCCTCAGCCTGCTGCGTGTCTCTCGGATTCACGCAAATAAATTGACACCACAAGCGAATTGTGATACACAGTGTGATGTGAGAAGTCACAAAATCAGCCGGAATGTTCAAGCAAATTATATAAAGAAAAAAAAATGATCTAAATCTGTTAAGTTGTTCTCTCGTGAAAAGTGGAAAGATATACAGACTGGCAGACAGACGTTGGATTATATATATATATAGAGAGAGAGAGATACAAGCCTATTGTGTTATATTCTGGTTCTTCTTGTACCTTTTGAGATGAGCCACCACCCTTAAAATGTATGTAGCAACTGTCCTTTTTGGTTCTTTACAGGACATCTGCTGACTTCTTAGTCATCTTTCAGTACATTTGATTGTTCACTTGACCCCGTCTGGCACCTTGACATGCCTGCAAAGGTTTATTAACCCTTTATGCTATTTCTTTAAGATGAAAGCTATGTTTCCCTAAATTTATTCTTCCACAATATAAAGAAGGAGACCAAATGAAAATAACCTGTGAATCTCTGACCACAGAGAAAACTAAAACGGTGGCAGTGAGGTCCCCAACAACCCCAGACAGCTGCACTACAGGAAGGGCCTCACATCAGCCTTCCCCAGGCATTCTGACAATTCTTGAAATCAACCAAAGCTTCTTGGTGCCCACTCTACACTCCCCATATTAAAAAGAAGTGACCCTCTGAACCTAAAGAGGCCTCTGGGATGTTCATGCAGCCTTACCTTTTCGGATTCTTCCTGTCAGACAGTGATGCTCATCACCTCCACGAAGGTTTGTCTGAGGAGCCCCTCAGCTTCTCTAGATGCTTGCTGTACTACTCTGTGGTTCTCTTTCAAGAGCCTGCTGATTTCAGGGACACATCTAGTCATCTGTTCCTCTTACTCAATGTTTTCGATTTCAACATGGATACCACAATAATGACTAGCACAATAGTAAAATAACAAAAACAATTTGTTTCAGAGAAAGTGTCATCTCAGTCTGTTTTCATAACTCATTTTGTTATTAAATATTTCACTGACTTGGCAGTGAGTATCAAGCCCATAAAAAGATGAATAATGGGCCACTGGTATGGAATGGTGTGTCAGGGCACCTTTGTTGTCATGTGCTCTTATTGTATTGAATTGATCTTTATAAAATGAGGAGCATAACCTCTCTAGATTCCCAACTTACTGCCCATCCACCGAGTCGATACTTACAGAGGACAAACGGCAGCCTGGCACCACCACCCATCATCATCTAAAGTGAAAAGAGAAAAAAAGAGGTGTAAAGTGTGCCACTTACAACAGGAGGTGAAAGACAAAAGAGGTATAAATTTGAGGAGGGAGAACAAACTAAAAATGAATTTCTGACTTCAGGCCATGACAGAGAAACCCAAAATGGCGGCAGGAAGATCAGGTGCCTAGATAGCCCCAGAGAGCTACGCCACGTGAAAAGCCTCGCATCAGCATTCTCACTCATATTCAATGATTGATCCACTGTCCACCCTATAACACTGAAAAGGCCTCTGGGATATTCAAGCAGTCTTTCCTTTCTGGTTATTGATGTTATTCAGCTCCCTGGAGGTCTGTTTGAAGAGCTCGAGCTTCTCTATACACTCACTCTACTGCTCTGTGTTCTTCTGTGCAGAAGGCTGCTGACCTCAGAGATGTGTCACATCGTCTTTATGATCTTCCTCACTGCTTTGCTATCAACATTGACAACACATGAATGGTTAGGTCAACCAAACCTGCCACACATACAGTATGTGACTCAGGTCTATGCACAGACCAGCCATTAGGCCCCAGGTTTATTTAGTAGCTGTCACTGTCCTCTGTCGCTCCCTTATACGTCCACATGGTGGGTCCTTCTGAGCAGGGCCTGCAAGACACAGTGGTTGTTGGTGGTTGAGTAAAGCAGGGATGTCAGCCTCTCTTCTGTTCCTTTGATTTTGTACCATTGAGCTTGCAGGTAAGAGAAACATCAGTCCTGCAGCTTTGACGACAAGCAATGGCCTGAGCCGCTTTGCATGAAGAGTTTTCTTCCTGTGTCTCTTCAGTGTAATTATAATATTTTTTTTTCTTATGCCCATCCTAGCTGGTCAGCATTTGTGATGGCGGTTCATTTTATAAACTGCTCAAAAAAATTAAAGGAACACTTTGAAAACACATCAGAACTCAATGAGAAAAATAAATCCTGCTGGATATCTCTACTGATATGGACTGATATGGTGATGTGTTAGGAACGAAAAGATGCCACATCGTTTGATGGAAATGACAATGATTAACCGACAGAGGGCTGAATTCAAAGACACCACAAAAATCAAAAGTGAGTTGGCGAGTCCATTTTGCCGAAATTTCATTGCAGCAACTCCAAATCATACTCAGTCGTTTGTATGGCCCCCATGTGCTTGTATGCAGGCCTGACAATGTTGGGGAGGGGTTAGGGGGGCATGCTCCTTATGAGATGACGGATGGTGTCCTGGGGGAATCTCCTCCAAGATCTGGACCAGAGCATCAGTGAGCTCCTGGACAGGCTTAGGTGTCAGATGGACCGAAACATAATTTCTCACCCAGAAGTGTTCTGTTGGATTGAGGTCAGGCGAATGAGCGTGGGGGGCCAGTCAATGGTATCAATTCCTTCATCCTCTCATCACATGAGGCCAGGCATTGTCATGCACCAGGAGGAACGAAGGAGTCACTGCACCAGCATAGGGCCTGACAAAAGGTCCAAGGATTTCATCCCTATACCTAACAGCAGTCAAGGTGCCCACCGTTCTCTAGCCTGTAGAGGTCTGTGAGTCCCTCCATGGATGTGCCTTCCCAGACTGACCATCACTGACCCACCAGCAAACCGGTCATGCTGAACGATGTCACAGGCAGCATAACCTTCAACACGACTTCTCCAGACCCTTACACGTCTGTCACATGTGCTCAAGGGTGAACCTGCTCTCATCTGTGAAAAGCACAGGGCGCCAGTGGTGGACCTGCCAATTCTGGTATTCTATGGCAAATGCCAATTGAGCTCCATGGTGGCGGGTGGGCCGTGAGCACGGGGCCCACTACAGGATGTCGGACCCTCAGGCCACCCTCATGAAGTCTGTTTCTGATTGTTTGCTCAGAGACATTCACACCAGTGGCCTGCCTGCCTGCCTGCTGGAGGTCATTTTGTAGGCTCTGCCAGTGCTCATCCTGTTTCTCCTTGCCCAAAGGAGCAGATGCCGGTCAGTCCTACTGATGGGTTAAGGACCTTCTACGAAGGGCCCTGTCCAGCTCTCTTAGAGTAACTGCCCGCCTGTCTCCTGGAATCTCCTCCATGCCCTTGAGACTGTGCTGGAAGACACAGCAAACCTTCTGGCAATGGGAGGCACGTATTGATGTGCCTGCCATCCTGTAGAAGTTGGACTACCTGTGCCACCTCTGTAGGGTCCAGGTATGGCCTCATGCTACCAGTAGTGACACTGACCGTCGCCAAATGCAAAACAAGTGACAAAACAGATGAGGAGGGAAAAATGTCAGTAACCTCCCTCCAGCTGTTAACCCATTCATTCCTATTTTGGGGGTCGTCTCTGTCATTGTTGCCCCTCTAGTGCACCAAAGCAGCTGAAACTGATGAACAAGCCCCTCTGCTACTTCACTGACCACAAGGTTCATTGACTTGATGCTAGACTCTCATTCAAGAGTGGTTATTTCACTTTTTTGAGCAGTATACTTAGGGTGACTGGTGTGACCATTAGCCTGTTAGTGACCAATGCAACCAAAGATCTATTAGACGGTGACAGTCATGCATATGGTGGACTGGCAGTTTCACTCTGTTGAATTTATTCAAATTATATAAGGCGCCTGCCCTGATATTTAAGTGCTACAAATAACAGTCCGCGATTTATCACAGACTGATACGTGATCTGTAGAAATGGAAATGTTGATAAATTTATCCAAACACCCGAGCTCTTGGTGAAATCCAGGGCCTCATTTGTGCCCAAGCTAACCAGAGCTCAGCTCGTTCACCTATAATTCTGAGACCTCCATATATGCTTCAGGAGTTCAAAATGTACATGAAATTGTTTAATAATATTTAAGAAAAGCAAATTACATTGATTTATTTAAACTTAATTAAAGTAGCTTACTTACACAGACGTCATTTCAATTTGTTTTTGTATGGCTGACGAGGAAAACAAAAAAGTTATCCAAAAACAATGGAAGCTGCACAAGTTGAAATTAATCATTAGGTGACTGCAGATAAAGAAAGAAAAGAGATGGTTCTGGTGCAGTGGGACATGAAGAGTTAAAGATAAAAGTGAGACAATGATGAGATAGACACATCAGGCAGCGTTGAGAAGAGCAGAAACCCCAATAAGAGTGTGAGGCACAGGATCCAAAAAATAGATTTAACAAATATGGACATATCCATCTGCCCCATCCATCCATTCTGGATCCATTTAATGGATTTACAGGTCGAAGTGGAACTGAAACTACAACCTTCAAAGCCTGTAAGTGGTCCTGTTCTTCATCACCAGTAACAAGAGTTAAGAGCAAACCAAGACAGATGACAATGCTGTGGACTTTAGACCCTGAAGGTTTAGTTGACAAATGGCAAATGTGGCACAGAGGTGATCAGCCACAATAAACTTTTTCATGGAATATGGATAGTGGGCCAAACACAGCTCAGACACAATCAGTCACATGTCAAGTATGTCTGGCATTACAGTTAGGGGCCAATTAAGGCCCACCTGCAATCCACCACATTTAGGAGTGTTCCTGCCATTTGTGTACTGGTCCACATGTGGCCCGTATGCAACCATGAACATGAAATATACAGTATTATATACAGTGGGTCTGGACATCTTCTGATTTCAAAAGGGTAGTATGTAGCTGAAGCAGAATACTTAATGACCTTTAAGAAGAATCTGGATGAGATATCGGGACATCTTAGCTGTTAGTTAAGCAACCAGGCTTAATGGACTGAAGGGTCTCCTCTCATTTGTCAAATTTCTAATGGTCTTACGTTTTAGAGAAGCAGCAGGC